>NC_083356.1:1145000-1445000 GCF_030254825.1 Meriones unguiculatus
TCCAGCACAGAGATGGCGACACAGCCTGTGTCTCCAAAAATTTTCCACTGTTTGCGATATTTCCGTTTTTGAATTTGGATTGCTGGGAAGCGTGGAGCAAGCCCGCTAACTTTCCTCTCCAGGCTAACAGCTGGGAGGTTCACAGTCTCACCACCGGAGGGCAGCAGACACGGGAGCCGCTGGTCCCTGCGGGCCAAGCGCAGGGGACGCACCTCCAAACCGTCCTAAGCCACCGGGCTATGACATACAAAGGGAGGCCAGCGCGTGTGTACAGGGCACGTCCTAAGAACCAAGCAGCGTGCGCGGCTTGTGGTGCAAGCGCCCATTTCCACAGCGTGAGCATGGGCTTCAAAGGGGACGGCTCCTGGCTTCTGTCCCTGTGGCAGCTGCCTGGAAACCCTTCCCCAGAACGACCTAGCGTAGCTGAGGCGAGGGTCCCAGCTCACGGGAGGCGGCGGCCAGGGCCAGGCGGCGGCCGTGCTTCGCTGGCCCTGCGAGGTGCGGGCCGCTGCGCTCAGTTCCTGCCCACTTCCTCCAGCAGGATCAGATAAGCGGGACGTGGCACCGAAGATCAAATGGCTCCTTCTGTCTGGAATGTCTCTGGAGAACCTCTCCTCCAGAGTGGGAGCGGGGCGAGGCTGCCGCGGGCTCCTCGGCTGGGCCTGGGGTCACCACTTCTTTTGAAGACAGAAACAACCCAGAAGCCAGTCCTGGTGCTCAGGACTGTCGTTTCAGCATCTGGGGGGAGGAGGCAGGAGGACTGCTGCAAGGTTGAGGCCATCTTGGTCTACACAGTCCGTCCCAGGCCTTGCCTCAAGGTGGGGTGGTTGGACAGAACCCCAGCTGGAATCCCACGCACCAGCACGAAACTGTGGCTGCACACCCGGATAAGCCAGGCTCAGCGAGTAAGGGCGTGCGTCCTTGTTTTCACAGAGAAGCCAGCACCCTCTTCTCGGACATCTGCACACATGTGCCTGGACACAAGTGCACACGCATCTCCACAGTCTCCCTCCCCACGTGTGTGTGACACAGTCTGTGATCTCAGCTACTTAGCTGAGGTAGGAGGCTTCAAGGTCTGCGGGGTACAGCCTAGGCAGCTTACAAAACATCCCAGGGCTTGAGAGGCACAGGCGGGGCGGGTGTGGGTGGGGAGACAGACGCTGAGAAAGGTGGAAAGGGCCTACAGTGGGAAGCCAGGGCGGAGAAGACACGGTGTCCGCCACATTCTGGCTGTCCGCTGACTTCCTTCTGTTTCACCACCAGACACGCCCCCCGCCCGCCACACACCCGGAGACAGCTTTGTAGATCGAGCTGTCTCTGCCGCCTCAGAGCTGAGATCACAGACGTAAGCCACCACCAACTTGGCTTCTATTTATTCTTTGCACCTATTTCACAACGTGTGTTGTGTATGCACACGTTCGTGCCACAGCACGTGTGAAAGTGAGGCCAACCCTCTCACTTTCCTGAGGATTCAAACTCTGGGGGTTGGGCTTAGGGGCAAGTTGAGCCCATCTATCCAGCCCCTTTTTACATCTGTTATTTAAAAGATTTTATTATTAGAGACAGGGTCTCACTAGCCTTGGATGTCCTTTGACTCTTGTTTTTTGAGACAGGGTTTCTCTGTGTAGCACTGACTCCCTGGAACTCACTTTCTAGAGCAGGCAGGCCTCACACTCAGGTCTGCCGGTCTCTGCTTCCTGAATGCTGGGATTACAAGAGTGCACCCCCACCCCCACCCCGCTTGCAGCCAGCATTCTTTAGCCCCCGACAACTGCTTTGTTTTGTCTGGAGCAAGGCCTCACTGTGTATCCTCAGCTGAAGTGAACTCACCACTATCTACCTGCCTTTGTCTGCACCAAGAGTGCTGGGATTAAAGGTGTGCTGGTCCACATTTGCTGTCCACCTTCGGCTTTCTGTGGATGTGCTGCATTTGTGGAGTTCAGAAAACAACAGCAGTCTGTTTTCTCCTTCAGGCAACCCATCCCAGGGGTTGAACTCAGGTTGTCAGAACCCACAGCGAGGCCCCTACCCGCCCAGCCCCCTCCCGCACATCATGACTCTGCCACAAGGAAGTCTTTGGGAGCACACAGCTACTGAAAGAAGTCACTGGTCTGCATCCAGGAGGCTGGCAGTAATCTGGAAAAATCTTAAACAAAACGGTGTAACTTGCTTCCACTGACTTTGGGAATGAGAATAATTACATCAGCAACCTGAAAAGGCAGCAGGTGACTGGGGTAGGGGAGACTGTGGACACACTAATAAGCTAAGGAGGGAACCTTAGGGAGGCTGAAGATGAAAGGAAAACCACAGGAGGACAAAATGAGGCGGCCTTCACACCAACCAACAAAACTCGGTCTTTCTTTCCAGAAAGAGGGGATGGGGCAAACTGGTGGGGACATAAACATGTCTGTGATGAGGCGAGGGAAATTGAAGAAATTCCAGCTTCCATTTTCTCCGTCAAGTACAAAGTGAGGTCAGGACAGAAGAAACAACTAATGGCACCTGTCTCACACGAAACTACAGAGGCCTTGATGACAGGGTCTGCCACACTTAGCATTCTGCCTTAGCTTTAGCAACATCAAATAGCAAAGGCTCAAAAAACCCATTTATTTAATGAGCAGCTTACACTACTCTGAGCTCAGTTTCAGGCTGTTAAACCACTTCATCTGGCTGGGCATAGTGGCACTTATCTTTAACCCCAGCACTGGAGAGGCAGAGGCAGGCAGATCTCTGAGAGTTAAGATTAGCCTGGTCTACACAGAATTCCAGGCTAGGCAGGGCTACAAAGAGAGACCTCTTCTCAAACAAATAAATAAATATTTAAATAAATATATAAATATGCTCACGACAGCAAGAGTTAAAATTCCTCAGCATGATAGAGATCCACCTGCCTCTGCCTCGAGTGCTAGGATTAAAGGCATGGGGCCATGACCACCTGGCTTCAATTTATTTATTTACTTACTTCGGTTTTCATGACAGGATTTCTCTGTGGGGCTCTGGCTCTCCTGTTTCAAACTCAGAGATGTGCCTGACTCACTCTCCGAAGAGCTGGGACTAAAGGCCTGTGCCATCATGTATGTATATGCAGGTCTTTTTCCTTTTTTTAAGATTATGTATACAATGTTCTGCCTGCATGTACATCTGATCGACAGAAGAGGGCACCAGATCTCATTACAAATGTTTGTGAGCCACCATATGGTTGCTGGGAACCGAACTCAGGACCTCTGGAAGAGCAAGCAGTGCTCTCAACCTCTGAGCCATGTCTCCAGCCCTGTATGTGCAGGTCTTGAAACAAGGTGGAAGGCAACAGATACACAAAGTTGTCTGTCAGGTGCACACCTGCATTCACAAGCAGAGGGGTTGAGATGAATTGTCTGAGTACATGCCTGTAATGAGAGCACTTGGGAATCCGAGGCAGGATTTCCTTGAATTCAAAAGCCAACCTGGGATACATAGACCTTATAGCAAAAAAAACAAAACAAAACAAAACAAAAAAACAAAAAACAAAAGCGGGGTGTGTGTGTGTGTGTCTGGGTTACATGGAAATCCTTTTATTTATTTATTTCTAAAAACAGGGTTTCTCTGTGTAGCCTGGACTTGCTTTGTAGAGCAGGCCTCGAACTCAGCAAGATTCGCCTGCCTCTGCTTCCCCGAGTGCTGGGATACAGGCATGCGCCACTATGCCCAGCTTAGAAATCCTTTGCAACTTTTTTTTGGTAACTCTAAAATTATCTTATTGAAAAGGTGGGTAGAGATGTAGCTTGGTTGGCAGTTTGCTCTTCTAACATGCACACGGCCACTGAATACAGCCTGTAAACCTAGCACTAGAGAAGTGAAGGCAAAAAGACAAATGTTCAGGATTCTCAGCTACATAAGCGTTTGGAAGCCTGTCCTCTGCTAGACTGTGTCAAAAAACAACAACAAAATAAAAAACAAAACAACCAAAGCAGGGTGTGGTGATGAGTGGAGTGGCAGCTGGAGGTAGTTAAGAGCACTGAATACTGGTCTAGAGGACCCAGGTTTGAATCCCAGCACCCACACGGCAGCTCACAATGGTGTAACTCCAGGTCCAGGGGATCTGAGGCCCTCCGGCCTCCAGGAGCACTGTACACACGTGGTGCACAAAACACCCATACACAAATAAAAAAGTAACTCTCAAATCCCAGCACAGACAGGTAGAGACAGCGACCGGCAGCTGGGTCTCTGTGCCTTTTAGGTCAGCCTGGTCTCCTCCATAGTGAGTCCAGGACAGGCAAGGTTACACAGACCAACCCTGTCTCAGGGTACCAAAAGAATAAAGAAAGGGAAGGCGTGATGGAAACACAGTTCAGGGCTAAAGGCCTAACCACCCGAGTTACCCTGTACTCTTTGGTGGAAGAATCGACTGACTCCTGCATGTTCTCCCTGACCTCCACATGCACTGTGACCCCACAGCACAAACACAGAGAAACGTTACAGAAGCAGCTGGGGCTGTCCCTAGTCCTCACGGGTTCTCACAGGCATCCTTTAAAGGGGCCGGGAATCAACTCAGGGCATCATGCACAAGACGAAAGTACCTCATCACTGAGCTCTGAAGCCCAGCACCTGGGTCCCTGTCCAGCCCATTTTTGTATTTTTAGAGATTTCAAACTGGCCTCAAACTCCCTATGTAGACCAATCTGGCCTCTCATAATCACAGGAACCCAACCTACTCTGTCATCCCTGTGCTGGGTTTACAGGCATGAACTCAGAAACTACCAAACCAGCAGTCCCTCCGGTTTCTATGTAGTCAAAGCACACTGATCTCTTCATGAGCCCTCACCTGAGATTAAAGTGAGGAGTTAATGCATTAGTTAAATGTAGGAAAGCACAGTATAGTTATAGTGTAGCTCAACATTTGCTGGATCCAAACTGGCAAGTTATCACATACACCCCATTCCCAACCCTCTCAATACACCAGAGACATCATTTATTAAAAAAATTTTAATTGGTTTACAAAGGAGCTACAGACTACATTGAAACTAATCTTTGTACAAAAGGCAGAAAGATTGAGCTAGAGATATAGAGAAAGAGATACTGACATCCCCAAAACACCCAGGGACAAAGTTAGGGGGAGAGAGACCAGGAAGATACAAAAGGAGAAGGCAGACAGATTACCATCATACATACACAAGAGTGAGGGTGGAGAGCGAGGTGAGTGACTGTTTAGAAGTATTTACCCACACAGCCCTGGTGAGAACTGGACTGGAACCCACAGCAAACACAGCGTGAGATTAGAAGGTTTAAAGGCAACCATGGTATGGAGACAGCTTATTGCCAGTATTAAGGAAGATAAACTGGTTTTAGGCACCAGATGGGGCACCACTCCTCTGCCCTGGGATGACAGACTTGGGAGAGAGAAGCAGGCCCTAGGGCGAGCTGCCTTTGGTTTCCTCAGATTAACACCAACATATTCCTTCAGACTTTATGCCTAGTCTTCAGCTAGGTAAGGGATATTAGGATGTTACTGGGAGAAGAGTCATCAGAAATATGAAGAATTACTATTATCCACAACTTTCAAGAGCAGTTACTGGAAAAGCTGGGTAGATACTTGATTCCCTAGTGGAAAAGGCACAGTGTGATTCCTGAAGGCAAGATAAAAGAAAGTACACAACCAAGTAGATACAAAATCTTCCCTATCTACAGCCCCGGCCTAATTTGTCATGCTCCTCAACCCCCACAACAAGCTGGGACTTAGAAGACCTGAAGGACAGATGAGTCCCTAATACTTTCTTAGCCAAGACAAGGAAGGTTGGGCTGTTTGATAAAGAAGGGAGAGATGGGAAAACAAAAAACAAAAACCCTTGACTCTCAAATGAGTGCTGTGGAGGAATCCTCTTGGGTTTGGACAATCAGAGCGGAGAGGACTTAGGGAAGGAATGGAGCCAAGAACTGCCTCTCTTCTCCCTTCTCAGTCTTTGACCTACAGCACACAAACCGAGTCTGGAAGAGGGAGTGGGAACTTAAGCTAAAGGCTGCTTAATGTCTTTCTCGGGGGTGGTGTTTAGGGAATGCAGACAAAGAAAAGAAACAGGGCAACCTCAAACTGGTCTACTCATTTTCCTAGATGAGATCTGTACCCCGGAGCAAAGCCAAGAGAGGCACTAGAGAAAAGTCGTCTAGCCAAAGTAATAGCGTGCCCATGTTTTATCAGCTCTCAAAGCAATGTCTTCCGGGATTGGAAAAGTGCCATACCCTCCTCTCCCAAAGCAACCGCTGCTACCTTTATCCTTGTCAGTTGCTGGTTCTTCTAAGAGAAGACAAAACTCTGAGATTTCAAACATTCCTCCTTCCAAACTCAAGAGGCTACCCAGTTTTGTCTAGGGAAAGCAAAGCTAAGCAAAGGGCCCTCAGCTGAGGCTGGCACAGTCCTCATTCCCTGGCACCTGATCACTTCTGACCTGATCCCAAGGCCCAAAAGACATCAGGGCACTTAAAACTGAATGAAAACTTTAATCATGTAGCACCAGGGCTCCCTCCAAGTATGACAGAGGCCTGATTAGCACCCCCAAAAGAACCCCACAAAAAGTATCCAAATTTATTGTGCCCTAACAAAGATCTGCAGCTTCCAGTATTCACATAATGTGAAGTATTAACAATACAAAATATATTCTGAAAGTCAAATACCTGCAGTTCATAGTGCTTTCTCAGATTTGTTAAAAAAATACAATGCTTGGTTTTCTATATAGGATATACAAAAGCAAAAAATATATATGTATATAGTAGAAATAAATCAGCCATAGTAATTTACAGCTTTAGTCTCCAACCCTCCCCAAATTATAACACCTTCATCCCATACATCAGTCTATACTTTCTGTGATTGAGGGTTCTATTTATTCTGAAACCAGGCTAAGAAATATTCATTATATTGCATGTTGAATAGCACTCCCCAAAAAGAGTGCCCGCTGAGAGGTTCCTGAAGGTTTATAGATGAATATGAGTGGGCAGCCTAGGACAAGGGGATGAATTACTATTTCTGCTGGGTGAAGAGGCACATATCTGTAACCCTAGCACTTGGAAGGGAGATGTGGGTACATCTCTGAGTTCAGGGTCAGACCAGCCAAAGCTACATAGACAGACCTATTAACAAACAAAAACTATGTGGTCATCCAACACCCTGTAAGGTGTAGTCACTTTAAAAAAATTAAGAAAAAATTCAGGAAGACTGGACATGGTGGCATATACCTGCAATTCTAGCATGTGGGAGGCAGAAAACTATCCAAAGTTCAAGGCCAGTCTGAGTTACATAGTGAATTTCAGGCTAGCCTGGGCTACAGAGTAAAACCATGTCTCAAAACAAAACAAAACAAAACAAACAAAAAACCCAAACCAAACAATAAAAAGGTAATGAAAAGAATTTTAGAATCAATATGTAAGCCAATTATGTTAAATTCTGATGGTCAGAAGTTTGGGGGAAGGTTATTTTTCAGTAAGGAGACCCCGACTGGAGGAATGTAGTCTCTTAACTGTGAAAAAGACTGAGAGGCTCACAGACAGGGAGGCAAAAGCAGAAACAGCTTTCATTTTGGGGTCAAATAAGACACTGGAGAAGGAAATTAATTAAAAAGGCAGAAAGAATCTGATGTAAATTAATTCGTGGTAATGTTAACGAAGCAGACACTGAAGGTAAGTCACCACTTTTCACCCAAGAGAGAAAACACTATCAAATAACTTATCTGAAGGCCTATACTTCCGTGGCTTCATTAAGCCAGCTCATCGCATCACCTCACGCTGAAGAAGACTACAGTCCTTGAAATGACCTAGCAATAGTGCACACCCCAGTGAGTAATCCTGCCCCTTTCCTCCAGAGATGCCAAAATACATGATTATGAACATAAAATAACAAGGTTTGGGTTCTGCTTCTCTGCAGGAATAAAAAGCGTGATGGTGGCTGAGGACGGATAGCATTTACTTCAACATTAAGAACATGTGATCTGGAGAAAGTCCCTCGAAATATTTCCTGAGTCTTGACAACAGCATTAAGTCTGCACAGAAAGGACCAAATGGAATAAACTAACGTTAGAGGATTAACAGCTATTGTATTACAGGCTAACAACACCACAAACTTACTAAGAACCTAGTTTAGATGGAGTTTACATAAACTGTATAATAATAGTATAATGTATATGTAGCCAAGATAAAGAAGAGTTTAGAACAAGGACTCCACTACAGATAAGGATGCTGAGTTCATTTTCAAACACAAAAATAGTTTCTTCTTAGAAAGTGCACTAGGATACCCCCCACCCCATTCATAATTGTAACTGATTCAGCATGAGCAGAGAACTGACCTCAGGAACATACCCAAGTTTATGACCAATTTCTAGAGAATGGACCTGAAAGGCATTTTGATCTGAATTTATTTTCCAACAATTTCAAATATAAGTTCTCATCTGCATGTAGATATATACAGGCACAAACACATTCACACACACAGTCATACACAAACAGTTTACTCTATCAGATCAGGGAAATTTTTTATTGCAGGTCTCTTTAAATATTGGCTATCAGAAAACCTATCCCCAACCTAATAGATTTCACACATACACACAACCACTTCCATACTTCCTCACAGTGAAAAGCTCTCTGACAAGATACCAGAAAGTCAGGAGAGACAATGGTTTAATGGCTGGGCCTTGAGGACAATTCTGGTTGCATTTAAATCTCAGTGTCAAACGCACTGAGTTTCCCTGCCGATATAATTTTTGGATCAGTCTCTTCTGGAATCAGGCCATGGAGAAAGCAGGATAATTTCTCCCAATCTCTCCTATAGTCCACAGTGGTAAGACAAGATTTCTTTTGTTCTGGGCTATCGTTTCCATGACTGTGTGCTTCCCTTTCCCTTAAGAACCACCCAAGTACATCATAAGGAAGAGTGAAGGGGAAACATGCTTTGAAGAACCACTCTTTGCCTCTGGCACAAGTCTTGCACTCTAGAGAATGGAAGGTTGGATCAGACTCATGGGCTGATGCTCCTTAGCACTGGTAGGAAGGAACTACAGAAATGCTTAAGAGAAAGTGTGAACTCAGAAGCCCAGACAGTAAGGCTTAGAGCTATTTGGAAGACAATGATACTGAAATCCAAACAATTCCACTGACTTCTGAATCCGAGAAAACGAGTTGTTTCCTTTTCTGAGAACATCATTTTCCTACTGAAAACTGCTGCCTACTATTTGATCATCTGACAGCTTATACAGACCGTCTCCCTCAAAGGGCCTCTTATATAGTTCCACGGAGAGAATTCTGATTTCTGGTGTTTAGAGCAGCTAACAAAGGGAGATGGTTTTTACTCTCGAGCACTGAGAAGGTGCCTGCGTCAGGAGTATTTCGAACACTCCCTCCATAGCTACTTCAAGCATCAGACTGCACCTCAAGGCTTTTCCACTCTGCTGCTGTACTAAGGTCTTCAAAATTTTGACAGAAGTGGCTAATCCAGGGATCTCTGTCAAAAACAACACAGGAAGTGATCATGTGAGAAAAAGGGAGACAAAAAGGATTGAGTCAGAAAAGGAGTGCAAGGAGCTAATCCCAAATATACTGACAAAATTAAGAAATAAGACATTATATATGTATATATGAACTAAAAGCAGAGCATATGAACACTTACTCTGGTGGGATGCCAGGACAACATTTATAGAAAAAGCTTGATGTGTCATGATAAGGCTCAGCCACTGAGAAATAAGGCAATTAAAAAAAAAATGACCAAGGTATTTTGGTCACAGAATGTTCTTTTTCCTCCTCCCAGCCAGCCCCTGTGAAAGCATCTCTATATATTTATATATATATATATAATATAGAATCTGTTTCTGTTAAAAAGTATTTCAATGATCATATATATTTATCAAGGCATGATGGCTTTAGGAAGGGGTGGGGAATCCATCATGGGAGGAGAGCTCAGAGGGGAAACGCAGAGGGGAGGCTGGGTAAGAAGTGTGAGAAGAACCTGGGATGAAATAAATGCTTATCAAAGGGTGGCACCAACAGAGTTTTCACTAATATTTTCCATTTTCAAGGAGTCCCCAGCGACATAGATGGGTGCCACAATCCCATCTCTTCTCTTGCACCCTCCCCCAATTCATCCCACCACCACGCACATCAGTGCCTCATGGCTCTCTCTTCCACATGTCTCTTGGACCCATGCTACCTTGCATCCTGGGCTTGATGGGTATTGGCCCATATGTCTCTGGCCTTGGCTGTCTAATCTCAGAAACCATTGCCACTGATATTAATAGACTGTAGCTCTGTCACCTGCATGACGTTGATGCCACTGTTGGCAAGACGGGCAATGCCCTCTGGACAGATGGCCTCCATGGCTACCATATTGGTGGTAATAAGGGCTGAAGGAGTGGCAGTGCCACTGCCTTCTGAACCTGCCCCACTGTCCAGGGGCAAAGTGCCCACACTCAGGGCTACACCGGGGCCTCCCTTCTTGTTCTGGTGAGTCTTGATGTGCTTTGACAGGTGGTCACTCCTCATGAAACGCTTAGGGCACTCAGGGCAGGCAAATTTCTTCTCTCCTAGATTAAAAAGAAAAGAAGTTTAAAACAACAACAAAAACCGTAGGCAAAAATCAGTCAGGACAAAGATGGGGTTGCTGTGTGTCCTTCAAAATCTCACTTGGAATTGAGCTCCTTATTAAATAAAACCTTCCAGATTAATTCAAATGCTTTTTGAGATACATTCAGTTTCACAACACACTGTTCAGGAATTTCAGTTACTTCACAGGCATGCACATCATGTCTTCTGTCTACTACTTTTTCTCTTCCCTTGGGTCTTACCTGTATGTGTGCGTTTATGTCTCTGAAGCTCATCTGAACGTGTGAAGCGCTTCCCACAGTATGTCCAGTTACACATGAATGGCCTCTCCCCTGTATGCCAGCGCAAGTGTGCCCGGAGATGTGAGGTCTTGCCATATACTTTGCCACATCCTTGGATATGACAAATGTGCTGTTTCTTTTTGCCAGGATCTCCAGAGCTTCTAAGAATGAGAACATGAGAACATAATGACTTATCACTCCAGAGACAGAAATTAAGGAACCAAAAAGCGTCAGGAGAAATTACATAACCCGTTCTTTTGTTTGTTTTTGAGAAAGGGTCTCTTTATGTAGTCCTGAAACTCCTGAAATAAACCAGGCTGGCCTTAAATTCACAGATCTACCTGCCTCTGCTTGCATAGTGCTAGGATTAAAGGTATTTGCCATCATATCTGTCACTAAGGTTTGTTTGTTTTTCTAGCTTGCTTGCCAGTCTGTGAGTGTGTGGGGAGGCAGAGGCAGGTGGATCTCTGTGAGTTTGCGGCCAGCCTGGTCTACAAACTGAGTTCAGGACAGCCAAGGCTACACAGAGAACCCTGTCTCGAAAAACAAACAAACCAGTGTGCTGAGGACTTGAACTCAGGTCCTCTTATTTTAACAACAAACACTCTGACTCACTGAGCTGCCTGCCCAGCATAGTATCAGAGATTTAGTGGGAAAAGGGGAATGGGTTGGATAAAACTTACGCGCGCGCACACACACACACGCACAGACACAGACACAGACACACACACACTTTAGACAGGGTAACTCTGTGTAGCCTCTTGTTGTCCTGGAACTCTCTATGCATCTGCCTTCCACCATGCTGGGATTACAGGCGTGCAACACCATGCCTGGCTCCTTGTTCTCTTTTTATTTATTTTTATGTGCAAGAGCATTAAGTATTTGGTTTTTTTAATAGTGGCTACTAAACACATGCTGGTGACGCTGCATGCTTTTATTTTCAGCAGCCAGGAGGCAGAGGCAGAGAGGCAGGCAGATCTCTGAGTTCAAGGCCAGCCAGAGCCACCAAGCCCTGCCTCAGGCATAAATCTTAAGGATGAAAGAAACACATGGAGGCTCATCCCTGTAATTTCTGCTACTTGGAAGACTGCTACTTGGAGGCACAAGCACCAAAAATTCAAGGCTAAAGTAGGAGACATAGACCCTGATTCAATGTAAAATAAGAGCTGAATGTGGTATCTGGGACCTTTAATCCAAGTACCAGGGAGACAGATGCAGAAGGATCTCTGTGAATTTGAAGACCACCTGGTTTGCATAATGAATGCCAGAACAGCCAGGGCTACAATAGAGATTCTTTAGCAAAACAAACAAACAAAACAAACAAACAAAAAAACAAGAGCTGCTGATCGTGGTGAGGCACATGTCTTTAATCCCAGAACTGAGAAGCTAAAGGAGACTTCTATGAGGTGAGAAGGTGAGACCTTCTCTCAAAAACCAGAAACTGCAACAAACAAAAACAAAAACCACAGCCGGGTGCAGTGGCATAATCTCAGCACTCAGGGAGGCAGGGGCGGGCGTGTGTCCTGTGTCTAGGACAGCCAAGGCTCTACAGAGAAGCCCTGTCTTGAACAAACAAACCAAAAACAAAAACAAATTCTATATTCAAGAAAATAAACTCACCTTCCTTCACTGTCTTTACAGTAAGGACATGTACATGCTTCCCGCCGAGTCCTCCGACCAGCTTGGGGCTGGGGGTCTGGGCTGTTCTCCCCTTCTTCTCCACCCGCTGTCTCATCATGCATCCCGTCACCACCAGATCCGTGAAGGCCAAGCTGAGCTCCAGGGTCACCTGAGAGAAGGAGAAACGGCAGTGGTAGGACAGAGCATCTATAGAAATCTCGCCAACAAAGCTGCACTCAGGAGGCACAGGCAGGCAGACCTCTGTATGCTCTAGAGCGAGGTCCAGGACAGCCAGGGCTACACAGAGAAACCCTGTCTCAAAAAACCAAAAAATTAAAAAAAAGGAAATCTCACAGACATCACACTCATAGTGTCATCCTCTTCTCTTTTCAAATTTTAATTACAGTTCTTTCCTCTATGATCGGTGTGTATGCTTGTCCAAGCCCGAGGACAGCTTTTGGAAATCAGTTCTCTTTCCAGGAACCAATCTCAGACTATGAGCCTTAAAGAAACTGCTTTTACCTGCTAAGCCATCTCACTAGCCCAGAAGGCAGCATACACACACACACACACACACACACACACACACACACACATTTTAAATCGGACATAAAGTCTTGCTATGTTTTCCAAGCTTGACCTAGAACTCCTAGGCTCAAGCAATTTTCTGACTCATCTTCACAAATAAGTATTTGAGGGACTCCCAAGGAACCACAGGTTTAAGCTGACATAGTACTTCCTGGCTAACCTTGGCTAGCAGGTAAGACCCATGTCAATACAAAGGCCAACAATGACATCAACATCATACTGGATTTTTTTTCCCCTTTTAATAACAGTTTTAGAAAAGAACACTTTAATCTTAAACCATGGTACTAGTTAAGCAATGAGATGAATTAAAGATCGGCCTTCCTGTGATGAAAGTAACTAGGAAAACAGAAGCACAGTTTAATGACAGTCTTGGCTAAACCCGGTCGTTGCCTCCAGCATCAGCAATTTCTGAAACTATGCGCGTTAGAGATCTTTTCAGTTTCTTCAAAGGAAAGAAGTATGGTAAACCACAACCTTCCAAGAAGATCACTAAGAGTCAAAACCTTATTCTCTGTGGAGAAACAAACTTGGAAATTATTAAAGCATTATGAAATTAAGACATCAGTAACTGTAAAACAAAGTCAACACCATTGTAGAACTGAGCTGAGGGCCTCTACACATTAGGCAAGCATTCTACCAGTTTCCATGTATTTCCAAAAACTCCAACTGGGCTTCTTGCCATGATAACTGCCATGACCTAACAATTTGGGCCATCACGAGGGAACTCAGGGAGGAACAAGGTAAGCACCAACAAGCAGGATTGGCTTCACCTCCAAGGCCTGGGCATCCTGTTTTCGGCCTACACTCTTAAATGATTTATTACTTATACAGCCTGCATGTGTGCCTACTCACCAGAAGAGGGCACCAGATCTCCCTATAGATGGTTGTGAACCACCATGTGTTTGCTGAGAATTGAACTCAGGACCTTAGAAAGAATGGCCAGTGCTCTTAACCTCTGAGCCATCTCTCCAGCTCCCTTTAGACTTCTGAAGACAATCTGATGAAGATTTTTTTAGATTAATTTATGTATGTGTGCCTGCGTGCATGTGTGTCTCTGAATCACATGAATTCCAGGACATTCAGGCATGTGAGGTATCTGAGAGACCCAGAAGACAACATGAGCAACTTAGTGAGAAACTCCTCTCCCCAAAGCCCCTAAACTGTGACAAGGGCTGAAGACATATGTCAGAGGAAGCAGAGCTTTGGAAGAGGCAAAGATGAAAACATTTGGGCATCCATGGGAGAAAAAGCTAGGCACAAGGACTGAAAAGAAAGCTCAGTGGGGCAGCGTAATGACTGCTCACAACTGCCTGTAACTGCAGTTCCAGGGAACCTGACCTCACAGGCACCAGACTGGCACGTGCTTACATCTGCTTAAAACTGGTTTGGCCAGGTGTAGTGGTGCACACCTTTGATCCTAGACCTAGGGAGACAGAGGCAGGTGGATCTCTGTAGTTGAGCACAACCTGGTCTGCAGAGTGAGTTCCAGGACAGCCATGTATATATGTCTGTGTGTGTGTGTGTGTGAGAGAGAGAGAGAGAGAGAGAGAGAGAGCGAGCGAGAGAGCAAGAAAGAAAGAGAGACACACACACAAACACACAAGGTCTTCATATGGAGGCCTGGATGGCCTGGAACGAGAGATCTACCAGCTTCTGCCTTCTCATACTACTATGAAAACTATGCACCAATAGGCCCCGCAAAAAGCACACTTTTAACTTTAAAAAAAAAAAAAAGTTCATTATGAACTGGAGAGATAACTTAGAAATGGTTCTCAATCTGGGGGCTGAACAACCCTTTTGCACGGGTCACCCAGGACCATCATACAACACAACCATTTAAGTTATGATTAACAACAGTTGTAAAATTACAGTTATGAAGCAGCAATGAAATAATTTTATGGCTGGGGTCCCACAACACAACCAACTATTTTTTTAAATAGTTATTTATTTTTATTATGTATATCTATGTAAATACACATGTCTATATATGTATATATAGACATACATGTATCTATGTATATGTAAGTTCTATCTGCATGTACACCTGCAGGCCAGAAGAGACACCAGATTTCATTAGAGATGGTTGTGAGCCCCCATGTGGCTGCTGGAATTTGAACTCAAGACCTCTGGAAGAGTGAGCAGTGTTCTTAGCCTCTGAGCTATCTCTCCAGCCCACGACCAACTATTAAAGGGCCACAGCATTAGGAAGGCTGAGAACACCGGCTCAGATTCCTGGCTACTCAGGTCCTGGATTTGATTCCCAATACCCACATGGCAGCTCACATCCATCCGTGACTCCAGTTCCAGGGTGTGTGATGCCCTTCCCTCTTCTGGGCTCCTCTGACACCAGGCAACCATGTGATATATAAACATACATTTAGAGAAAACACCCATACACTAAAATAAATTAATAAAAAACTTAAAAGCTTATTACTAGGAAAGTCCAATTATAAAAGAAACCTTTAAACAAAGATGCATGCTGGGAATAGCGGAACATGGCTGTAACCTCAGCATTCAGAAGTAGGAGGATCGTGAGATCAAAGCCAGCTTGAGCTATGGATCGAAAGCTTGTCAAGCATAGCACAAACAATAGTTTAACTGGTGACTGAGATGGGAAGCCTTTTTTTCCTTTCCTTTTTGTACTTTCTGTAATTTCTCTATGTAGTTAAAAATTTTTATGACTGAAAATATCTATGGAAACAAAAGTTTAGACTGAAATTCTTTCTTTAATATATTTCCTTTTTTTTTTAGATTTAGAAACTGCCTCAGAAAATGGGTTCTTTTCCTTAGAGCTAAGTAATCAGCAAAATGGTACTAATTTTCACCAGCAGATGTCACTGTGACTAAGTGCGAGTTTTAACCTACCAGCCTCCTTCACAGGAAGTTTTCAGACAAAAAGGAGAAAATAGAAGGGTGACTACACAAATTTTAGAAACATAAAACATATTTTTGGAAGTCTCTCCATCAAATCTAAATATTGGGCTGGAGAGATGGCTCAGAGGTTAAGAACACTGGCTCTTCTTCCAGAGGTGCTGAATTCAATTCCCAGCAACTACATGGTGGCTCCCGACCATCTAAACATGATCTGGTGGCTTTTCTGGTGTTCAGGTGTACATGCATGCAGACAGAACATTGTATACGTAATAAGTAAATAAATCTTTAAAAAATATCTAAATATTAATTTCAGTTTTGTTAATGTTCCCTAACTAAGGCTTGAATTTAGACATCATGAATATAAGGGTGTGGCTGGAGACATGGCTCAGTGGTTAAGAGCACTGGCTGCTCTTCCAGAGGACCCAGGTTCAATTCCTAGCACCCACATGATGGTTCACAACTGTAACTCCAGTTCCAGGGGATCCGATGCCCTCTTCTGGCCTCTATAAGCATCAGGCATGCAAATGGTGCTCAGATATATATGCAGACAAAACATCCACACAGAAAAAAATAAAGTAAAAAACAAGAGCCCGTCCAATGGCTCAGCTGGTAAAGGGTGCTTGCTGCCAAGCCTATGACCTGAATCCAAACACCACGCGCGACCCCATAACAAATATGAGATAAATGTATATGTGGGTATTATAAAAGCTAGGTCACACTAGGCAGTGCTGGCGCACACCTTTAATTAATCCCAGCACTGCAGAGGCAGAGGCGGGCAAATCTCTGGTCTGGAGGCCAATCTGTCTTACAGAGTGAGTTTCTAGGAAATCCAGGGCTACACAGAAAAACCCTATACTTTTGAAAAACAAACAACACAAAACAAAAAAGAAAGAAAGGTAGGTCATGGGACTGGAGAGAGGGCTCAGAGGTCAAGAGTACTAGCCACTCTTCCAGAGGACTAGGGTTCCATTCCTAGCAACCACATGGTTGGCTCATAACCATCTATAGTGAGATCTGGTGCCCTCTACTGGCCTGCAGAAAAACATGCAGGCAGAATACTGTAATAAATAATCCTTAAAAAATAAAAATTTTAAAAAAAAGGTAGGTCATGATGAGGTATGCCTGTAATTCTAGCATTCACAGAGGACAGTGGCAGGAATATGGTCAGTGTGAAGTCCCTGCTACATAATTCAATGACAGCCTGAGCCACACAGTGTCATAAACAAAAACAAAACAAAACCTACCTCAACTTCACAACTTCTAGGACCACAAGCACAAGCCACCATTCCTAGCTATTGTGTACTCTCTGTGTAGCCTTGGCTATCCTGGACTCACTTTGTAGTCCAGGCTGGCCTCGAACTCAAGAGATCCACCTGCCTCTGCCTCCCTGAGTGCTAGGATTACTTTACACCTGGCTGAGGGGAAAATTTTTATTCAGGGTTTTTCTGTGTGTTTGTAGTTTTGTTGTTGCTGAAAACAGGGGCTGGTCTCTAACTTACTAACAATCCAGCTGAAGATGATTTTGAACTCCCAAATCCTCCGGCTTCCCGAGTGTACCAGATTGAAGGCTTGTCTACGCACATCCCTACTCGGTTACACTGAATGAAATGCACAGTGCAGGAATAAGGCAACAAGGGTCAACAATGACATCATTTAGACAAAGTCATCTGGAATGGACAGATAGGAGCAACTGAAATGAAGACTGTGTTCTCATATCCCACTGAGTTCCAAAGCAATGAAGTATTTAGATTTCAAGAACTATTCTCTTTAAACAAAAGTCACCTCTTAAAAAAAAAAATAAGCAAGTGCACTATTAGAGAAGACTCAGAAACATTTGTTTGATCAACTGTGTTACCTTAAAACAGAATGTTTCTTACATGACCTTTTCACAAATGTTAATTCTGGCTGATTGTGGATGCTCCTATCTGCAATCCCAACACTCACTGGCTGAGCCAGGAGGCTTGTTGCCATGAGTTTTTTTGGTTTTTGTTTGTTTGTTTTTTTTACTACAGCCTGAACTACAAAGTGCGTCTCAAGACAGTCTAAGCAACAAAGTAAGAACTCAACCTAAAGGGGGGGAAAAGCAACTTTAAAAACATCTTTACAACCTAAACTTGATGATTTCTAATGTTCACATGCACTAGGAAAAAAACACAACTTTTTTTTTTTTAATAAATTAGGTCTTCACAATCTGACCCCACCTTCAGTGAGCATGCTGGCAATCCAATCCCAGTCTCATACTCAACTCAACAGTAAGAAAACATGTTCCTGATCCCAGTAAAACTTAGCAGATGTAGAAGTTTTATTTTTAGTGCCTGAAATTTTCTTCATGAGTGAGTTATAGACATCAAGATAGTCTGTTCTAATATCATGCCAGAGCCAGCTGAAGATGATTTTGAACTCCCAAATCCTCCGGCTTCCCGAGTGTACCAGATTGAAGGCTTGTCTATGCACATCCCTACTCGGTTACTACAGCCTGAACTACAAAGTGCCCAACTCTGCAACTCTCTATTAGAACTCCCAAGAAGCCAACCACACTCAACATTTCAAAGCTGGTCACATGTACACCCAAAGTAAGTTTTCAGTGTTTAACAGAGACTGAGGGGAGGAAGAGGCAAAGTTTAAGACTACAAAATGGGAAAAGATTGCTGATAAAAAGGAAAAGGTGTTGCTTAAAAAAGAAAAAGGCTGGAGCAGGGCAGTGGTAGCACAAGCCTTTAATCCCAGAGTTTGGGAGGCAGACACTGGTGGATCTCTTTGAGTTCGAGGCCACCCAGGACTTCTGAGTGAGCCCAGGACAGCCAAGGCTACACAGAGAAACCCTGCCTCAAAAACAAAAGAAAACAAAAAGAAGGCTGTGGATGATTTAAAAACAAACATTTAAAAACAACTCTAGGAACCTATGTATGATTTCACTTTTGGAAACTAGTGGTTAATAGGGTGGTCCCTTCCCTCACTAAATCCCATCAAGGGCAAAACCCGAACAATATGCCACACAGAAGGAGGGGGTTTATCTTGGTTCTAGATTTATACCTTTGCTTGTATAGTCACAAAAAAAAAAAAGTAAAATAAATAAATAAATAAATCAACAGGAATACTAAGTAGTAAATAAAAAAAAAGTCAATAGGCAACCTTTGGGAAGCATTTTAAAAATTGATTTTTTATGTTAATGTAAACAGACTAAGTGAGCATAAAACAATACCATCTTCTCTTTTTCTCTTTGTTTTTTGAGACAGGGTTTCTCTGTGTAGCCCTGGCTGTCCTGGAACTCCCTCTGTAGACCAGACTGTCCTGAAACTCAGAGATCTTCCTGCCTCTGCCTCCTGAGTGCTGGGATTAAAGGCATGTGCTTCCACTGCCTGGCTTTTTAAAGACAGAGCCTCACTGTGTATGCAGCCTGGCCAGCTTGGGTAACACAGACCCAGGATGGCCTCCAAATAAAAGATCTGCTGTAGTTTCTAAAGCTACCTCATCTTAAAACAGTAAGATGGTTTCACATTCAATGCGCCTTCTACTAAATTGTACTGTGAAGAGGTTGAAAATATTGTTAATGTTTGAGTTTTCTAGTACATAAGTAATACTGTATCGAAAAAAAGGGTAAAATAAGATACTTTGTAACAATTAAACAACAGCAGGAAGTCTAAGTCTCTACCCAACTATGACCTTTCTAAAGATAAAAATCTGAACAATTAAAAAAAGGGGGAAAAGTTAGAAATTTATGACAGGTATAACAGCAAAGAAAGAAGAAACTTATGAGCTAGGAATGCAGGTCAGCTGGTAGAGTGCTTGCCTAACATTCATGAGACTCTGTAGTCAATGCCCAGCACCTAATAAAGACCAGGCAGTGTACACTTGGAGGTGCAAGTGAAGGTTACAAGTAGCTGGGCACTGGGGCAAATGCCTATGATACCAGCACTCTCAGAAGGCAGAGGCAAATGAATCTAGGCTCAAGGATACTCTGATCTATAAAATAAGTCCAGGACAGCCAAGGCTTCATAGGGAAACCCTGTCTTGGGAAAAAAATAAATAAATTTATTTTCAGAAGTTCAAGGTGCCCCTCAGATACTTGGTTTTTAAAATACATCTACATATATATATATGTATATATATATATATATACACACACACACACACACATTTTAATTAACTACCTCTTCAAAAGCATAGTAAGCAAGAAAACAATCTTAAATTGAAAATGACCTGGCTTAATCATACATTTTCTTGAGTTCAAGACCATCAATAACAACTAGGCAGCTCTAACCTATGTCATATTAAATGGCAAACTTCTCCCAAAGCATGATTGAGCAATAGAAATTTCGCAGAACTTCTCTCTAGAGCTAAAGTTACAAACCTTTTAGAAATTTCAAGGATCCAAATTACTGGCTGGAACAATTCCATGATCTTGCTCTCCTTTACATACCAAAACTCCTAAATAAAGCTCAAGAACAAAGAGAACAAGCGTGCTGGTATAGATTACCTGGCGAGTGTCTAATTTCCAAGCTGTTGAGTTCAGCTTTTACAAACCTTACCCTCATACACTTTTAGCCAGTAGTGTGTGGTGGCACATGATTTTAATACCAGCACTGGGGAGGCTGAGAAAGGCAGATCTCTGAGTTCAAGACCTGGTCTGCAGAGCAAGTTCCAGGACAGCCAAGGCTACACAGAGAAGCCCTGTCTCAAAACACCATAATCACACACCTACACACACAACCATGTACCCTGTGGCACACATCTGCAGTCCTAACTACTCAAGAGTTAGGGAAAAGCTGAAGTAGGTCAATCACTTGAGTCTAGTATTTAAAGCCACCCTAAGAAACTAACAATGAAACTCCCCTTAGAAGTATGATTCTTTTAGTTATTAGTTTTTCTTGTATCCTTTTATTGGATTTTATTAAAGATTAGCTCTGCTCCGTGTTAGTGGCTCACACACGTAATGAGGTTAGCCTGGGCTACACAATAAGACCCTGTGCCCTCTGCCAAAATATACTGATAATCTACATAATATTCTCTTTTTTTTTTCACTAGCAACTACCGGTACCATTTATTGTAATAGTTTTTTTATTCTTTATTAATTACACTTTATTAATATTTTCTTAATGAGAAACAAATTAACTATTTAAAAGATTTATTTATTTATTGTACATATAATGTTCCACTTACATATATGCCTGCACAGCAGAAGAGGGCACCAGATCTTATTATACATGGTCGTGAGCCACCTTGTGGTTACTAGGAATTGAGTTCAGGTCCTCTGGAAGAACAGCCAGTGCTCTTAACCTCTGAGCCATCTTCTCCAGCCCTACTTAATTTTTTAAAAACTTATTTTTTGGGAGAAGACAATGAATCACAAACTGGCACAGACCCTCTTGCCTCAGCCTCACTTGAATGTTGTGATTACAAGAGACAATACTCAGCCTTATGATGTATTCTAAAATGACAAATTCTAAAATGCTTTCATACTTATGGTTCTGATTTTTGGTTTTCTAAAATCTTATTGTTGGTTTTTTTTCATGTTTTAGGGGATTTTTTTAAAATTGTTTTTTAAGGCAAGGTCTCCCCATATAGCCTGCATTTTGTTTTGTTTTTGGTTTTGGAGGTGGGGGTTGTGACAGGGTTTCTCTGTATAGCCCTGGGTGTCCTGGAACTCTGTAAACCAGGCTAGCCTCAAACTCAGATCTACCTCCCTTTGCCTCCCAAATGCTAGGATTAAAGGCACAAGCAACCAGTACCTGGAAACTAGTTGGCCTTTGAACTCATGATTCTCCTACACAGCCTTGAAAGTAGTGGGATGTTAAGAATCGGTTCCCTTATCCACGCAGCCAATGGTTACTTAGCTTACACAGACAGCAGGGTGTTAAAGATCAACTAGGAAAATCAGTAAATAGAACAGCGGATCTCTGAGTTCAAAGTTGGTCTGGTTGGTCTACATACAAAGTTCTAGGAGTCAAAACTATATACAGAGAAACTCCGTCTCAAAAACAAAACAAAACAAACTTCTCTTGTTGACAATCTTTCTGAGGCTGGAGAGCCAGCTCATCGGTTAAACGTACTGGCTGCTCTTCCAGAGGACAACAGTTCGGTTCTCAGCACCCATACAGACCAGGTGGCTCACCTGGAATTCCAGCCCCAGGGAATCAGATGAGCTCTTCCAGCACATAAATAAAACCTTAAACACATAAATAAAACCTTAGGAAAAAAAAAATCTTTCTGGAATCTATTAGGTCATTTTCCCCTCAACTCATGAGAAAACTGCTCAAGTTGAATCATCATCATCTGTAACCTATGCAGCCACAGAGCTAATTTCCTGAATCAAGATGTAGGGAGCTGCTGCACCTGTCACTATGGGAAGGAGGTGTAACAGCAGTGGCCATGCCAAGATGGAGTTTTTTCAACATATTTAATCACACAAAACTGTCGGCGAAAGGACAATAAAGAAAAGCAAGACACACTGGTACAGGCCTTTAATCCCAGCATTTGTGAGGCATTGGCAGGTTGGTCTCTGTGAGTTCAAAGCCAGCCTGGCTAGCTCCAGACACCTCAGTGCTAGTTGGAAAAACCCTGTCTCAAAAATAATTAATTTTGGTATGGTGCTGGAGATGAACCCGGGGTGTAGACACACACTCTACCACGGGGCATCAATCCTAGGCTTGGTTTCACTTTCTATACATCCTAGATTTTATTTTTATTTTATGTATATTAGTATTTGATTGAATACACCTGTGCAGCACATTTCTAAGTGTCCAAGTAGGCCAGAAGAGGAAGGAGTTGGATCTCCTGGGACTGGAGGCACAAACAGCTGTCAGCTACCACGTGGATACTTGAAACTGAACTCAGGTTCTTTGAAAGAGCAGCCAGCATTAACGGCTATACCACCCGCTTCTGCAGCCCTGGCTTTACCATCTTTGCTTTGAGATAGGGTCTCTCTCCCTTGGTGTCCTGAAGCTGTACATCAGGCTGACCTTGAGCTCAGAGATCCACCTGCCTCTGCTCTTGTATGCTGAGATTAAAGATAGTACTATCCATCACATTGGCTTTACGTTCTTAAAAGGGTGTTTTTTAAAAAGCAAATTGCAAACCAAGGGGCTAGCGACATATCAGCAAGTGTGCAGGAGATTCAAAAGCCCTATGTTCAATGCCTATCACTGCTAGGTGAGGGGAAAACAAAAATATAAAGTAGACTGAGAATACACGTGTATCTCCACGCCTGAAATATTTACTACTTGAGAGTAGGCAGAAATGCCACTGGACATTACCCAGAAGTGCTTCTTACCTAACCCTAACCCTAAGTTTCTATTGATTCCGCTCCAAATGTCGTGAGTAAAACACTTTACACATGCCTGATTAGTCCTTGAGGGAACATCTCAGAGGACTCTTTCTCAGATTCAACAGGGAAGTATTAGTTTGTAATAAATGCAGAAAACAGGATGTCTTACCTGGGGTGTTTGTGATGGCCAAAGGCAGGCCTGGAAGCTGGTGCACCTGGATCCCTGAAGTGCCCAACGCACTGAGGTTGATGGTCTGGAGGCCTGGCATGGAGGAGAGCTGAGCAGCATTCACAGTGACGGTGCCAGCAGGAATGGAGGCAGCTGAGGCAATGGGTGTGAGGGTGGTACTGCTGCTGCTAGTCTGCCCTAGGGAAACGCCCTGCATAGGGGCCAAGGTGATTGTCTGGGCCTGTGGGTTCTGAACTTGAAGATTCTGCAGCTGAAGAGTCTGCCAACTGACCTGTCCATTGGGTCCCACTGTTGGTGTCCGAATGATGATGGGACCCGAGTTCTGAACAGCCTGAAGCTGGAGGTTCTGGAGGGTTTCCTGGGAAATAGCTTGAGTTGTGAAGGTCTGCCCTGACAGTGGTGCTTGGAGGGCCTGAAGGGCTTGTCCCCCTTGAACTAGCTGAGGCTGAATAAGAATCTGTTGCTGTGTCTGCTGACTTTGCTCTCCCTCTTTTTGCTGACTTCCTTGCAGTGAGCCTCCTGATGTCTGGTTCTGCTGGATATTCAGAGAATCAGAGCCCTGCAGGCTGCCAACCCTCTGGGGAGTCTGGCCTTGAGAACTGGTCCCTGATGATCCGCTGCTGGTAAAGTTCATAATTCCCATATTGCTGGTGGTAGTAGTTGTTGAGTAGCTGTTGGCATTGGTGAAAAAGGAGCTGGAACTAGCTTGTGATGACGCCAGGCTGGCAGAGCTGATGGCAGCCCCTGAGGTGGCGGGCTGTGCACTGCTCTCCTGGGATCCGGAGCTGCTAATCGTGACTGCCTGGGAGCTGGGAGTCAGCGGAGCTGCAGAAACGCTGTTGACAGGGAGCAAGGTGATGTTCCCGTTCAGGGCCACCGGTACATTGGTCACATACTGAGTCTGTCCTGAGAGCACGTTGTTAGCAAGGCCTTGGAGGGGGACAGCCTGCTGCAGGAGGTTTGGCATGGCAGCGATGATGTTGCCCCCACTTCCTCTGTTTGTGATGATCTGCTGGTTTGTACCCGGTATGATCTGTATCTGACCAGAGCCATCCTGCTGCACTTGGGCCCCTGTTGCAGCAAACTGCAGCTGCTGCCCATCAACAGTCTGGAACTGTGGGATGACTTGGTACTGAATATTGGGCATCACTCCAGGCAGACCTGTCAGAACTTGCTGGTTCTGTAAGTTGGGAGTAGCAGCCACAACATACTGCCCACCAGAGACTGCGCGATTCTTGGAAGACTCACTGCCACTGCTGCCATTGCTGCTGTTGCCACTCTGTTCCTTTGAGGTAGGGGTAGCCCCAGAGGAGGAAGAGATGATCTGCCAGCCATTGGCACCCTGCGAAAGTTGTGTGGCTGTGAGGTCAAGTTCACCTGTGCCCCCCGACTGACTCGGACCCTGGGAGTTGTTGCTGTTCTCATTGGGTGACTCAATTCTGCTGCAGGTTGCTGCCAGCAGAGCCAAAGGAGATGGCTGGGATTCCTGGCCAGAAGAGAGGAAAGGAGTTAGTGGCACCCAACAGCCGGCCTAGGGGGCAGTATCCAACAGACAAACAGCAACGATGCAGGCATATAAAGAGCAAAAACCAGAAACAAAATGCTCACGTTTGTATACTGGCCCAACTTTCATTATTTGGGGACCCTCTAGTTTACCTATCTTTCTGTGTGTACTTCCCTGTGTTTTTCCCCAGAGTTTTTGATTAAGGAAGTTCTAAGAATATTTACACCCTTTTACACCTTCCCCATCTGTCATCACTCACCTGCCCTCCTCCGCCACCACTGCTGCTGCTACTGCCTGTGCTGCTGCTTCGGGTCTGAGAGAAGGCGGCACCGCCGTTGCCGTTACCCCCGTTGTTGCCACCAACGCCTTTCTCAATCTTCACCACGGCTGCCACCTCATCCATGGAGTGATCTTGGTCTAAAAACGATTATAAAACAAATAACTTATGCGCACAGAGAAAAAAACACCCTAAGATTTAAAATTAAGACTTTGACAAGCAGCAATGAGTAAAAAGTATGGTTTTTTTAAAAGGTATTAGTTTAAAGAAGATAGGGCCAGATATGATGGTAAGCCTGAAATTCCAGAATCTGGAAGTACAGGCAAGAGAAACAAAACTTCAGGGTAATTTTCAGCCACATAAAATGCCGGAGCCCAGGGCATGCTGGGCAGGCACTTGGCTTACTGGTATCCATTATTTTCCCAAGCATAAAATTAACCCCAGAAATTTCTCAAAAGGTGCTTTGGAAGCCAGGCCTGGTGACTCACAGCTGTAACACCAGGACGTGGAAGGAGGAGGCAGGTGGCTCACCAGTTCTAAGGCCTGCCAGGTCTACCCAGTGAGACCTGAGCTCCAACAAGGCAGCACTTTTGGGAAAGGGAATCTGAGGGCACAGTGTCTCAGGAATAACAAAAAGTTGCGCCTAGTATTGGCACACTCTGTAGTCCCTGCACTCAGGAGGAGGAGGCAGGAGGATAGCTAAGAGTTTGAGGCCAGCCTGGTAACTTCCAAGCCGAGGAGTACCACGCAGACCCTGCCTCAAAAAGCATTCTGGGAAGAAACAGAGACTAACCATGTGGGTGGACGGAAAGTGTGCTAAAATTAGGACCAGAAGAGATGGAGAACACCCAAACGTACAAAACTGACAAAACAGGAAGGGAAGAGGAGAAAGTAGCTCACGGGGGCAGATGGGGAGCCATCTGAGAGCACAGGTAAGGGGCTAAGGTGGTCCAGGGCTTAGAACCCGGGCTTGGGGCGGAGGGGCGGGGAAGGGGCGGCTTCGGGGTGAGGGGCGTGGAAAGGGCGGGCCGGAGGGGGGAAGGGAGCTTCACGGGGGTGCGGGGGAGGGCCCGGGGCAGGCGGCGACCGGAGGGCGGACCGGGGAGGCGGTTGGCCCAGGCGGGGCCTGCACTGGTCGGGCCGCCCCCGCGGCGCCGGCCCCCGGCGGGAGGAGCCTCAGGCGGCCGGCCGGGTAATGGGGGGTGAGGCCCGTCCCCCGTGGCCGGGGCGGGCAGGGGGCGGGCGAGGCCCCGCTGCCCCCTCCCCCGGGGCGGGTGGCCCATCCCCCTCCTCCTCCGAGGCCCCGCCACAGCCCCTTCGCCCTCCCTTCCCTCCGCCCCGGGCGGGACCAAGGCCGCCGCCGCCGCCTCCCGCCCGCCCCCCCCTCACAGCGGGGACCGCCCGGTCGGCCCTCGCGCGCGCCCCCTCACTCCCCTCCCACCCCTAGGCGCGGAGTGGACTCCTCCTTACCGCTCATGGTGGCAGCTGAGGGGCGAGCTCAAGGGGGTCCTGTCCGGGGGGGTCGGGGGGGGCCGGGGAAAACGCGGACGCTGACGAGGCAAGCGAACCCGGACCGGACAGGGAGGGGGGGGGTAAGGAGGAGGGAGCAGCGCGCCACAAGCCCGGCCTAATCTCCGCCCCTTATCTGCCGCCCCGCCCAATGAGGGAGGGAGAAAGGCGGGACTTGCGGAAGAGAGGCGAGCAGGCCGCCCAATGGCAGGACTCGATCCCTCGCTAAGGCGTGTGAGGCCGAGTTGCGTGCGCGGTGTCCGCCCGGAGCGACCGCCCTCTCGGCTTCGGCGATCAATGAGAGAGCCGGGAAGTGGCGGTGGGCGGGACGAGAAGACGATCGACTCTGGGAGGGACCAGTCACCCGCCAGGCGGGCTCCGTGATCGGTGGCGATTGGGAGGGCGTAGGTCGGAATGACAGCGCGGCGACCAATCAGAACCTTGGGCATGCCTGGGCAAAGTCCGTTTAGGAGAAGAGTAAGAAATAGGCCGGAATGGGATGGGATCAAGCTGTGGGGACCAATCAGGGTTCAGGCGGGCAGTTAAGGCAGTTGTGATTGGCCGGCGGCGGAGGAGAGCCGGAACAGGGCGCAAATTGACACGAGCCGCCAGCCAATTAGACGCCGAGGAAGAGGTGCAAGCTGGAACTTGGAACGGGGAGAGGAGGGCAGGCTTCCCCCTCCGGGGCCCGGGCCAATGAGGGAGCGGCGGGGGCCTGGCACCGCCTCCAGCCTGGCCAATGACCGGCCTCGGGCCGCCCCTGGCGAGGAGGGAAGCGGGCCGTGCCAAGACGAGCTGGTCGCCATGTTGGCCCTCCCTGGGAGACTTTGTGCGTGGCTGGGCGGCCGCCGTGAGCGGAGCCCGGGGCTGCACGCGCGTCCGAGCTGAGGCGCGCGAGGGCGGCGCCGCCCGCGGCCGGGCTTCGCGGCTTCCGTCGGCTCCCTGGAGGCTCGCCGGCGTGGGCGGGCGGCGCCCCTCGCCGTGGGTGGAAGCCCTGCGGCGGCGGGCGGGCCCGGCCGGGTCCGAGCTGGCCAATGCGCACGGCTTTCGGGACGGGCGGGCGAGCGCCATCTTACTGCCCGTGCCGAGCGAGCGCCGGGCGGCCCGGCTCCCGCAGGAGGCCGCCGCGCGCCTGCCGGCTGCTTCCGCCCTGACCCGCCCAGCGCGGAGCCCGGCCACCGGGACTTCCTGTGGCGGCAGAGGCTCAGGAGGCCGCCCTCGGCGCCGCAGCCCCGGCCTCCATCTTGCCTCCCCGTCCGGTGGAGGCGGCCTTGATGGCGGCTCGGCCGAGCGTCACTGCGGCGCCTACACGAGAGCCCCGAGTCGCGGGCTCGGTCCTCCTGAGTTAGGAGACGGGCCCGAGACCCTCCACTCCGCAGACGGTGGAGGAAGGCCAGGGCGGCAGGCGCTCGGCTCTGCCAAACGCTGCCAGGCGCGCTCTGGAAGCAGAGGCAGGAGCATCTGCGTGAGTTAGAGGCCAGAGTGAGGTCCGTGCAGCCACGCTGTGCAGCGAGACCCTGCTCAAAACAGTGAAAACAGATGAGCAAACAAGTGGAGCCGGGCAGTCCTGGCGCGCGCCTGTGGTCCCAGCACTGCGGAGGCAGAGGCAGGCAGATCTCTGGGAGATGGACGCCAGCCTGGTCAACAGGGCAAGTTTGAGGAAAGCCAAGGTTACACACAGAAATTTGTTCCAAGACAGCCAAAACTGCACACACAGAAACCCTGTCTCGAAGGAAAAGAACTTCTCACTCTTTTTTGGAGTGTGGAGACAGGTTTTCTCTGGGTAGTCTGTGGAACTAACTGTAAACCAGGCTGGCATCGCACTCCAGAGATTCCCCTGCCTCTGCCTCCTGAGTGCTGGGGTCAAAGGCGTGGCCACCACTACTCGGCTTTTTTTTTTTTTTTTTTTGTCTTTAAGGAACAGGGTCTTCTTGTGTACTCCAGGCTAGGGAAAACCAGCACCAGCACTCTCCCTTACTTTCTTCCAGTGTGGGGATTCCAAGTGCTTCCCCCCGCCAGGATAGGAGGTGTGGAGTCAGCTCTACCTGCCACATTCCCCGCAGAAAGCACCCTTGCACACTCAGCCATCAGGCCTCCAGGCCGTGTTTTTAAGACCAGACCAGTCTGGTAGAGCACAACTGTAACACCCCTATACTGGGTAGTGGCTGAAACTAGAGCTTAATTGAAATTATAAATTCAAGAGTAGCCTGGACTACGAAGACTTTCTAAAATAATTACATGCAATATACATATTTTTTTGTTTTTTTTGAGACAGTTTCTCTGTGTAGCCCTGGCTGTCCTGGAATTCACTCTGTAGACCAGGCTGGCCTTGAACTCACAGAGATCTGCTTCTGTCTCCTGAGTGCTGAGAAATATATAACAAAATCTGGCTGGTTGGGATGGTTTTCAGGGTAACCTTTTGCCAACCAACCTGAATGAATACATGAGCTCAATATCAGGTTCCATTTGTTCAGAGTACTCACCTCAAAAGCTGCCCTTTCTCCTACATACACACAGACCTGTGTCCTTCCCCAAAATAAATACTACACTCCAAAAGCTCCCTTCTCACTGATCTATATACACACACACTGGATTGTGTTCCCCCAAAATAAATAAGTACAATTTAATAAGGGAAGAGTCTAGAGAGAAGAGAGCTGCAGGACAAAAACACTTCCTGGAAGAGACTACTCAGCCTTGCAGAGCAAGCTCTGGTGAGCCTCCAAAGCGAGCTGGTGTTCAGTGCCAGGCCACGCCTCGCTCACTCACTGCAGGCCTGGACACCAAGCCGTCCATCAGTGCTCTAGCCTGCTTTCTAAGGGCTCGCTGTAGTCCAGGTGTCCTAGAGGGTGTGCTGCTCCTACCTCGCTGCCTCCAGAGCGCCACATTAGGGTCTCCTTAGGCCCACCAGCTTCTGACTCTGGAGTGTTAGAAATCACACACAGTTTTAAAACAGCTTTGGAGGCCAGGTGGCCATGGATCCTTGTAATGCCAGGATTTGGGAGTCCAAAACAGAAAAGGCTGCAAGTTCAAAGCCAGCCTGACCTACATTGCTGATTCGGGGCCATTTGTGGCTTCACAGTGAGACCATATCTCCAAAATCCAGAAGAGAGTACAGAGACAGAGTTGGAGGCCAACCTGGGCTGTGGTATGCTTGAAGCATCTAGGCTAATGAAACCTGTTTCCAGCCCTACTACTAAGAGAAGAGAAAAAAAGAGGGGGGGGGGAGCCTTGAAAAATGCAATAAAAAGGACTGCAGCAAACCAGGCTTTTCAGTATGGACTCAAAGGAACCCATGAGAGTCCTAGAACAGGCTGCAGATAGTCTTTGCAATCAGCAGTGTTTTGCAGGATGAACTCTACAGTTTCCTCTCAGAGACCGGCTCGTACTAGCCTAGACAGTGAGCAGTCTTCCCAGGCAGGCATCAGTCCTGTAATTAGCTCACGTGGAATTGATGGGCTCCCTAATTGGGAGCCAAGATCAAGAAAACAATTTTAGGTCCAGCATAACACAGACCTGTCGACCTAGGTGACTAGGACTGCTCCAGGCCAGTCAAGGCTACATAGGAAAAGCTCCTACTCAAAAAATAAAAAAATTATAATTTAGGGGCTGCAGCCCAGATGGTCAGGAATGCTTGCTGGAGCTCCCAACGCCCTGGGTTAGAGCCACAGCACTGGTCATGGCGGCATTTCCCTGTAATTCCAACCCCTGGCGTCACAGGTAAGGGATCTAGAGTTCATGGCTACTCTCCCGAAATCCAGGCTTGAGGTGCCCTTCCCTTAAAAAATTAAACACCCAGGAGCGGGTGTAGTGGGGTACACCTTTAATCCTGCAATCCCTGCACTGGGAGGCAACGGTAAACCGATCTCAGAGAGTTGAAGGCCAGCCCGGTCTACACAGCAAGCTCCAGGCAGCTAAGTCTACACGGTGGGACAAAAGCAACTCCACAGTGCTGGTTCTTTCTCCAGCTGAACCCTGCCTGGCACAGCCACAAGCAAACACTGCCTCTTCTGAGAGTTGTGGGAAGGCTGTCTCTGAGGCAGGAAGTGTTAGCAAAAGGGAGGGCAGGAGCCGGAAGGCGGTGGCTGTGGTAGGCTCTGAGGTCACCTCAGCCGTCCAGGGCAGTTGGTGGCTTCCCTGCGCTCTTAGGGCGGCTTGAGCTCCAGGGGGAGGACAGGTGCCCTAAGTCCGCGGCGCATCCGCGGAGGGCCGGGAGGTCCGCGGTGTCGTCCTGGCGTGGAGAGCCAGCGGGACCTTGACCCCGCCGAGCCTCAGGCTGGGGTGGAGGGCGTTGCACCGCGCCCGTCTGCACTCTGGAGGACGCAGAGGCCGTGCTGAGTGGGGCAGGGGCAGCCTGGGTCGCCGGGGTCTGGCTGTATCGGTGTCTGAGTACCGTGTCCCTGCCCACCTGCCCGCCGGAGAGCACCACACCCAAACACAGGCCCGGCCCCCGGCCTTCCCTCCTCCAGAGTGCTCAGCTGGCCGGGAGACCCTGCCCGGGGCTGGCCCGCCCTCGGGGCGGCTCCCTCCCGGAGGGCACCGCGGGCACTTTTAACCAGGGCCGAGGGGTCTTCCTCCTCCCCCGAGGCAAGCAGCCCCGGAGCTCTGGGAACCCCGCGCTGACAGCGCCGCCCCGCCCCGCCCCGAGTCAGGCCCCGGCGGCTGGGTAAACACCGTCCGCGCCCGGCTCGCGGCCACGGGGCGGGTCTCCGCCGCTTCCGGCCGGGCGGGGCCCGGCTTGCCCGCCCTCCGCCTGGAATCCAGCTCGAGCTCGCTGGAACCGGGCTCCTTCCGGAAGTTTCCACAAACTTCTCCCGGAAGTTTCCTCACAGCCGGGCCGGAGCTGGGCGGGCGGTTCCAGCAGGGGAAAGGACCCGCAGCGCCAAGTGAACTCCGCACCGAGGCGGCCCGAGGGCGGAGGAGAGCAGGGACAGGGTGGGGGCCGCGCCCAGCCGCTGCCGCCTCCTCCGAGCCACGCCCTTCTCGGCGGGCCGGGGCGCAGGCCCCCGAGGCTTCCCTCGCTGAACCTGGCGTCCATGTCACCGCCGGCGTTGGAGGTGGGGGAGCCAGGCGAGGCAGAGGCAGTGAAGAGTTCGAAGCCAGTCTGGTCTTCATCGTTCCGGGGCAGCCAGAGCTACACAGTATGAGCCGCTTTCAAAAACCCCAAGATTATGAAAGAGCTGTGGGACTCTGAGCCGTTGCAGAGTCAGGTTGGCCTCGAACTCACGTATTGGCCTGCCTCTGCCCCGCACCCGCAGGTGCTGGCATCAAAGATGCGCATTACCACATCACCACCGCCCTACTGTTTTTGAGGGTGCCCTCTAACACTCTCCGCGGCCATCGAGGACCGAGCTTCCCCCCGCTCCTGGGGCTTCAGCCGGACCCCAGCCCCGCTGCCCACGCAGCTGGGCCTGGAACGGTCACAGCCATCTCTGTGGCTATTGCTACATTTCTGTGCTCAACCCAGACTCCCGCCGGCCGGATTCTGCAGCCGGCACCATTTTAAAGACTGGATTTTACTGTATGAGACAGGTCTCACTTGGTGCAGCAGAGCAGCCTGCCTCCTGAATCCTGGGTTTTTAAAGGTGTGCCTCTCTACACCTGGTGCATAGGGGCTTGAGGTCAGGAAGGTGTCACCCGCCCCGAACACATTCTTAGTAAAGGCCAGCCCCCCAGCCCCCTGCCATTTGCATTGTTTTGTTTTCATTTTGGAGTCAGAGTGCCCAGCAACCCTGGCTGGCCTGGCTAGCCTGCCTCTGCCCCCAGAGTATTGAGATTAAAGGTGGGGCTACCATAATGTTTGCATTGCTTTCTGACCACGTCTTGAACTCTGCTGTAGCATCTTTAACTTGCAGTCAGCCTCTACCCACAAATATGTCTGTAGAGAGCTATGTTTACTCTGGAAAAGTGTGATATGAGTAATTAGATTATGGTCACACGCCTTTGACCCAGCACTGGAGAAGCAGAGACAGGTGCATCTCTAAATAGGAACCCACCTGGTCTATATAGCAGGGCTACCAAAAACAAAACAAAAAACCCAACAAGGTTTGAAGAAAAAGCTCCCAGCCCTCAGGGAGGCAGAGGCAGGCAGATCTCTGTGACTTCCAGGCCTGGTCTACAAAGTGAGTCCAGAACAGCCAAGGCTACACAGTGAAACCCTATCTGGAAAAACAAAACCAACCAAACAATTCTAACATTGTAAAAAGAAAAAACAAACCCATCGAGTCTAACATATTTATGTTGAGGTGTGGCGGAGGAGGGGAGACACAGGCCAGGCCGGCCTTTGCTTGCTTGTGTGTGGAAGAATTACCTTGAGCAGCTTTGGTTGCCCTGGCCTGCCTCAGGAATGCTGGGAATGCTAGGTTTGGACCGCCTGGAGTGACTCTTTAACCTTGTCCACCTTCCTCCTTTTACAGGAGCGGCTGGCAGGTTGATTGGAGCAAGTGTGTAGGAAGGCCTGCTATGCTCCAAGTAGGTTCTTCCACCACGTGGGTGTCAGGGTCACCGGAGGCTTGGTGGAAGGCACCTGTACCCACAAGCCATCTTCTGGCCCCCTTTCTTTCTCTTTCTCTTTTTTTTCTTTTTTGATTTGTGGTATTCTTTTGTTACCTAGCCTGGCCTAGAACTCCTGAACTCCGTTGGGGCCACCTCACTTCTGTGTGTTTTTATTTAAATGTGACCAGGAAAAAAGAACTACACAGCAAACCCATCATCTCACAAGAGACTATTGTTAGCATGAAGGAAAATTGTGGTCTCCCACAGGACAAGGTGGACCTGATTACAGTAGAAATCAGGAAGGCAGACGTAGGTGGCTGAAGTCTAGGCAAGGACCACAGTGGCACATGAGGCTCTTGAAGATGAGAGAAGGAAACTCCAGGGAGGGTGGGCTACCCCACACTATCCTTTCTGTCTGGTTTTTGTTCCTGAGTGCATGCTAACATATCTGCCACCCAGTAAGGACAGCCTGCAGGAATACGTTCTGCTCTCTCTAAAGGCTGGTCCTGAGCATCACACCAGGCTGTCAGGCTTGGTAGGCAGCTGATACATCTAAGTGCAGAGCCATCCACAGACCATCCTTAAATTACCTACAGCACGGCTGGGCACGCTTTGTGAGCCGGGCCGGGCCGACAGCGTGAGTTCCAGGACAGCCAGGGCTGCTCCGAAAACCTGCCTTGAAAACCAGAACAAAAGATTTATGTCCCTGGGACCAAACTCACACTGCCAAGTTCTTACAATAACGATTTTCCCGGGTAACAAATCTGGCAGTGTTCCTTCCATCTCTCTCCCTCAGATCCTAGGATTACAGGCTCCTGCCACCAGATCAGCCATTGCTTTGCTACAGGAAGAGGCGGGGTGTCTCCCGGGCCAGGCAGACACTCCACCACAGAGCTATAATTCCCAGCCCTTTATTTTGATGACCTTATTCTCTGGGCCTCCATATCTGCTGCAAACTGGATACAAATATCAAGTCTTGCCTATATATAGTCAAGCAAGGCAGTGTTCTTCCTGTTGCACCATAGGAGGGCCAAGTCAGACACATTATAATGTCTGATTCAGTCTCTGAAGCAGCTGGAGGAGGCTTAGCCTGAGGGGGCGTCTGTAGCCAGCCACCTAGGAGCCAGAATCTGAGCATTGACTGCTTGCTGACCTTTGTTGCCACTAGCCTGCGTGGGCACATGTGGGTTATGGTCAAGACTAATGCCAGCATTTGGAGCAGCAGTACCTGTGTTATTCTGTCCCTTCAAGTGGGCTCTGTACCTAGCAGGGCCACCAAACCAGAGGACGATTCCCGGGATAGAGGCGGAGCCAGGAAAGCCTGTTCAGAAAATCTGTCTTGCACTCTCCACAGAAGAAACAGGATGGCTTCCACGTTAATTCTGGGTTTAGTTTGACAAGGTCTCTTTCTGTAGCACGGGCTAGATAATCTTCCTCCCTCCTCCAGTGTGCTAGGAAAGCATTCCACTACAGAACCATGTTCTTAGCCCTTCACAATTTTGTTTTTGAGACAAGGGGGTGGGGGTGGGGCAGCTGTGGTGGCACTCACCTTTAACCCCGGGTAGTTACATCTCAGAGCTGGAGGCCAGCCTGGTTTCTAGGGCAGCCAGGCTGCACATAGAAACCCTGTCTTAAAAAAAAAAAAAAAGGGGTCTCTCATTACCATAGGCTGGCTTTGAATAGATTTTTTTAAAATTTGTTTGTTTTTGTTTCTGAGACAGGGTTGTCTCAGCCTTGGCTTTCCTCAGACTCACTTTCATTTCATGTCTGCCTTGACCTCTTGAGTGTCGGCATTAAAGGCCTTTGTGTTTGAACTTGCAAAGGTTAGTGCTGTGGGTAACTTTTGTTTTGTTCTTTTCAGAGAGGGTTTCTCTGTGTAGCCTTGGCTCTCCTGGACTCACTCTGTAGGCCAGGCTGGCCTCCCAACGCAGAGATCTGCCTGCCTCTGCCTCAAATGCTGGATTAAAGACAGGCACCACTGCCACCACTCAACTAAAGATTCCTTTTTTATTTCATGTGTATGAACGTCTGCCTCCCCTGGAACTCTACACAAACACGCACATGTTCCCACGTGGGCTGGAACCAGGTCTGCCGCAGGAGGAGAGAGTCCTCGAAACCACTGGGCCATCTCCAGCCCTGCTTGTTTGTTTGTTTTGGGGAACAGCGGATACACGAGTGCTACAGTGTATCTGTGGAAATCAGGGAACACTTTTACTGTGTGCTCTCCCAGTGCCGTGGTCCTAGCTTGACGTCCCGCAGAGCCACACCGCCAGCCCAAACTAAACCTCCTGAGGTAGAACTCAGAAAAATGAGCAGGCTGAGCAGCATACCCTGGCAACAGCTCTGTGGGCGACAGCATGGGGGTGGGTCTTCTGGGAAGGGCTGGTCCATCACTCCTGAGAGAGATAATTACTCCTCCCTCTTCCAGCAAGTCTTCTGATGAGTCACCTTCCTTAGGCCTTGCCCTCCTGACCAGGTGATCTGCAGGCCCAGCTGATTAACTCTTAGGGAACAGATCCAAAAGTCACGTCTCCACCCAGGACCAGAGGGCAAACTCAAATTCCATTCATTTGACCAGGAGGAAATTGCTTTCCCTTGGGCCTTTCATACCTCCACCTTTTTATACGGTACTAAAATCCCACACCCAGGTAGAAGTGATCTTCCTGGGGAAACAGGAAGTGGGGTCCAAAACTACCACAAGGTAGGTGTCCATTCTCAACAGCTCCCTAGACTACTCACTAACCACTACCTGGTCACCTAACATCAGTCCTCCAAGAGATGAGTACTGAGCCGATCTAGTCGCTAAGGGCTGACAATGGGGCTTAAAGAGCTTCTGTGTTGCCTGGCGGCTGTCAGATCTCTGAGTTCGAGGCCAGCCTGATCTACAAAGCGAGTCCAGGACAGTCAGGGCTACACAGAGAAACCCTGTCTAGAAGGGGCTGAAAAGATGGCTCAGAGGTTCAGAGCACTGTCCTCTTCTGATATGAAAGGACACATACAGATCATTTTATACCTAATAAATAAATTAAAAAAAAAAAAAGACTTTCCGGTGTCTACTCTTGCTGACTCCCAGGACATGGAGGGTAATAGCAGGTAGGATTAAATAATTGCCGGGCTATCTTAATAGTATCGATTGTGAGAAAGGAGAGATAAAATTGAGAGCAGTAGAGTGAAAAACCAAAGGTTCATATATCGCATCTCTACCAATAATACAATAGAATTATATTATTCTATATTTATATTGTTATGTAATTATATATAACAGAATAAAGAATAACATAACAGCGTCCCTTGCTAATCTGAGTGCTGGCCACACAAAGGGTGTCTGCACACTGGCGTCTGCCCCACCTGAGGAACACAGGGCAGATGTGTAAAGAAGGAAAACTGGAGCCTCGAACAGGTCTGGCTTTTCTGGCTTCCGGCGGAGGACAAGGACTAAGGTCTCTGTCCCTCAACTGCCTGACCAGTTTCTCTCCTTATCAGCTAGAGGACAAATTGGTCTCTGAAGCACATTCCAGGATAGTGGGGGAGATTCTGTCTTACAGATGCTAAAAAGAGAACGGCGGTCCTGCCTGTTATCTAAGCACTGGGGAGCCAGAAGGAGGGAATTGGCATCAAGGTGCACACCCTTAATCCAGGCACTCGGGAGGCAGAGACAGGTGAGTTTCTGAGACCAGCCTGATCTACAGAGCTAGTTCAGGGCAGTCTGTTCTACACAGAAAAAGCCCTGTATCAAACAAACAAACATTAAAGAGAGAAAGGAAGAGGCTGGAGCCATGGCCCTGGGGTGGGAGCCCTGGCTGCTCTTCCAGAGGCGCTCAGTCCCAGCACCCACATGGCAGCTCACAGCTAGTACCTATAACTCCAGCTCCGGAGAATCCAGTGCCTTCTTCCGGCCGACTCCTGCATCTGAACACACGTGACACATACACACAAAATCAAAAATTAAAAAAAGAGGGGGCTGGAGAGATAGCACAGACATTAAGAACATTGGCTGTTCTTCTAAAGGTCCTAAGTTCAATTCCCAGCAACCACATGGTGGCTCTTGACCATAGAGATCTCTAAAGTGAGATCTGGCGCCCTCTTCTGGCATGCAGGCAGAACACTGCATAAATAAATAAAAATTTTTTAATAAGTTTTTTGCTGCCCTTAAGTAGCTTGACAAACAAGCAGCTCTCCACAAGCCTGATCTAGAATAAGTTCCAGGACAGTCAGTGCCATACAGAGAAACCTTGTCTCAAAAAAAGCCAAAATAAGTACAAAATAAACAGGCTGGGGTGGTGGCACACATCATGTAATCCCAGCACTGGGGAGGCAGAGGCAGGTGGATCTCTATTAGTTCGAGGCCAGCCTGGTCTTTAAAGTGAGTCCAGGACAGCCAGGGCTACATAGAGAAACCCTGTCCTGAAAAAAAAAATAATAAAACCAAATAAACAAACAAATGAATGAATTGTGGGGCTGAAGAAAGATGGCTCAGCAGTCATGAGCACTGGCTGGCTGGGCCTAGTGGCCCAGCATTCAGGGAGGCAGAGGCAGGTGGCTTTCTGTAAGTTCAAGGCCAGCCCGGTCTACAGAGCAAGTTCCAGTACAGCCAGGACTATACAGAAAAACCCTGTCTCAAAAAAATACACCAGACAGGCCTCAGGTGACTCAGTTGGCAAAGCACTGGACTTTAAGTCTGGAGGTCTGGGTTCAAACCCAGTCAGAGCTACTTTGTGCCCAGTGAGCACACCTGTGATCCCAGCACTCAGGAAGCAGAGGCAGGTGGATCTTTGTGAGTTTGAGGCCAGCCTGGTCTACGAAGTGAGTCCAGGATAGCCAAGGCTACACAGAGAACCCTGTCTTGAAAATTAATTAATTAAGGTCGGATGTTAATTAATTAATTGAGGTCGGATGTTGGTGACACACCACTAACCCCAGCACACAGGAGGCGAAGAGGGGCTAATCTCTGTGAGTTTGAAGCCAGTCTGGTCTACAAAGAGTCCAAGAAGGCCAAGGCCACACAGAGTAAGTCTGTCTTGATATAAAGCAAAAATTAAAAAAAATAAAAACTTAAAAAATAGAAAGCATAAATAAGACAAAGAATAGTGTAAGGACCAAAGTTATGCTTCAGGTTTAAATTACTGTGCTTCAGAGATCCAAAGACAGGAGGTGGTGGCTCACACCTTTAATTTCAACCCTGGGGAGGCAGAGGCAGGTGGAGCTCTGAGTTCCAGGCCTGCCTGGTCTGCAGAATGAGTTCCAGGATACAGAGACACCCTACCTTGGAGGGGGCAGGAGAGGGGAAGAGGGAAGGAGGAAAGGATGGAGAGAGAGACAGATCTATAAAACTGAAATGCCTCTAACCTGTAACCCCACTTGCCCAAGGACAGTAAGTTCCTAGAATGCAAACCAGGTGTTTTTTCTTCTGTAAACAGCTTGGTTGCCCCAACTGCACAGGACCTGCCTGATGACAGTAGGTGGGAGATGCAATATAGCCAGGAAGGCTGTCAGGATCTATGCTTGCCCTCATTGGCTGAAGGCAGGTGATATGTAGGGCTGCAGGTTTCGCCTTTGGCTAATGTAATTCACAGCCATACTCTGGGAATTCTGGGTATGGGCAGGTCCAGTGCCCACTGTCCTGGCCTGTATTTAATAAAGCTCCTGGCATGATTAACAATAGCTGATAAGTGGAGCTGAGTGCCAGCCCCAGAATTTAAAACAAGCAGGAACCATACATGGTGGTTCACTTCTTTAATCCTTGCACCGGGGAGGCAGAAGCAGGCAGAACTCTGTAGGTCAAAGGCTTCCTCATCTATATGGTATTTCAATATATCTGGGACAAAGTAAAGAGACCCTGTGGTGGGGGGGGGGATAGAAAAAGGAAGAAGAAAACATCCAGGCATGGTAGTAGCACATGCCTTCACACCTTTGATCCCAGCACTAGTATGGCAGAGACCTCAAACTCTGTGAATTTAAGGCTAGCCTGATCTACATAGTGAGCCTTTTTTCTTTGTTTTGTTTTTGTCCCCTGAGACAGGGTTTCTCTGTGTAGTCCTGGATGTCCTGGAACTCACTCTGTAGACCAGGCTGGCCTCAAACTCATAGAGATCGGCCTGCCTCCGTCACCCCAGTGCTGGGATTACGGGCATGCCGCATCCAGCCTGGTTTGAGACTGTGCCAAAGGCATGCCTCTTCTTGCCATCTACTTCAAGATGGTGGTTTGAGGAGAGAAGTAGGAAGGCTCCAGCACATGTCTTTTAAGCTGTTTGTAGTAGAATGTGGAGAGATGGAGAGACCCTTTCCTCACAATCCAGATACTCTCCTTTACACTGTGGCTACCTGGAGAAGGAAAAAGCCTCATGAAATAAACCTCCCTGAAGCAGACTTCAGACAGAGGCTAAGAATGAGGTAGCTGGCCAGAGAATTTCTGATCTTCTCACTCTCTCTCCCTCCGTGTGTGTGTGTGTGTGTGTGTGTGTATGTGTGTGTGTGTGTGTGTGTGTTTGAGACAGGGTTTCTCCTTGTAGCTCTGGCAATCCTAGAACTCACTTTGTAGACCAGGCTGGCCTCAAACACTGATCTGCCTGCCTTTGCCTCTGCCTCCTGAGTGCTGGAATTAAAAGCATGCTCCACCATGCCTGGCTTGATCTTTTCTTTTCTTTTTTTTTTTTTTTTTTTTTTTTTTTTTTTTTTTGTTAAATGCTGTCTGGAAAAACAAAAACAAACAATCAAAAAGAGTGCTAGATACTACAACAGGAACGGAAGAAAAGAAGAGAGGAGAGGACCAACAGCAGTAGCACTTTAACAAACTCAGCTTGGTGGCACAGGCCTTGGTGGAAGGCAGAGGTGGGTGGACTGACCCAGGTTCATCTTCATCCACGCCATCTTCATCCACATCCCAACACAAAAGGAAGGGGAAAGAAAGGCAGGCACCTCATTCCTGTGTCCTAGACTTGATCCTTTGCTTCAAATGTGACAGGTTAGCTTGATGAATAATCCCAGCCCTCAGTAGGAAGGCCGGAGCAGGAGGCCAGCCAGGCATGGGCACACACATGTAATTGCGACCTTATCAGGCCCAGAAGAATGTGTCCAGTTGGTGTTCAGTGAGAGAGAAGGGCAGAGTGCACATGGTAACGCACATGCCTGATGTCTCCCTGTGCTCTCCTCCAGCACACTCATGCCGCCAACCTGCTCATGTATGAAACAGCAGCATCAAGCCCTGTCTGAAAAAGGAAACTGACAAGCCTTGCTGTTGACTCAGTGCTGGAATCCTAGCGCTCAGGAGGCATAGTCAGTAGGGTCAGAAGTTCAGCAGTTTACGGCTCAAGCCCGGGACCAGTTTTGTTTAGGGTCCTGCCTGCATGCCTGCCTGAAAGAGGGCACCAGCTCTCAGGACAGATGCTTGTGAGCCACCAGTGGCTGCTGGAAATTGAACTCGGGACCTTTGGTAGAACTACCAGTGCTCTTAACCTCTGAGCCCCTCCAGGACTGGTTACACAGGGTACCTGATCATATTAGGTATGATCTCAGGTCTCTGGGCCCTTGCTACCTCTCCCTAGGCGGCTCTTCTCCTGCTCAGGTCTCTGGGCCCTTGCTACCTCTCCCTAGGCGGCTCTTCTCCTGCTCTCACTTCCCCTGTCTGCTCTCATGGTTTGCTGTAGTCTGCTGGCCATGTTCAGCCTGGACTCTTTCCTCTGCCTGCTTTCTCCCTATGTCTACAGGAGAAATCTTCTCCATACCTTGGCATAGCTTGGGACCCTCGGGGTGCTCTCCCTCCCTCCCTTCCTTTCTCTCTCTCTGTTACTTTCTTTCTTTCTTTCTTTCTTTCTTTCTTTCTTTCTTTCTTTCTTTCTTTCCAGACAAGCTTGGGCTACATAAGACTCTTCCTTCATCAAACCAAACCAACCAAACAAAAAATCCTGCCTAACTTCTCAGAGATTGTTTCTGGGTGTGGTGGTCTGGGAATTTGGGAGACTGAGGCAGTAGAGTTGAAGTTCCAGCTACATTCAGCTCAGATTAGCCTGTCAAGTTGGTTCTCCCCTGGCTCTAAAGCCCCAAGCAGCCAAGGAAATGCAAAGTTACTTTAAACAGCTTGAGAGACTGGCTGTGTGGCTCAGTGCAGAAAGTGCTCGCTGTATAAACTTGGGGATCTGAGTTCAGCTCCCTAGCATTCTGGTAGAAGCCAGCATTGTAGAGGGTACCTGTAACTCCAATGCCAGGGAGGCAGAGATGGGCTGAGATCTCTGGGGCTCATTGACCAGCCAGTCTAGCTGAAAAGATGGGCTTCAGGTTCATCAGAGACTGTCCCAGAAAAAGAAAGCAGAGAGACAGAGAAAGAGCTGATTTCAGCTTCTGGCTTCCACAGGCCTGTGCAAATGTGTGTGAGCACACACACATACACACAAATAAAATGAAATTTTAGAAAAAGTATCCAGCTGGGCAGTGGTAGTTCAATCTTCTAATTCTACCCACCGCCAAACTGGATACTGAGTTCAAGGCTAGCCTGGTCTACAGAATGAGTTCCAGGACAGGCAGGGCTACACAGAGAAGCCCTCTTTCAATGACACCCCCCCAAAAAAAAATGATACATATATGTTTTCTTTTGCTCTGTTGAGACAGGGTTTTACATAGTCCAGGCTGTTCTTGAGCTTCTGATCTTCCTGACTCTGTCTCCTCGGTGCTGACTAAGATCTCAGGAAGACAGCACTATGCCTGATTTACTCCATTTGATTTGGATTTGGATTTACATGTACGTGTGGGAGGGCCTGAGTCTCTTGGAGACTGTTACAGATGGCTTGCAGCCTCCTGACTGGGCACTGAACTCTGGAACCCAGAGCCATCTCTGCAACCTCATCTACATCTTTATTTTAGTTTATCTTTTATTTACTTTTTTAAATTTTGAAAAAAAAATTTGAGACAGGGTTTTTCTGTGTAGCCCTGGCTGTCTTGAAACTTGCTCCATAGACCAGGCTGGCCTGGAACTCAAGAGCTCTACCTGCCTCTGCCTCCCAAGTGCTGGAACTAAAGGCCAGCTATATTAATTTATTTTTGAGGCAAGCCTCACTTATCTCTGGTTGGCCTTAAACTTACTATATTAGGATGGGTTTGAACTTCCTGTCTTTTTCCCTTTATCTGCCTCTTTCCTGGATTGTAGGGGTAGTTTGATTTTTTTTTTTTGAGATAGGGTTTCTTGGTGTAGTCTTTGCTGTCCTGAACTCACTTTTTACACCAGGCTGGGCTCAAACTCCCAGAGATCGCCCTGCCTATCTTTTCTTATGGCAATGCTTTTTTAAAAAGCAAATTTGAAGTCTAATAAAGATAGTTTAATATGACCTTTAAATGTGACCGTTAAAAGAAAGAGGGGTACTTCAAAGCGGAGGCTACCCAAGGGCATAGTGCAGGGTAGAGTAAGAAATGTATTTTTTCTCCCTTGTCTTATTTAGATTCATTGTTTTCAGGCAAGTGCCCACCATGTAGCTCTGAAACTCACTATGCAGACCAGGCTGGCCTTGAATTCATAGAAACCTGCCTGTCTCTGCCCCTTGAATACTGGAATTAAAAGCATGCACCACCACACCGCACTTATTTAAACTGTTTTGTTTTTGTCTTTGTTTCTCTGGGTAGCCTTGACTAGCCTGACTCACTCTGTAGACCAGGCTGGCCTTGAACTCACAGCATCCACCTGCCTCTGCCTCCTGAGTGCTGGGACTACAGGTGTGTGCCACTGCCCATCTTAGATTTTTTTTTTTTTTAATTTTTACTTTTATTTTTTAGAACAGGGTCTCTTGTAGCCCAGTCTGGCCTCAGACTCTGCTTGTTCCCAGGCTAACCCTGAACTGCTGAGGGCCCTGAGAGCTGGGTAGAGTGCCTTTTCACCCAGGTTTGCTGCCCTAGGGATGGAATCGGGGCTTCCCCCACGCTAGGTCGTTCTTCTACCAGCTGAGCTTTGCAGTCTTACAACTCTGGGGAGAAAGTCATGGAGGTGCCTGTGGACGGGAGGGAAGAATGGGGACCGTTTGGGCCTCCACTGCCCTGTCCTTGTCTGCCTTCGCTCTCTGTACTCTCATCCTCTCTCCACGGGGTCATTATGTAGCCCCGGCTATGCTAGAGCTAGCTGTGTAGAAAAGCCTGGCTCAAACTCGCAGAATCTGTCTGCCTCTACCCGAGAGGTCGGCTTGCAGTGTATGCGCCGCTCCTCCAAGTCTCTATCGGGGCATCCTCCCTTCTGGAAGCCCTCAGGGTGGAGCTGGCCTTCCCTGTGTGTGGAGGTCCTAAGCGAGCCCAGGGCCGAGCGCGTGCTAGCCGGGCGCTGTTCTCCTGCCCGCAGTCCGCTGCGGCGGGGGAAATGCCCTTCTCGGCAGCACGAAGCCTCTGAGGGCGTGAGGTGGCTTCCCGGTCCCGGGCTCCGCTCACTCAGAGCCACGGGTAGTCGTTACCTGGCGGTGTCCCCTGGCTCCGCGCCTTCCCCGCCACGCTCCCGAGGTGCCCCTGGCACACAGGGAGGGCCTCAAGAATGCCTCAAGAAAGAGAAGCAGGTGGCGCGGGAAATGGGAAGTTTGCATTCTGGCCCAGGGAACAAGGCACCTTTGGACCTGTCAGGATCCTCTGTCAGGCAGACGCACGGCAGCTCGCTGCCGCCCCCTGCTGCTGGGCGACGCCGCGCCACGAGGACGGGCTCCTCTGGAAGCCGCGCTCTGTGCCTGCCCTGCTTCCCAGGACCTCCTTTCCCGGAACCCCCTCCTCGCTCCTGTTGCCCCCCACCCTGAGCTGGTCGGGACCAAGCTAAGTGCTTGGCTTTTTAACATCTGTGTGTGTGTTGTGGGGCACACATGCATTTGCACCCCTGACCTGAGTCAGATTGCTGGCGGAGAGAGCAGAAAGCTGAATCCTGAATCCCACGTGTGCATCTTGGCATAAACACACACGCCCAAGACATAAATAAATAAAACACACATCTTCTTTTCTAAAATGCAACATTAAGTAATTTCGTTAAAAGCTTCTGTGGATTTATTGCCCCTTCCCTGCTATTCTTCAGGCTTAGCACTGGTGGGTACCGACAGGAACTACCCTGTGGAATGTGGGCAAAACAATGCAGACTCCCCCTCCCCCAGGAACAAAGACTACTCCTAACGTAAGGCCACAAGGTCTGTGGGATTGTACGCCTTCAATCCCAGCACTCGGGAGGCAGAGGTAGGCAGATCTCCGTGAGTTCAAGGCCAGTCTGCTCTACAGAGAGAGCCAGAGCTACACGGAGAAACCCTTCGAAAAACAAAAACAAAACAAAAGTGTATAGCTGCATTTCATCAGTGTATTGCTGTGTTGTATGAAGCAGTCTTGCCTAAGGTTCTACAGTATAAATAATAACTAACAGCCTCACTCTGTAGTCCAGCCTGGCCTTGAACTTGTGGCAATCCTCCTTCCTTCCTCCTACAACTGCTGGGCTTACAGATTTGTGACACCTGTTGATGTCTGTTTCGGTTAAAGTTTTACTTTGCTTTTGACAGCATGCCTCACAGTGTAGCCCTCACTGGCGTGCACCCCCAAACCTGGCTGGCTACAGTTTGTGAGATAGGATCTCATTCTGTATTTCAGACTGGCCTCAAGAGCCTCAAGATCCTCTTGCTTAAGTCTTATGGGTGCTGGCCTTATGGGCATTATACTGGCTTTTTTCATCTTACCGACAGGATGCTTGCTAGCCCCTCTCTACCTTGTCACAGTTTTGCTTTGCCTGTCAACATCCGTAGTTGCCTATCTTTCTTCTTTTTATGTATGTATGTATGTATTGGATTTTTGAGACAGGGTTTGTCTGTGTAGCCCTGGCTGTCCTTGAATTCAGAGACCCGATGCCTCTGCCTGCTGGGGTTAAAGGTGTTCTCTCACATAGCTCAGGCCTGCCTTGAGCTCAGTATAGCCTAGGATGACCTTGACTTCCAGATCCTCCAGCCCCTAGCTCCTGAGCACTGAGATACCAGCAGAATGTGCCCATAACAGGTCCCCATCAGAATGTACGCCCAGCTCCAAGAAAACTACTTCAATGCTAAGACAAATCTGCTACAGTCTCTTCCATTTGCTGAATACTGTTTTAAATGGCTTTTATGAAGAACAGCCACCATGAATTTAATCAAATATCTCTGTAGTATCTATTGAATTGATGTGATTTTTTTCTTGCTTATCGTATTAATGGACCCAGAATAATCCAAAGCAAAACAGTGTCGTGAGTTCTGGGCAGCTTGCTCAGTTTTAGTTTCCCTCATCCCATCCTTCCACAGTGACTTATAGTCAGGCGTCTGGAACTTTCCGGTTTCATGTACTTCATACTTTCTCTGAACCCATTGTGTCTCCATTCTTGGCTCTTTTGAATCTCTATTCCAGACATCCACAGGCCAACCTCTACCCTTCCCGGTAAGAGAGAGCAGAGAAAAGGCATGATGGTATACACCTGTAATCCCAGGCTTTGAGATGAGGAGGATCAGAAGTTCAAGGTCATCCTTGGTGGCCTAGTGAGTATGTACAGGAAGCTCAATAGCAAAAACAAAAAACAAAAAAAAACCCAATGCAACAGCCAGATGTCACCTGGTGGTGCACGCCCTTAATCTCAGCACTTGGGAGGCAGAGGCAGGTGGATTTCTTGTCAGTTTGAAGCTATCCTGGTCTACATAGTGAGTTCTAGTTTGTTTAAGACTGTTTCAGAACAATCAAAACACAGCTAAATGTCACATCATAGTCCATGCTTCCTTCTTTTCTTCCTTCCTTTCTCCCCCTAAGACAGAGTTTCTCTGTGTAGCCTTGGCTGTCCTGGACTCACTTTGTAGACCAGGCTAGCTTTGAACTCACAGAGATCCCCCTGCCTTTGCCTCCCTAGTGCTGGGATTAAGGGTGTGTACAACTGGGACTAGAGAGATGGCTCAGTGGTTAAGAGCACTGGCTGCTCTTAAGAATGGACCTGAGTTCACCAATCTTCTGGTGGCTCACAACCCTGGGATCTGATGCCCTCTTCTGGCATGCAGGTGTATACATAAAATTAAATAAACAAGTCTCCCCTACCTTTTTTAAAGGTGTGTACCACCACCATCCGGCTTGTTTTTTCTTTTCTTTTTTTTTGTAATTTATTTATTTTATTACCATTGGTGTTTTGCCTGCATGTATGTCTGTGTGAGGTGATGGATTCCCACAGACCTGGATAGAGTGACAGTTGTGAGCTGCCATGTGGGTGCTGGGAATTGAACTGGAGTCCTCTGGAAGAAACAACCAGTGCTTTGAAACTGCTGAGCCAGCTCTCCAGCCCCAGCGTTCCACGCCTTCAATGTCAGCACAGAAGGTGGCGGCAGGCCAGTCTCTCTTAGCTTAAGATCAGCTGTGGCTACACAGTGAAATCCTGTAAACATCACAGGAATATGGAAGGAGGAGGAGCAACCTTCCACTAGGGAGGCCTCTTGATTTCCTGTCTGTCCTTGAGAGTCAGCCTCCGGTTCGTTCTCCCCCAGGACTCTAGAATCCCTGCAACTGCCCGTTTTTGCTCTCCTGGACTCTGACTGTCTTCCGTAAACCTAGTGAGTGGATACCCTGCATTTCTGTAACAATGAAAACAGCCAGAGATGGCTCAGTGGCTAAGAGCACTGGCTGATTTCTAGAGGACCCGGGTTCAATTCCCAGCACCCACATGGCAGCTCACAACTGTAACCCCAATATCTGACACCCTCACACAGACACACATGCAGGCTAAAACACCGCTGCACATAAAGTTAATAAGTTTTGCAAAGAATGGAAACAGCTATAAGGTGCTCCGAGAGCAGCAACCAGAGAAGCTTCTTAGCATCTTTCCAGGACCCAGAGAGAGAGCTGGGTCAGACCTGAAAGCCACCCAGAAGGCGAAGGGGCTAGCGCTCAGTAGGGCACACTGGATGCCCTGTCTGTCCCCTGTGTAACCCGAGACCTTCCTGATGTACTCTCCCAGTATTTTTGGATCCCTAAGGTCTCCTTAAGAGGCAAGAAGGCCCAAGTCGAAGTCAGAAGGGTGTGGGGTAGGGCGGAGATAGCCCGGTGCTATCTATGGGAGTGTTGCCTTTCTAAGACTCGGTCTTGTGGTTCCCGTGTCGCCATGAAAGCCCATGGGTGTATGCTGTGGCATGCGGTGTGCGCCTGTGTCAGTCTGTGTGTCGGGGCAAGGGCTCCCTGTGGTGGGCAAATGCGTTGGGAGGGGGTGATGGTGAGGGCCTGGCTCCTTCCCCTCCACCCCCGGCTCTGCTCCCATCTGGCCTTGATCAGCGGGTCCCCGGGGAGGGAGCCGCGGTTTCGGATGCAGGAAAATGTTCCAGGAAGCGGCCACTGTGCTGAACCCGGCTCGGGCTCCCCCAGCGGAAATTGTTCCGGGAGGGAGGAGGGGAGGGAGTGTTGAGATAGGATTGGGAAGGGAGGAGGGCGGCTCATGGCTGCGCTCTGGGCGGAATAAAGCTGGGTGAGTGGATGGGAAGCTCAGGTCAGCCAGGATCCTGGATGCTACGACCTCAGTCATTTAATGCCGAGCTGGGAAAGAGGAAAAGGGTCCCCTTTCCTACTCCTTCCCTCCAGATCGCTTCCTTAGCCCAACACCGTGAACGCAGGCTGGAGGCCAGAATCCCTGGGTCTTGCCTGAAAACCGCTGGGCTGCAGAGGGCGCCCCTCTCCTCTCCGCCCCGAAGGGGCTTTGAAGCCCGCGTCCAGGACGGGGAGGGATGCCTAATTGGGATAATGGAGGTTAATGGGGCGCCTGGAGGGGGTGGCCACGCTCCTAGATCAAAGAGGCCAGCTCCTCGCGACCACCGCCGCCGGGGGGAGGGGCGGGGCGGCGAGCCAGCCAGCAGGGGGTGCTCTGGGCTCGCCGGAGAGCGGTCGTGGGGTCCGGCCCTCCCGCGGGCGCCGGGGAAGCGGAGAGGCGGGCGCCGGCCGGGTCAGCAGGATGCCGGCCCCTCGGCGCGGGGAGCCGGGCTGCCCTCGCGTCGCGGGCTTAGAGGGCGGCCGAGGCGGGCCCGGCCGGCATCTGGGGCGCTGGCCGGCGCGCAGGCCGGGGGCACCGCGCCCCGCCCCCGCCCTCCCGGCTTGGCGCTCCCTCCCGGGCTCTAATCGGCGCGGCGGCCGCAGCGGGCAGAGTCAGCGCCGCCAGTCTCCGGGACGCGACTCCCAGCAATTGTGGTCGGGACCGCAGATATGCAGCTGCCTCCTGCCCGGGCGCCCGGCCCGGCGTGCCCCGCCCGCGCCCCGCCCCCCGCCGCCGGGGACACTGAGGCAGGCCAGGGCTGCCCCGGCCCAGACCTCCCCGCCCCGTCCCTCCCCTGCGCCCGTGCCACACCGTCCCTGTACGCCCCCTCCAGCCTCCGCGGCGCTGCCCGGCAGTGTCAGTCTACCAAGCAAGTAGTTACCGTCACAAGGGCCGCAGGTGTGGTCTGGTGGCAGGTGTGGTTCCGTAAGACCACGATTGATCCCTAGCACCAGGTAGGTGGGTGGTGGGCGGCTCAGCTCGCGTCTCCTCCGCCTCTTCTTTCTAGGCGGGGTTTCTCTGCGCAGCCCTGGCTCTCCAGGCTGGTCTCGAACTCAGAGATCCCCTTGCCTCTGCCTCCCTAATGCTGGGATTAAAGGCGTGGGTGTGCTGCCGCTACAGCTGCTACCACCACCTGGCTGTCAGCACGAAGTTCTATTTTTTTTTTTTTTTTGTAGGTTTTAAAAAATTACTTAGCCAGGCGGTAGTGGTGCACGCCTTTGATTGCAGCGCTCAGGAGGCAGAGGCAGGCGGATGTCTGCGAGTTCGAGGCCAGCCTGATCTACAGAGTGAGTTCAGGACAGCCAGGGCAACACAGTAGATAACTTTCAGGATTATCCTTCTACCATGTGGGTCACAGGGGTAGAACTCGGTCCTCTGGCTTGGTGGCTGCTGCACATTATTCCTTTCCTTTTATTATTTAAATTTTTGTTTTGTTTTGTTTTTTGAGACAGTGTTTCTCTGTGTAGCCTTGGCTGTCCTGGACTTGCTTTGTAGACCAGGCTGGCTTCGAACTCACAGGGAACCGCCTGCCTCTGTCTCCCAAGTGCTGGGATCACAGGAGTGGGCCACCGTTCCTGGCTATGGAGAATGATTCTAATCTTTGTCACAAGCCTGGGAGTTCACTGGGCCTCGTTTGTGCCCTTTCTACACAAGAGGAATCTCATCACAGGTTAGACAGCTGGCCCAAGCCTGCGCCATGCTGGATAGCTGACTGACACCAGCTGCCTGCTTTCAGACCCCGCTTCATTCTCACCTCCGAGCCACACCAGCTTTCCAATACACGGACATTTGTAAAGGTCACCCTTGGGGTCAAGTCCAGCTGCCTTGCATGGCTGAGGAGACATTCCCCACCCCAGCCACCCGCCGGGCCTTTCTGTGTCCTACGGTAGAACTGGCAGGATTTGTGTTTGTGAAACACTCCACCACTATCTACAGTCCCTCGATCCCCACCCCCACTGTGTGTGTGGCAGGGTTTCACTAAAGTGCTGGCCTTGGTCTCACTCTGAAGCCAGGGTAATCCTTCTGCCTCAGCCTTGGGGGCAGCTGGGAATCCAGGCCTGGCTCAGCCTCCACGCTGGGCCGCAGCCATAGTCACCATCAGCATCGCAAAGGTGTGGATTCTACCCTGGGACACTGCACAGTTGCAACATTTCTGTTTGTTTGTTAGTTTGGGGAGAAAATGTCAGGATGTAGCCTGCCTGGCCTGCAATTCACAGCAATCCTTTTGCTTCTGCCTTCCATCTCGAGTGCTGGGATTGTCAGTGTGTGCCACCAGGCCCAGCCAGACCAGTTCTTAGCCTTACTGAGCCTTCCTCCGTCCTCCCCTCCCGCCCCCATCTCCTTCTGTTTCCTTCCTTCTTTCCTTACTACATAGCTCAGGCTAGCTTTAGACTCCTCCTACTTCGGCCTCCTAAGCACCAGGATTACAGGCACCAGGGCCACATCCAGCTTTTTTGTTTTCTTTCTACAGTAATGTTTCTTCCTGAACTGACTTAGATTAACCCTGTCTCCTATAACATCCAGTACTCACGCTAATTAAGACGACTTCTCTTTCACTAGTTGCTGGTTAGTCTGTGAGGCAGAGAGCCTGCTCAGTTATGCTTATGGTTGAGATCTTGTGCCTGGCCCTGTGCGCTCCGAAGAAAGCAGGTGCTCTTCCAACGTTTGCTGAATGAGTCAATGCTGCGTAGACTCGGCCCACAGCTCATACATCTGTGATCCCAACAATTAGAGCAGGGCTGTGCTTATTCAGCATGCAGGAGATCCTGGGTTTATTTCCCTGGCATGCCGAGAGAGAGAGAGAGAGAGAGAGAGAGAGAGAGAGAGAGAGAGAGAGGGAGAGGGAGAGAGGGAGAGAGGACGTGGCCTAACTGGTGGGATGCTTGCCTGGCACCCATGAAGTCTGGGTGTAATCCCTGATATCCCAGAGCTGGACATGGCTGCACGCTTCTGTGATCCCAGCACCAGAAGGTGGGGCAGGAGGCTCAGGAGCTCAAGCATGAGACTGCAGGCTAGTGTGAAACTCGCTGTGTAGTCTATCTTAAATATCTCTGCCTCAGCCTCCAGAGAGCCTGGTTGATGAATTTACTTTGTTTTGAAATTTAGTCTTTTTTTTGTTTTGTTTTTGTTTTTTAGACAGGGTCTCTCTGTGTTGCTCTGGCTGTCCTGGAACTCACTCTATAGACCAGGCTGGCCTCAAACTCAGAGATCCTCCTGCCTCTGCTTCCCAAGTACTGGGATCAAAGGCGTGCACCACCACTGCTTGGTTGTGAAAGTGTCATTTCTTAGCTGGGCATGGAGGCACACTTCTTTAATCCCAGCACTCAGGAGGCAGAGGCAGGTGGATCTCTGTGAGTTCAAGGCCAGCCTGGTCTGCAGAGTGAGCCCAGGACAGCCAGGGCTAAGCAGAGAGACCCTGCTTCAAAATCCAAACCAAAACAAAAATGTGTGTGTGTGTTTACTGTTTGTTTGTATGTGCATGGGCCAAGGATGTGACAGCACATGGACACCTTGCAGGAACCTCTTTCTCCTACACGTGGGTCCTGGCGATCAGCAAGGGACTGCTTTAGGTCACGGAGCCATCTCGCCAGCCCTCTCAAAAGAAAGATTTCATTTTAGTGTGTGTGTGTGTGTGTGTGTGTGCGCGTGTGCGCGCACACATGCACGAGGGCAGGTTCTGCAGGCCTCAGTGACATCAGACCTGGAGCTGAAGTGGGAAGTGGTTGTGAGCCACCCGATTTTGGATAGGAAGACCTGAACTCAGCCCCTGGGAGGCAGAGCCCGCTCTTAACCACTGAGGCGCCTCTCCAGTCCTCAAAGTTCTAATATATTCCATGTAACAGATTCCAGGGTATACTTTTTCTCTAAAAAGAAAAATAGGAAACGTTTCATGAATTTGTGCACCATCCTTGCACGGGCGTCGTGTTGACTTTCTGCGCTGTTCCATTTTTATTATATGTGCTGCTGAACGGAGCACTGCTGGGCTCATTTTAACACAGGGCATTTCCCAGAGGCTGACAGGGTCTCAGTTCAGTGCTGACTGTAGATACCCAAAGCAGGCTCCCGTGTTCCCGTTCTGTTTGTTCCAGCTCTCTCTTCTAACAGTATTTCTTTCTGATTCTGATCTCTCACCCCTGAAACTGCTCTTTCATTTCAGGGCTCAAATGTCAACTGAGGAAACTGAGGTTCAGAGAAGGGAACCAAGACGAGAGCCCTGTGGCCGCTGGAGACAGAAAAACCTGTGTGTATCTAGGTGCTGGTTGGGTGGAGACTCCTTTTCCAAGCTGCCTCGGATGGAGTCGGTCAGCCTTCTCCCTCCTGTCCTCTCTGAGCTCCAGACTCCTCAGCCTTAAATCAAAATGCTGGGCTGGCGTGTTAGGATGTATCCAGGTCCTGAGCCCACGGGTGACCTCGTGCCTTGACGCAGAAATGTTTCTCTAGTCCTGTCATTCCACAGAGTTCTTGGGAATGCTTGTCTGTGTCCCTGCCACGTGCCTACCGTCTGCATCCTCACCTCTGTCTCCTCTGTTCTGCTCTGTTTGGAAGTTCTTCCTTCCTTTATGAGGGAGGAAGGGTCATTTGCCACAGCGCACACTCGGAGGCCTTGAGCAACTTTCCTCCTACCGTGCGACCCACACTCAGGCTGTGAGGCCTGGCAGCTCGAGGCCTTCCCCACTCAAGTCTCTGGGTTAGCTCTGTTTTGTTTTTCCAGACAATTGCCACACTAACTCATATTGGACCAGCACTCATCGTGGAGCCTAGGGTGGCCTGGAACTTGCAACAGTCCTCCTGCCTCGGCTTCCTGAGCGCTGTGATTACATGCATACCTGGCATCTTTTGATTTTGAGATGTGTTTTCACAATGCCATCCTGGCTGGCGTTGAACTCACAATCTACCACCTCCTAGGAACTGAGTCTTACACGCAGACACAGTCTGGCTCCTTTGTTCTTCTGTTCTCCTATCTGTGGTGTCTTCTTCGTTCCCATCCCCTCTAGATTGTCACTGGAATCACCACTGCAGAGCAGGGCTGGGCCTGGGTGCTTGGGGGCGGGCAGTGGCCACAGTAGGGGCCCGGGACATGAGCGCAACTTTCCAGGCTTCTCTTCCAGGCCCCTGTGGTTGGGGAGCTCCACCGAGGGAGAGATGAGTCAGCAGGGCCACGGAGCAGGGGGGCAGTTGGGTGGGGGGAGGGACGCCTGGGGTTCCCCAGGGCCCAGGAGTCTGCTAAGGCCATCTGGGTCTCTGGACTCTGTGGGTGTGGGTAGTAATGGGTCAAAGGTGGCTCCTACCCTAGTAGGAAGCAGGAGGAGCGATGTGTGGAGGCCGGCCGTATCACACCTAAGCCCACATCTGCCTGTTTGCCCTTTGAGAGTCCTGTCAAGGCTCAGGCTAGCCTTGAACTGCTATGTGGCTGAAGGTAACTTTAAGTGCCTGATTCTGCTGCCCGCACCTGCCAAGCTTGGGGATCGTCGGCATGAGTCCGAGCGGATCCCAGAGCCGAGTCAAGGTCCCTGAGTCTGTGTGCATGTGTGTACAGCCGCGCACTTTCACGCTGGTATGAATGGGAATGGGGCTTAGCGTGAGCACTGCACATGGGCACACCCACGCGTCGGTGTGTGCTAGTGTGGACGCCCGCACATTACATACCGCGAGTGGGTTCTGTGTTCTCCGGGAAGTGTGCCCGTCTGTGTGCCTGACGGCGTGTTATTCCTCAGGCCTGTGGGGTTACCTGCAATTTCAAGGGTTCTCTTTGCTCTTCTCTGGTGAGTCTCTCTAAACAGCCTAATCCATAACAATTCCAAGGGAAGAGCCCAGGAGCACCCATGGCAGGGGTGGGGGGTGGGAGAGCGAGAGGGAGAGAGAGGGAGCCCACCTGAACAGGTGGGCACAGGCAGAGGCTGCAGAAGGAAGTGGCTCCCCTCAAGGAACAGGGTGGAAAGCCTCCCACTCTCCCGAGTTTCACTCTCCCTCCACCTTTTCGAGATCCAACTCATTAGGGAGAGCTGAAGGCAAGTTCCAGTCTCAACCCCTCCGGTCTGGGGAAGCCCACCCTGAGTCTCTCCAGGGAGGGCGGGAGGGAAGGGAGTGGTCCCCGCGGTCCTGCGGTTCAGCTGGCACTGGGAGATCAGAAAGGCACCATCCACCCGTCAAGGGACGTCCATCTCCGAGCTCAGCGTCTGGGTGGCCATGGGCGGAGGCTGAGGGGCCCCCAGGGTGGTGGTGGGGGGTGGATAGAAACCAGATGCCTAGGGGGTTTATACTGGAAGGGCCAGAGCCGCAGCCGCTACCCGCGCTGCCACATGGCGCCTCTGCCGGGCTGCCCCACCCCCGGGGAGGCTGGGCTGAGCGATGCCTGTGAGGGTGGAGGCAGGTCCCTGGTGAGGGACTCCAGTCGCTGCCCCCGCCCCCGAGGGCACTGGAGAGGCGGTGGGGAGCAGGACCCGGGAATACCAGGTCCGCAGCTGGCTTCCCACAGGCGGGCAGTCAGAAAGCGGGGTGAGGGCAGTGGAGGTGGCAGCCCTCCTTCAAGCAGCCCCTTGCCTGGCTGACGTGTGCCCAGGCTGCCCGTCTGGGCTCCTACATCAGGGCTTCTGGTTCTCCTGTCTGCCTGGGCCCACTCCTCCTGTTCTTTTCCTAACAAGAGGAAAGGTGGACCCTTGCCTGATGTCCACCCTCCGGACTCTCTCTTTTCACCTTTTCCCATCCCTTGCCCTTTCATTCTTTTTCATGTCCAAGCACGCCCGAGTCCCAACTGCCTCTCTCTGTTCCCTCGTGCCTCAGTTTCCCGATTGATCTCTCCTCTGTTCCTCTAGCACTGCGGTGACTTCCGGCCGGCTGCCCTTTCTTCTTCCCAGCTTCCCAGTTAAAGCTCTAGCCGGCAACAGGCATTTAGGCCTCAGACTCCTGCCCATCCCCCTCCCCACCCCAGGAGGAGGCTCCTAGGTCATAGGAATGTCCCACCACGGGCACTTCCTTCTGGGCAGACGGGTGGGGTGGCCCATGTAATCATCGGACACAATTATGCCCTATTTATACTCCTGCCCCGCCCCCCACCTGCTGGCAGCTCTACCTTCCAAACTCCTCCGGACCTGGCTCTTCCTCTGGCTGCTTCCCTTGTCCTCCTGAAGCCATCCTTCCTATCTTTGTTCCTCTGTGTTTGTTTCTTTTCCTTTTAAGGTGGCTTTCGTTGTTGCTGCTTTTTCTTTTCAGATCTCTCTGGGTTTTGTTTGTCTTTTTTTATAAATTGTTTTTATTTTATATGCATTGGTGTTTAGTTTGCATGTGTGTCAGTGTGAGAGTATCAGATTTTGAAGTTACAGACAGTTGTGAGCTGCCATGTGAGTACTGGGAATTGAACCCGGGTCCTTTGGAAAATAGTCAGTGCTCTTAACTGATGAGCCATCTCCCCAGCCCCTGCTGTCTTTTTCATTGCCAGGGATGTCTTTCTCTCTCTCTCTCTCTCTCTCTCTCTCTCTCTCTCTTCTTTCTTTCTCTTTCTTTCTTTCTTTCTTTCTCTCTTTCTTTCTCTCTTTCTTTCTTGACAGAGTTTCTCTGTGTAGCCCTGGCTGTCCTGGAACTTGATCTCTATAGACCATACTGGCCCAGAACTCACAGAGACCCTCCTGGCTCTGCCTCCTACATGCAGGGATTAAAGGTTTGTGCCACCACACCTGGCCTTTATTCTTATTTTATTTACTTGTCTATCTATCTATCCATCCATCCATCCATCTACCTATTGTTCTGTCTGTTCATTCATCTGTCTGTCTGTCTGTCTATTGAGACAGGGTCTTCCTATGTATGCCTGGCTGTCCTGGAAATTGCTATGTAGACCAAGCTGGCCTCAAACTCACAGAGATCTGCCTGCTTCTGCCCCACCAAGTGCTGGGACCAAAGGCGTGCGCTGCCACCGTGGCCGGCTCCTGTTCTCTTCTGATGCTCTCCAATCCCTTTCCAGCTTCTCTCGGACTGTTTCCCTTGCTCTGAGCGTTGTCAGGTCCTCTGGCCCTTCTGTTTTTTCTTTTGCTTCACTCCTTTGTTTGACAGCCACCTGGTTCCAACACTTTCCTTGAACCCAGGGCTCATACCTCATCCCTGAGCGTGCTCTACCACTGAGCTACACCCTCAGCCCTCCTGGGGAAGAGCTCAGACTGGCTGAAGCCAGAGGGGTGAGGTGGACTGGCAGTTACCAGTTAATAAATATTTCAGCTTTCCCTCCCCCGTCCTGATTGACACTCTTCCTTTCTCTCGCTTGGCCTGGTGGAGCAGTTGGCAGTCCTGATCAAGCACTACCAGATAGTCTTTCTGCACCAGGCAGAGGGAGGTGCTGCAGGGCCGTTGAGGAGGGAGCCGGGAGATCCCAGGCGGGAAGCACGGTGGGCTGTGAGAGGAACTAGCTACTGAAGGATGGAGATTCACCCCCTAGCTAAGGGCTGGAGGGATGGCTGAGCAGCTCAGAGCACCGGCTGCTCTTCTGAGACCTGGCTGCAGTTCCCAGCACCCACACGGCAGCTCACAGCTGTCTGTAACTCCACTCCAGGGGATCTGACACCCCCACACAGACATACATGCAGGCACAGGACGCCAACACACACGAAAAAAAATCCAAAATCCGTAGCCAAGAGGACACTAGGGATGGTAACTGGTAGAGCAAGAAACGATGGAGGCATGCCTCTCCCAAGAGGCCAAGTGTACACATGGAAGAGCTGACCCAGTGGCCTTCCGCGCTGACCCTCCTGCCTCCCTTAATCTTCTCGGGCTGCAGGGCCTGCCTACACGCTGAGGGCCCAGGTCTCCTCTGCTGGGGCAGGTTCGTCCCGCCCTGCCTCCCTCGCTCCAGGCTGGCTCTCGAATGTAACTCGTTGACAGTGAAAGTTTGGGCAGCAGAAGCATGCTCAGCAGGCTCAGCAGTTCATCCCTCACACGCCACACAACACACGCACACACCCGTGCACACACGCACACAGCCACGGCACCATCCCCATCCCGCAGTGGCTGAATGAACACAAAAGATTCTGCCCTGGGGCAGAAGGTGGGGGTGTTGGTGCCCACTGTGCCATCACGCTCATTGTGTGTGACCCGCCTGTGTCCATTCACCGCGGTGGCAGTCCCGTGTGGGAAGCAGTGTGTCTGTGCACACACCCATCCCCGGGTTTGCTCATGAGTGTGTGTGTCAGTGTGTTCCAGCCGCTGTGTGAGTGTCGTCCCTGATCCCCCATCCCCCCCCAGATCTCTAATTAGTGGTTTGGGGTTTGTTCCTTTTCCCTCCTGTTCCTTTCCCTCAGCAGCGCGGCAGCAGCCTGGTAGCTGCGGCGGGCGGCAGCCGAGCCTCTGAGCAGCAGCGGGAGTGGAGGACTGGCTCCGAGCGGGAGCGAGCTGGCCTGAGCAGATCCCCCAGGCCGCCGTGGCCAGCACCCTCCATCCAGACCTCCCGAGAGCGGACGGGACAGGTACAGGTACGCTGGGGGACTGACCACAGTTACCAGTTGGCTTTCTGGGGTACTTAGGACACCTGGGTCTACCAAGCCTCTTCCCCTTTGCCCACAGCACCCCCCAGGGAAGCTCTGACAGCTTGCCAGGGTTCCTGCTTCCCACCCGCTCCCTGGGCACCCTGTTTCCCCCCCTCCCTCCCGGATCCCTTCTTTGGGGAGCTCAGCAAATGGAGCAGGAAATTTGGACCCTCTGCCTCCCTCTCTCGCCCTGTTCATTGGATCCGGAGTCTTCTCCACTGGGAAAGCTGTAATTAGAGGGTGGATCCCTACAGACAGGGAGCAGCCCCCCACCCCAGTCCCTTCTAACTTTAGATCTCTTCTCTCCCATTCTCTCTTCTCCCTCCCTCTCCCTTCTCCCTCTCCCTCTGGCTCCTTCGTTCTCTCCATCTGCCTGGCTCCTTGGGACCCGGCCCCCAGCTTGAGGATGGCCTCCTCTCTGCTTGAGGTAACTGTTCCCTGCCTTCCTGGGAAAGCAGCTACAATCTTCCTGGTCCTAATCCCACCCCCTCAGCTCTCACAGACAGCAGCTGCAATGCTAGTCACCTCCAGGGTCCTTCTCGGGAAGAGGAGCAGGGTCCTGTTGGGGGGGGGCACCAAGCAAGGGCAGAAGCAAGGGAGGGGAAACAGAGCCAGGGGTCAGAGGGCAGTCAAAGAAGGAGGGAGAATTAGGTACAAAGAAAGCCAGAACCCCTAAGGTCAGATAAGCCAACTGACTGAAGGGAGTGAAAAAGTGATGGAAAAAGGAGGGGAAAGAAACAGGCGATGGGAAAGGAGGGTGGGAGGGCAGGCTGGCAGCAGAGGGTGCCTGAGCGGGCACCGAGAAGCCTTCAGCTAGAGTTCCTTGGGTCAGGGGAGTCCCATGTCTGGGGCTCCTCCATTAAGCATGGTCTGGTCAGGTCTGGCCCCCTGTGAGCTGCTGTGTGGGAGAGGAGGAGGGCAGCCCTGCGTGTGGGGGCTGGCCAGGGGAACTGAGCCCAGGCCTGAGAGGGAAGCAAGGAGGAGGGACAGGGTCTGAGGCCGCTTGCCCGGCTCACAAATATTTAGCTTTCAGCCAAAGACAAACTAAGCTCTATTTTGGGAGTGGGAGGCTCCAGGGAGCACTGGGCCACTTCCCCTCCAGGCTGGGACCCCAGCACCCTTGCCTCTGGCTGTGAAGATGGGGGGAACTAGGGCACCATGTGAGTTTGGGATCTTGAGAAATCAGTTTGTTTCCGAAACTGGGTTTCGGGGGACCCAAGATACAAAGTTGGATAGGGAGGGCTCGAAGCTACGAGCCTGCGTTCTTCCTGGCCTCTTGATGCTATTTCTGTGTGATAACCTCTAGGCAGCTTTCAGGGAGTCTCTGAAGGACTCTGGGGTGATGTAACCCTCCGTGAATGTCAGTGTCCTCCAGCAGGCTCAAATTGTCCCGATCCTGGGGCCTTCAGAAGCCCCTCTCTCAGCCTGATGTCGTGGCACGTAGCTTTAACCCCAACGCTTGGGAGGCAGAAGCAGGTGAGCTGGAGGCCAGCCTGGTCTAAACAGAGAGCTGCAGAGAGAGACCCTGTATGGAGAACAAAATAAAACCAACAAAATCTCTTTTCTGGGTGGGGGCCCCAACTCAGGTCCCAGGAGTCTTGCTCATCAATCTGCTTGATGAGTAGATTGACTCATCAGAAAGCCGGCTAGCTCAACCTGTAGGAGGGCTGGTGTGTGTGTGTGTGTGTGTGTGTGTGTGACAGCAGGAGGCCTTTGATACTGAAGTGTCCACTGGCCTGTTAAGTGTTAGAGTGCCTGCATTGCTGAGTTTGTGACTACAGGTGTGTGTGTGCATCTGTGTGTGTGTGTACAAGAGTACATTTACGCACAGAGAGTGGATTATCTTAATAATGGTGGCGTGTGTAAGGCTATGAAATAATGGCCTTGAGACTGGGTCTGGGCTCATAGCACTCAAGCTAGTGGGGTGAGCGGGGTCTGGGAGCAGACAGGAGGCCCAGGCTGGAGGCCTGCTCTGAGCCTCGCCGTGCACACATTGCTCCCATGTCCCCATGTCCGTTCCGCAGCAGATTCATAATTTACTTCATTATTGTGTACATGTATGACGATGAGCACATAGTTGCCGCTGCTCACGAGTGGGGGTCAGAGGACAACTTTTGCTAATCTGTTTTCTCATTCCACCTCGGACTCTGGGAATCGAGTTCAAGTGGGCAGTCTTTCCTGGAAAGCTGCTGAACCTTTGGTGCTTATTATTACCATTAATGTTTATTCAACAGACTCGATTTGAGCCATCATTGAAGCAATGGTTTTGAGGAAGCAGGAGGACAGAGGTTCTGGGTCCACCAGGGCAGGGACAGTGTCAGTGGGTATGAACACCATGCCTGCCTTGCCAGCGTGGCACTAGTGCCTGGGGGAGGGGCAGTTCAGGACTTTCTGGAAAGACACAGGCTTGGGGAGGCATTTGGCAAGAGAATGTGTCCTGGATGCTAGGCTTTAAGCGCCCCCTACTCCAAGAGCAGATGCCCTAATAGCAGACTCGCCAGTCTCTCCGTTTCTTTTCATCTATCTGTCTATATCTGTCTGTCTGTCTGTTTACTTTAAGACAGGGTATTTCTTCATAACTCTGGCTGTCTTAGAACTTGCTATGTAGAACAGGCTGTCCTCAAACTCACAGACTCTGCCTCCCCTCCCCCACCCCCAGTGCTGGGATTAAAATCATGCCACCACATCAGGCAGTCTCCCCTTTTCTTTTACTTAATTTTTAGGGTCCTGGGCTCCTTATCTCCTCCCAATGCCTTTGGAATCCCTCTACACAGTAGAGGTGGGTTCTTCAGGATTGGGAGAAGCCAGGGATTCAGAGAGCAAAGCAGCTGCTGGGGATAAGACACTTGGTTGAACTGAGAGGGGACCAGGGGGGAGATGAGCGGGAAAGGACACTGGGCAAGGAGCTGGGAACTGAGCTAGAGTCAGATACAGCCTGGTGCTGGGTGGCTGCTCAGCATGGAAGAGACCTTTAGCCTTCAGTTCCTAGCATGCTAAAAGATACGCATTAAAAAGAAAATAAAATTGTAAGAACTGTAAAGCTGCGTGCAGAAGAAACTCGGAAGAACGCTGGAAATTGGGAATAGGGACCTCAGGTGCTCAACAGATGTGGGGTCTGTCCCAGCCCGCAGGTGTGTAGGAAGCATTTCCACCTCGAGGTGCTTGGAAAGAGGGGGTCCCCTTGACTCACTTGACACCATAGCAAAAACCAACTGAGACAGCTGCTGGCATGACCTTTCTTTACAGACTATTATTTCAGTATGCTAAGCCTTCAGTTCATTTCCCTTCCTTCCTTCCTTCCTTCCTTCCTCCCTCCCTTTCTTCCTTCCTTCCTTCCTTCCTTCCTTCCTTCCTTCCTTCCTTCCTCCCTCCCTCCTTTTTCCTTCCTTCTTTTCTCTCTTCCTCCCTCCTTCCTTCCTTCCTTCCTTCCTTCCTTCCTTCCTCCCTCTCTACTTTCTTCCTTCCTTCCTTCCTTCCTTCCTTCCTTCCTTCCTTCCTCCCTTCCTTCCTTCCTCTCTCCCTCCCTCCTTCCTCCTTCCTTCCTTTTTGAGACAGGGTTTCTCTGTGTAGCCCTGGCTGTCCTGGAACTTGCTCTATAGATCAGGCTGGCCTCAAACTCAGAGATCTGACTACCTCTGCCTCCAGAACACTGGGACTAAAGGCCTGTGCCACCACTGCCTGACTCGGCTAATTTAGTTTTTTTGTTTTGTTTTGCTTTCTCAAAACAGGGTTTCTCTGTGTATCCTTGACTGTCCCAGACTCACTTTGTAGACCAGGCTGACCTCAAACTCAGAGAGATCTGCCTGCCTCTGCCTCCTGAGTGCTGGATTAAAGGCAGGTGTGCACCACTAGGCCCTTCTAATTTTGGTTTTTGAGACAGTGTCTCACTGTGAAGCTCTGACTGGCCTGGAACTCACAAACTCACAGAGATCCACTTGTCTCTGAGTGAAGGGATCAAGGGCGTGGGCCACCAGAATGGTTAAGCTTTTTATTTTAAAGGGTGGTGGGGTGGGGCATGGAACTGGACACCGGAGAGTGGGTACCTTGGTTTCTATAAGGTGATGCGTGAGCTCAGATATAGGGGCACATGCTCAGAGCTCTGAAGCTTTCCTCAGCTCCCAGAGAGCAAGCAGCCAGAAGAGGAGACTGAGGATGCTAGAACTCAGCCTCCAGCGCTGGCTCTCGGAGGGCTCCAGTACTCTGCTTTTCTTCTGGCCTTCAGGGGCCCAGTTGGCCTTGCTCCCCAAACTCGGGGTCTCATGTTAGCCTAGGGTTGGCTGTCTTCTTTCACCCCTCCCTGCTTCCCCACAGCTGGGTGGGGTCCCAGGGCTTGGCTGAGGCCCTTGTGGCCACAGTGTGAGGGCCGGGCAGGCGGGGGACCGCGTCGGCGTTTTTAAAAATAAACCGACCGCAGGGAAGCCACCGGAGCCGAGCAGGGCCATGCTGGGCAGAGGGGGAGGGGGCGGCAGCTAACGGGGAGAAGGAGGGAGGAGTGGCCCGGTCTGGGGGTTTTCTGGAGCCCATCGCCATGGTGGGCTTCTCTTGGGTGGGAAGTGAACGCCTTCCTCCTCCCTCGTCCTTCACCTCCCGTCTTTTCCTGTGTTTTCCTTCTTTCCTGGCCCAGGCCCTCTTACCACCTCTTTGTTTATTCTGCTTTCCTCACTCTCCCTCCCTTTTGTCTTTTAACTTGCCTGTCCATCTTTGCCTCCTAATGCAAGCTTCTCCCTTTGTGGGCCCTCCTCCTCTGTGGAGCTTTGCATGGCAGTTCCTCAGGCTCAGTGTCCTTTGTGGGCCATGTTTTTGGGGCACCATGTGTCCTTGAACTCCCATGTTGCTACCTCTCCTTCAGGCTAAGATTTGACATTTGACTCCAGCCCCTGAGCTCTTCCTCCTCCATTATAGGCTCCAGTGAAACCAGCGCTGGGAGAGCCTAGGAGGGTACTGTTGGACAAGTGGGTATGGACTTGTTTTGGTGGCTCATGCCTGGGAGTCCACAGGATTGAGAGGACCTCAAAAAGAGAGAGACAGAGAGACATATAGAGACAGACAGAGAGAGACAGAAGCCCACACAGAGTTGGAGTGCTGGGCAGGGGTGCAGTACAGGAGTAGTGACTAAAACCTTGACACCCCAGCCTCACCCCACCTCTGGGATTTGGCACCACATCACACACACATTAGGAGCCAGCAGGCTGGTCTGAGAATTCCTGTCTCCTTTGTATGTTTTACTAGAGACATCAGACAATCAGACAACTGACTTTCCTTTTCTTTAAAGATTTTGTTTATGTGTGAGTGCTCTATCTGCATGTACATGTGTGTGCCTGAAGAGGGCGCCAGATATCACTATAGATGGTTGGGAGCCACCATGTAGTTGCTGGGAATTGAACTCAGACCTCTGGAAGAGCAGCCAGTGCTCTTAACCTCTGAGCCATCTCTCCAGGGTTTCTCTGTATAGCCCTGGCTGTCCTGGAACTCACTCTGTAGACCAGGCTGACCTTGAACTCAGAGGTCTGTCTGCCTCTGCCTCCCCAGCACTGGGATTAAAGGCATGGACCACATCTAGCACTTTTCTTTTCTTATGTATGGGCATTTTGCTAAATATATGTATGTGTGTTCTGGGTACCTGTGGAAGGAGTTGGATCACTCAGAACTAGAGTAACAGATGATTCTGAGCTGCTCTGTGTATGCTGGGAACCTAACCCCAGTTCTCTGGAAAAACAGTGAGCACTCTTAACTGCCAAGACATCCTCCACCCCCAATGGCTAGCCTTTAAAAAAATGTTCGGTACACACATACACACACACACACACACACACACACACACACACAGAGAAGGAGAGAGAGAGAAAGAGACAGAGAGTGAAGGGTGTATTTATATGAATGCCATGTCATAGCCTGTGAGGAAGGCAGAGGACAGCTTTGTTCCTGCCTTCCACAGTGTGGGTTGTGGGGTTGAATTTAGGTCACAGGGCTTGGTGGCAAATGCCTTTACCCACACGTGTCGCTGGTCCTGTGGCTCAAGCCTTTGGAGGATGTCTTTATTTCTCTTCTTTTAGTGAGCTGATTTGGTTGAACCAGGACCTTGCACATTCTAGCCAAGGATGCTGCGATTCTTCCCAAGTGACTCTGATGTCAGGAGGGACCAGGGGCTCCTGAGGAATGGTGGTCCTGAGGGTGTCAGATCGGTCACAGCAGCTTGGCAGGCATCAAGGAGATACTTCTTTCTTTTCTTATGTTTTAGGTTTTTTTTTTTTTTTTTGAGACAAGGTTTCTCTGTGTAGCCCTGACTGTCTTAGAACTTGTTCTGTAGACCGGGTTGGCCTTGAAGTCATAGAGATCCGCCTGCCTCTCCTCCCCAGTGCTGGGACTAAAGGCATGAGCCACCACTGGTGTTCTAAAAGACCCCCACCCCACAAGCCCACTTCCCTGCCTTCCTTCGTTCACTGCACTTCAATGGTAAGGTGCCCCCTGTGTTGGGGACACAGACACAGTGGCTAAGGCTGTAGGGGAAACTGGCTCCCTGTCTCAGGAAGTCTTGAGGACTTTGTACTCTTCTGCTGCCCAAAGGGATACCAGCTAGTACCACAAAACAGGGGGCGCCCAGTGCCTGCTTAAGAGACATTCTTGCCTCGCCACAGTCCAGGCTTGGCTGAGGCCCTGCTCCCTCTCAATGTCCCAGTGTCTCTGCTGTCCTGTCTGCTTCCCAGGTCCAGAAGTCCGTGCCAAGAGATTCCTCAGTAGGGACATGTGGGCTTGACCTCAGGGAGACGAGGCAAGGTGCCTTAGTCAGGAGCTGAAACAGAGGTCAGCAATGGAATGAGGTGAAGTCGGAAAAATCTGGAAAGGGGTCAGATAGTGTGCCCAGGGCTGCTGCTTCAGTCTGCGCCCCACCGTGGTCTCTGTGGAGAGGGTACAGAATGAGGTATCCTGGCTGGCTCCCAACTCCTGGCTCAAGTGACTCTCCTGCCCCAGCCTCCCGAGGAGCTAGGCTTTTTGTTTGTTTGAGGCAGAGTCTGTCTGCATAGCCCTGGCTGTTCTGGAACTTACCATGTAGACCATGCTGGCCTTGAACTCACAGAGATCCTCCTGCCTCTGCCTCCAGAACACGAGCCACTGCACCCAGCCTGTTTAATGTCGCGATGGGGCCTAGGCCACCTGTCTGGCCTGGAATCTGCTGTGTAGCTGAGGATGACCTGAGCTCCACCTAAGTGTTGCCCAGGCCAGGCTCCTCTTGGAGGGCTTTTTTTTTTTTTTTTTGGCTCTGGCCATAGCTTGAGCTTGGCTTCTGTCTGCTTCAAATGTACTTTCCTCGGGGTCCAGGCCCTGAATCTCACCTCAGCCAGCTGCTTCTCTAATCTCAGCTCTTCAGAGACATCTGTACACCCCATTCACTCCACCATCGGCCCTTCTTCCTGTCAGCCGCACTGGAGGAGCAGGCTTGCCTGGCCCCGCTGGCCCACCACTCTCCCCCTCTTAACCTCTAACCCTCACCTCTGCACTCTGCTCTCCTGGTCTGGAGGTCTCAGCCCCGCAGCTCCACCCTTCACTCCGCCTCTCTCCCCAGGAAGAAGCTCACTATGGCTCCAGTCCCCTGGCCATGCTGACAGCAGCTTGCAGCAAATTTGGTGGCTCCAGCCCTCTGCGGGACTCAACAACGCTGGGAAAAGGAAGCACGAAGAAGCCACCGTACTCCGACCTTTCGGCTGCCAAAACCATGGGGGATGCCTACCCAGCTCCCTTTTCAGGCACCAATGGACTCCTCTCACCTGCAGGCAGTCCTCCAGCCCCCACCGCTGGCTATGCCAATGACTACCCACCCTTTCCCCACTCCTTCCCTGGGCCGACCGGTGCCCAAGACCCTGGGCTACTAGTGCCCAAGGGGCACAGCTCCTCCGACTGCCTGCCTAGTGTCTACACCTCGCTGGATATGGCACATCCCTATGGGTCCTGGTACAAGGCAGGCATCCACGCAGGCATCTCGCCAGGTCCCGGCAACACACCCACTCCTTGGTGGGACGTGCACCCTGGGGGCAACTGGCTAGGTGGAGGGCAGGCCCAGGGTGATGGGCTGCAAGGGACACTGTCCACAGGCCCTGCCCAGCCTCCACTGAACCCCCAGCTGCCTACTTACCCATCTGACTTTGCCCCCCTTAATCCAGCTCCCTACCCAGCGCCCCACCTCTTACAACCGGGGCCCCAGCATGTCCTACCCCAAGATGTCTACAAGCCCAAGGCAGTTGGCAACAGCGGGCAGCTGGAGGGGAGCGGGGCAGGCAAAGCCCCTCGGGGTGCAGGCGCGGGGGGCAGCGGCGGGTATGCGGGCAGCGGGGCGGGCCGATCTACCTGCGACTGCCCCAACTGCCAGGAGCTGGAGCGGCTGGGGGCGGCGGCGGCCGGGCTCCGGAAGAAGCCCATCCACAGCTGCCACATCCCGGGCTGCGGCAAGGTCTACGGCAAGGCCTCGCACCTCAAGGCGCACCTGCGCTGGCACACGGGCGAGCGGCCGTTCGTCTGCAACTGGCTGTTCTGCGGCAAGAGGTTCACCCGCTCGGACGAGCTGGAGCGCCACGTGCGCACGCACACCCGGGAGAAGAAGTTCACCTGCCTGCTCTGCTCCAAGCGCTTCACGCGGAGCGACCACTTGAGCAAACACCAGCGCACCCACGGGGAGCCGGGGCCCGGGCCGCCCCCGAGCGGCCCCAAGGAGCTCGGGGAGGGCCGCAGCGTCGAGGAAGACCCCCAGCCGCCCCGGCCCTCCACCTCGCCCGCGCCCCCCGAGAAAGCCCCCGGAGGCAGCCCGGAGCAGAGCAGCCTGCTGGAGATCTGAGCTGCGCGCGCCGGCCCGCAGCTCGGGGCCTGCCGGGCCCTCGGTGCGGAGGACCGCTGCTGGCCTCCGTCCTCCCTAGGCATGCTGTACTTCTGTCCGCCACCGCCCCCTCCCCGCCGTCTCCTCTCCCTGTCACCAGTCCCCGCCGCCTCCTCGCAGGCCAGGGCGCGCCAGCCTCCTAAACCTCCTCTCTGCCCCTGTTCACAGATCCCCTCCCTTCCCTTCCGTTTGGGCTCCCATCACTGTCTCCTCATGAACTCTGCCATCTAGTCTTCTGTCCCCAACCTCATTTGCCACTTCCCCGCAGCCCCCAGGCTATCTTCCCGACCTTCCTCTCCCCTCCCCCCCCCCCCCCCCCCGCTTTCCATTCCCTTGAGCTTTTTTTTTTTTTTTTTTAACAAACACAATGATGATGATAATTTATTGCCCCCTGGTGGGTTCTTCGTCAGGAGCCGGAGTTAGGGAGATTGGTGTTAGCAACCCGGCTGCGAGCAGAGTGCCAAGAACGGGCAGACCAGTGGGGATCTGATCCCAACGATGGGGTGACCCCAGGGTCAGGGAGGCTGCCCCAGTCTTGATTACTTAACCCCTGAGCACCAGGAGTAAAGAGTAGTACTAATAATAATAATAATTCTATTTATCTAAGTTATCGTGACGGGTCAGGTGGAGCGAGCTGGAGGGGGAAAGGGGCCATTCTTTACTCTTGGCTAAGGAGGTTCTAGTCGAGTGCATCTCTGTACAGAGCCATAGTGGAGACCTTGTTCGAAGGTTTCTGTCACGGCGGCCTCTTTCTCAGCGCAGTTCCAGCCCCAGCCAGAAGCTGTGAAACGTCCTGTCCTGCGGAGGGGGGGCCGGAATGTACCCCAGCTCTCTCCACCGTCCCTCTTCTCGCACCCTGTGACCTCATCAGGCTAGCCCCTGCTGTCAGGGTTCTGGAGCGCTTGCCGCTGCCGCTTAGATGTGCTCTTTGGGGGACAGCCCACCTGACAGGAGGACTTTGGTTTGGAGGTGCCCCTCCTGAAAAGCAGGTGGGGAAAGGCTTTCTCTGGGATCAAATTCAAATAAATCAAGTATTTATTGAACGCCTACTATGTGCAAGGCCTGGTGCCTAGAAGCCATGAGAAAGGATTTATAGCAGGACAGAGGTTCCTAAACTGATTTGGGGGTACAGCCACAGGCCCCCATCTAGGAGTTTCCGCTCCTTTCCAGTGACTTTTAAAGCCGCTTTGTGCCTTTGAATGCCTTTCCTGAGACTTTTGGATCTTCCTCTTCTGTCCTCTGCTCCTTCTATAGGCCCCAAGATAGAGGGTAAAGCAGTGGATTGTGGGAAGAGCGAAACATCGTTGAAAGGATCATCCCCTTGTGGAGTCTTTCTTTTTTTTAATTTAATAAATAAAAGTTCGATTTGACCTTGTGTCTGGTGAGAAAGGGGGTGGAGGAGGGAGATGGCTGGGCCACGGGACATTTCCTTAGCGAACCACGGGCTTCCTGCGGGAGGTGTTTAATCCGGACCTGCTGCACTCCGAAAGTTCCAGAAGGAAGGCAACTTGGTGGGTCACACCTAGCTGAACTTTGAGGCGCCTAGGGCTATGGGCAGGGTCGGAAGGCGAGCGCTTCCTGCGGGCTCTTTCTCGTCGGTGCCAGCGACGCTTGCACGCACCGAGGCGTGCGTTCGCGTGCGGACGAGCGCGGCGTGGCTGACCTCCGGGCTGGCTGACCCGCCTGGCACGCACCCACCCCCTGCCCGGGGCCTGCAATCAGCCGTGCCTGCCTCGGAGTCAGTGGAAGAACAAAAGACACTCTGTGGCGGCCGGCCCCGGCCACAATAGGGCTTTGTGCGGCCGCCGCCCCCAGGCTCCCCCGCCGGGCTGAGGCGGCGCGGAGGGCGCCCGGCCCGGCCCACCTCGCCGCGGGCGCGGAGGCGCGGGGCCGCCCCGTGCCCAGGTGCGAGGTGCCCGGCCCTCGGCAGGGAGCGGCGCTGGGAGGAGAGCGGAGAGGCGAGGATTGTGGCGCGGCCGGGGCAGTCGGCGGAGACCGGGGGCGCCGGGGCGCACACCGCAGGCGGAGGCGGGGGCGGCCCCGGGTCTCGGGGCGCGCGGGACCCCCCAGGGGCGGCTGTCGCCTCGCAGGCTCCGCCGGGCCGGTGCCAGCGCCCGCCCGCCGCGGCCTCGCGGTCCTCCCCTCCCAGGCCCCTCGGCCCCTTTCATCTTGCAGACTCGGCTTGGGGTTTTGCTGGTTTCTGTAGATAAAAACCGCCTCAAATAGCGGCGGCGCGACGCCAGGACAAACAGGGCCGGGCGGGCCATGTGCGCCTGGTTACCGGCCCGGGCGCCCGGCTCCGGAGGGCGAGCTCGGGCCCCGGCGATGCCCCCAAACCGTGGGGCCGCTGAGAAGGGCCCGGCCGCGGCTTGGCCTGCCCGGGGCTTCCCGCTCGGGTCGCAGGAGGCGCGGCGGTGACCTAGCCGGGGTGGCTGCCCCGGGGCTGTGGGCGCTGCACTGCCCGGGCAGACGCGCCCTCTAGTGGGGCAGCGCGCTAGGCCTGGACTTCGGCCTCCCTAGAACCCGCAAATTGTAAAAACCGTTTTAAAAAATGTGCAGTTAGCAGCGTGGAAGACGAGGGCCGTGCTCGAACGAGGACACAGTAAAGGCTGAACCAGACGCCCAGCAGATAACAACCCGAGCGTGACGGACGGGCGTGAGGGCCGCCTTCACCCGGAGGCGCTGGATGCTGCAGGCAGCAGTATCTTGGGGAGCTCTCCTAGCCAGGTGCTCGTTAAGTGACTTCGCAGACTACAGAGACTTGATTCATCGAGTTAGCCAGGCTAACAGGAGAACGTTAGAGCTTGGTCGCTTAAAGCTGCACGCTTCTAACACTGCTCTTCAGAGTTCAAGGTCGGTCGGCCTGGGCTACACGTCACCGTTGGTAGCAGAGTTATATCTGAGGACTCTCTGCAACTATGATTTTGAGAGCCTAGAATCTTCAAAAACAGTTTTTTTATTATTTTTTGACAGGGTTTCTCTGCATAGCCTTGCCTGTCCTGGAACTCCCTTTGTAGACCAGGCCGGTCTCAAACTCATAGCGATCTGCCCGCCTCTGCCTCCTGGAGTAGCTGGCATTACAGGCCTGCGCCACTGCTGCTTGCAATTTTTCTTTTCTTTTTTTTTTTTTTTTTTTATTCAGGGGCTGAGAAATAGCTCAGTGAAGTGGTTAAGAGTTCTTACTACTCTTGCAGGGGACTGTTTTGACCCCCAGAACCAATACCAAGGCTGCAACTTTCAGGGATCCTACTCCATCTTCTGCATGCAATCAGCCCCCCCCCCCCACACACACACAGAGAGAGAGAGAGAGAGAAAGAGACAGAGAGAGAGAGAACAATAAAATAAATGTTGTCTTTTTTCTTTTTTTTTTTGAGAAATGATCTATGTCTTTCTGGATGTTCTGAAAGTGGATATGCACATGAAGCTGACCTCAAAGTCACAGCAATCCCCCTGCCTCTGCCTCTTGAGTGTTAGAATTAAGGGCATGTGCTATCATGCCCAGCAAAGTTTTTAAAGATTCATTTAATTTTATTTTACGCGTTGAATCCTTTGGAGTAGAGTTCCAGGAGGCTGTGAGCTTCCTGATGTAAATTCTGGAACAGAATGCTGGTCCTCTAGAAGAGCCCCAAATGCTCTTAACTGTTGAGCCACTTCAGTTCCACCAGCAAATTTATTAAAAATTAAAAAAAAAAAAACAAAATCTCAGGTTACTCCCACATCCCTTAACATTTGAGGAGTACAAGGTTAGAGGCAAGTCCAGTGTGGTAGCCCATGACTGATCCCAGCACTCAGAGAGAGGAAGGCAGAGCTGTGTGAGCTGCTGTCCCAGTGAAATAGAGCAAAATAAAAGTGAGGCAAAGCTTTCCTCAGAAAGTGTACTTCAGGGACCCTCTGAGTATCTTTATCCTCAAACCCGGCAACATCTCTGGAAGGACCGTTTACGTAGAAAGGCAAGGCAGACACAGAAGCATAGGGCACCAGAAACAGAATTCTGTTATTGCCCTCACCGCTCTTCAGGGAGGCTAGAAGGACGGGCTGTGGGGCCAGAGCTGAACACAGCTTTAACTTGTTTATTGTTATTTATAGTGTTCTGCCTGCCTGTGTGCCTGTGGCAGAGAGCACCAGATTTCACTATAGATGGTTGTGAGCCACCATGTGGAACTGAACTCAGGACCTCTGGAAGAACAGACAGTGCTCTTGACCTCTGAGCTGTCTCTCCAGCCCCCAGCTTTGAATTTTTCTCTCCTTTTTTCTTTTTGAGACAGGGTCTTGTGTATGCTAATCTCTCAAGTTCACTCTGTACTAGCTGACAAACAAGGTTAATCATCACTGTCTGTAATTCTCAGCACTCGGGGCTGAGACAGGCGGATCTCTGCGAGTTTGAGGCCAGGGCTACACAGAGAAACCCTGTCTTAGAAAAAAAAAGTTCTTTGGGGCTGGAGGAACAGCTAAGAGCACTTACTGCTCCTGCAGAGGAGCCTGGTTCCTTTTCCAGCATCTACATGATGGGTTCACAACCCGCAACTCCAGGTCCTCCACTGGCCTCTTCGGACACTCCCTGCAGGTGGCCCACATCGCCCCAGACAGGAAAAACACAAAACACATAAAAAACAACAGTGTTGGTGCCACGGGTCCACATGCAGCAGCACCATGCCCCTCGGCAAAAATCCTTTGTTTTTCAAGACATTTTCTCTGCGTAGTCATTTTGTAGGCCAGACTGGAACTCACATCCATCCCCCTGCCTCCACCTCCCTGAGTGCTGGGATTAAAGTCATGCACCACTATACCTGGCTGATAAAAATACTTTAAAGGATTTCAGAGGTTTAAAGGTTAGGTGAATCATTTCATTGATGAGGTAGAGTGCCACGTGGCAGGAGCAGGTGGAAACGGTTGCGTATTCCTAGTGGCCAGGAAGCAGAGGGAGGGTATCACAGGGCGGGGCCAGGCCCAGGTGCACCCTCTGAGGGTGCTATTCCTGTGAGGCTCACACACTCACCACTTCCCTCCCAAAATTCAGACTGATTAGAACCACTGATCAGAATCAAGTTGACAAGAGTAACCAATTATCTCACCGCCCATTCTTCTCTAGATCTCTCTCCCTCCCTCCCTTTCCCCCACCCCACAGGGTCTCAGGAGGGCATAGTGGTACATCTTTAATCTCAGCACTCGGGAGACAGAGGTGGGCAGATCTGAGTTCAAGACTAGGCAGCTCCACATAGGAAGTTCCAGTCTAGCCAGATCAACACAGCAAAGCCCTGCCTCAAAGCGCGGAAGCAAAGCCCAAACAAAACAAAGGCAAGATGGTACTCATTTCAAGCTGGAGAACTATGAAGTGGACCTTGAACTTTGGCTCCTCCGCATCCACCTGCCCCGTGCTGGGATTACAGGCAGGAGTCACTGAGATTTCGAGGCGTGTAGCCCACGCTGACCTTGTTCCCCCTTCTCCCCATCGCCACGTCCTGCAGGCACTGCCAGCCTCGGGCCAACCTACCCTGCCAGTGTGTGGTTTGTGCATTCTCAGGTTCAACCTGTGTCCCTTTGCTGCGTAGGGCGACGGCGCATTTCAGGGGTTTTTGTAAGGATTATGAAAGCGCTTATAGTAATGGGCGCAGGAAATGCTGTTTTTCCTGTGTCGTCTTTCTCTTTCAGGACTCCGTCCCTGTCTGTGGCTCTGGGTTCGGCAGGCTCAGCACTGTCTGCTAAAGTCCTTGCAGTGACAGGATGGCAGTCTGTATTTTCCTGAGGGCTATTCACGGCCGCCGGGCAGTTTAATTAGGTACTTTCCTAAACCTGGCTTATTTTTGGCTTTTTCCGCACTAAGTAAGTGAGTGGGAGCCGTTGCTGGGGATTCGGAGTTGGAAAAAACAGTAGTCCTCCGGGAAACAAACCAAAACCAAACCGCGGGCCGCTAGAGCACAGGCTGGCCCTTGGACGCGTCAGCGCCGTGCCCGCTCCGTCCGCGAGGGGGCGCGCCGGGAAGTTCCGGAAGTCCGCCCCGCTGCCCTTCCGCTGAGCTTCGCGCCGCCGTTTGTCCCTCGCGGCTTCCCGTCCGCGTACGAATCTAGCCCGGGAACTGAGCGTCGGGGCAGCCCGTCCGTTCCACACGCTCCGGACGGGCGCGATGTGCTCCCTGGGCTTGTTTCCCCCGCCGCCGCCCAGGGGTCAGGTCACCCTGTACGAGCACAACAACGAGCTGGTGACCGGCGACAGCTACGAGAGCCCGCCTCCCGACTTCCGGGGCCAGGTGGTCCGGGCGGGGGCGCAGCGAGGCTCCGCGCAGAGCGGGGCTCTGCAGGGGCGGCGCGGCGGGGCTCGTAGGTGGGACACGGCTGGCCCACGCGAGAGTAGAGAGGGCGAACTGTGCTTTAGGGCTGGTGTTGGCGTGTAAGGGATGCCGGGGCATGCGAGGAGGCTCCAGAGGAGGTAGAGAGAAGGTGGAGGGTGCTCTTCATCAGGTCTTTTCCAATGTCAGCCCTGTGAACAACGATTGGGGTTTGCAGATAGGGGCCAAAAAGTTGTTTTTTTTCTGCCCCCACAAGTGTTACATTTGCGGATATGGGAAATGGGGCCGTGTCCATTCTGTCTAGTCCAGCCAAAGTTTGGAGATGGCTGGGAGTGCTGGTGAAATTTGGGGAGGACACTGACTGTCTCCCTTGCCCATTTCTGAGGTATAGTGGATCAACCTTCCTGTGCTACACCTGACCAAGGACCCCCTGAAAGCCCCCGCGAGGCTGGACCATGGCGCAAGGACTGCCTTCATCCAGCACCGGGAGCAAGTCTGGAAGAGGTGTACCAGTGTGTGGTGAGCAGAGGGTTAACCAGGCCGAGGCCCCCAGAGCCCGGACGAAGGCGTCACTACGCCTCTGCTTTGGGCTGCTCTTAGACGGCTGCTTAATATCTGTGTCTTCATGTAACCCCAGATCATATCAGATGATCCGTCCCTATTGGGAAAGTGAAGGCTTTACCTGAGGCTTATCCCTCAGGCTTGGCTCGGTTTTACAGACCCGCTCCCAGCACCCATCTTAGGCCATGCACTACTCATCCTGGGCTTTTATCTGAAGCTCAGGACAGTTAGGAAAAGGTTGTATTGGTCCACCTGGATTAGGAGTTGAAGCAGTGTTACCTGGTTTCTGACTATCATTTTCAGCTGTGTAGCCTTGGAAAAGTTACAAACCTCTTTTACAGTGTGGTGACTGAATAGATGCAAGAGCACTTAGAGGCATTTCTGGCACGTACTAATCCCTTGGTATGTCTGCTGTCGCCATTATGTCAGCAGGGTTGCTGGGCTCATCAGTTGTGTCCATTTGTTTCTTTGTGAGTTGTTGCCAATCCTCTTTTATTAAAGTTGACATGCATGACTTGGGAGGGAGCTCAGTTGAGTGCTTGCCTGGCATGCAGGAAGCCCTGAGCTCAGTCATTAGCACCACAGGAAACGGACAGTGGCGCTGGTAATCTCAACACCAGGCAGGAGGGTCAAAGCTTGTGGTCATTCCTGACAGTAGCAAGGCTGAGCCCAGCAGGGACTCCATGAGACCCTCTCAGAAACAACCACACCAAAAATCAAACAAAACAGACACTGGGCAATAGGATTGTGGCAAGTGGACTGTGGAAACAGCAGGCCCAGGGCTTCACTCTCTATAGACGTACCGCCAAGTGTTTCCCAGAATGTTACTCTTGGGCTCACTCATGTCTTAACTGTTCCTCAGATCTGTGTATTTGCTTCCTACATTTCTCCAATTCATCTCTTCCATCTCCCACAAATTCAGGCTACTTCAGGTGTTTTGTTTGTTTGTTTGTTTCTGAGAAGCCCTTAAGTTGTTTCTTTTTAAAATTTTCTGGGTTTTTGAGACAAGGTTTGTCTGCATAACAGCTCTGGTTGACCTGGAACTAGACCAGGCTGGCCTGAAACTCACAGAGACCCTCCAACCTCTGCCTCCCAAGTGTTGGGATTAGAGGTGTGAGTCACCACCATCTGGCTTCCTTTTTTTTTTTTTTTTTTTAAATAATGAGGTAATGCCTCATATAGCCCAAGCTGGCCTCATTCTCCCTCTGTTGCTCAGGATCTTGAACTTGTAATCCTCCCAGGTACCTTCTCGGTGTTGGGATCACACACCTGTGCTACCACTTCTGATTTTATGTGCTGGTAGGGCTTGAACCCAGGGCTTTATTCACGCTAGGCAGGTACTCTACCTACTGAGCCCAACACACCCCAACCCTCTTTATGTTTGTTGAATAAATGAAACCTGTTAGGGCTTGCGACAGGGTAGAGTAATTCTTTACCTTTTTCTCCCCGTGAGGCGGGATATGGGCCTTTTTGGAGTCCTGAATGAAATTGCAAATTCAGAGGAAGAAGGTAAGTATTCTCTGCGGCCCCTCTCCACACTTTCCGTTAGTCACCCAGAGCGGGTTCTGGTATCCAAACCCATTCATTGCTGGCACAGGGCTGAAGAGTTTTGACACTCTTCACCTAAGGGCATGCCCAGTGCTAGCGCTGTGAGCGCTGTGCCCAGTCTCTTTCACACCACAGTGTTTGAATGGGTGAAGACGGCCTGCAGCTGGGCCCTGGCCGTCTGCCGATGGGCCTCCTCCCTGCACGGCTCCCTGTTCCCGCACCTGTCTGTAAGTTTGACCCCCCCTTCCTTTGTGGCTGGACTCAGGGTTTGTGGGGGGGTGCTGAATAGGTGAGCTCCTTTCCTGTCTTCTGTTCTTACAGCTCAGGAGTGAAGATCTGATTGCTGAATTTTCCCAAGTAACTAACTGGTGAGTGCATAAGCTCTGGTGACCGAGGGGCAAGTCCTGAGCTGGGAAGGGTGCTCTGAGGAGAGCCTTTAAGGCTGAGCCTCCGCTCTCCATGCTGTCCCCCCTCCCACCCCCGTCTGCCGATTTATGTCAGCTTGACACAGACTAGAGTCATCTGGGAAGAGAAAACCTGTGGGCAGTCTGTGCGGGTAGGTCTGTGCGGGTGGGCCCTTGTTAATGGTGATGTGGGAGGCCCAGCTCACTGGTCCTGGGTGCTGTAAGAAGTCAGACTGAAGCTGGTACAGTGGTGCCCACCTGTGATCCCAGCACTGGGAGGCAGAGACAGGCGGATCTCTGAGTTAGGCTAGCCTGGTCTACAAAGCGAGCTTAAGATCGCCAAAGCTACACAGAGAGGCCCTGTCTGGAAAAACCAAACAGGAAAAAAACAGACTGAAATCTGATATAGTGGTGCCCACCTTTAGTCCCAGCACTGGGAGGCAGAGGCAGGCGGATCTCTGGGTTAGAGGCCAGCCTGGTCTACATGGTGATTTATGGCCAGCTAGACATACATAGTGAGACACTTTCAAAAACAAAACAAAAAGCTCTCGAACCTAATTACCCTACCAGTAGTAGCCACAGCTTGGCCGCGTCAGCCCCTGACTTTCTGGACGGAGTTCAAGCTTCGAGATGAAGGCAGCCCTTTCCTCCCTTGTTGCTCTCAGCTGTGGCTTCTTATTACCGTGGCAGAAACCCTGACACCCCCCCCCCAACGATAAAACCGGAACGCCCTTTCCCGAGTGGAAGAGGCTGAGTTGCTGGGCCGCTGTGTACCTTGTGCTTCCCCACTGCAGGGCTAGCTGCTGCCTCCGAGTCTTTGCGTGGCACCCGCACACCAACAAGTTTGCAGTGGCCCTGCTGGACGACTCCATTCGCGTGTATAATGCCAACAGGTGCGTGGGGTGGGCCGAGGGCAGGTCCAGGCTGGTCTCCCTGCCTGCTCGCCTGCGTGACCTTTCTGCAGCTGAGGGTTTCCTTAGAGGCTCTGCTGGCCTCAATCTCGGAGCTGCACCTGTCTCTGCCTCCGACCGCTGGGATTAAAGGCGTGCCCCGTGACGCCCGGCGTGCCCCTGGCCTTCACCTTCTGCTCCGTCTTGAAATATCTGTGCTCTTGACCAGCCCCTGCCGGGGCCGCCCTCTCCCTTGCTTTTCGTGTCTGGGTGTTTTGCCTGCATGAACATATATGCACACCATGTGCACGGCAGGGGAGCTACAGGCATTTGCGAGCTGCCGTGTAGGTGTTAGGGATTGAACCTGGCTCCTCTAGAGGAGCATCCGTGCTCTTAACTCCTGAGCCAGCTCCAGTTTCTTTTTTTATTTTTGAGACAGGGTTTCTCTGTGTAGCCCTGGCAGTTGCTCTGTAGACCAGGCTGGTCTCAGATCCAGAGATCTTCCTGCACCTGGCTCCTGAGGGCTGGGATCAAAGGCGTGCGCCATCACTTGCAGCCTGTTTACCTTCTTTAAAATTTTTAAAAATTGTCTCGTTTATGTTTGAGTGTTTTGTCTGCTTGTATGGCTGCATGCAGTACCTGTGGAGGCCAGAAGAGGGCAACCTAACCCCTGGAATTGGAGTTACAGACAGTTGGGAGCTGTAAGAACTCCCATGTCTGTGCTGGGAACCGAACCCACACCCTTTGGAAGAGCAGCCAGTGCTGTTAACCCCTGAGCCATCTCTCCAGCCTCTTGTTTAATCTTCTGATTGGACTCGGGTTTTCTGAGCGCAGTGTCCCTGCTTTGACTCAGTTCCTACCTTTTTACCTTAGCACTATCGTTCCTTCCCTGAAGCATCGTCTGCAGCGGAATGTGGCAGCCCTGGCCTGGAAGCCCCTCAGTGCCTCCATCTTGGCTGTGGCATGCCAGAGCTGTATTCTCATCTGGACCCTGGACCCCACCTCCTTATCCACAAGGTGAGTCCTGTGACATACCTGTGGGTCGTAAGCTGTTAGACAGGGTGCTGAGTGCGACAAGGAGCGGGCAGCAGAAACTAAAACTGAGCAGTCATCAAGTGCTGGTGGTGCAGGCCTTTGATTCCCGCACTCAGGAGGCGGGTTCCAGGGCACCATGGCTGCACACCGAGGAATCCTGTCTGGAAGCACTGTCCTCCAAAAAACAAATAAATAATGAAAACAAGAACCAAGAAAACGTTTTGGCCAGCGTAAGCTGGAAGAGCCAAGGGTAGCATTGGGCATCCCCTGCAGCCGTGGCCACGTGGGGTCAGAGGCATCGGGGTCGGAGGCGTCGGGGAGGGCCGCCTCAGCTCAGAAGGTCGCGGCTACCCTGGGCTACAGAACGACACCTGAGAACAGCTCAGAGAGGGGCGGGAATGGTTGGTGGTAGTGGAGGAAAGGGAGGTTTGGAACAGTAAATTGTTCTTGTTCATGTGGCGCACACCGTTAGTCCCAGCATTGGGAGGCAGAGGCAGGTGATCTCTGTGAGTTCGAGGCCAGCCTGGTCTACAAAGGGAGTTTCGGGACAGCCAGAACTGTTACACAAAGAAACTGTCTTTAAAAAAAGGACAAATACATTTATTCAGTGTGTCTGTGGGAACACGTGCCATAGCTCCAGTGTGAGGCCATACGACACTCTGGGGAGTTGGTCCCTCCGTCCTCCATGGTTCCCTGGGATTGGTTGACCTCAGGTCTTCAGGTTTTAGTGCCATCTGTCTGTGCCCCTCCTCCATTTTTCTTTCTCTCTTCCTCCCCTGCCAGCCCTATTTTAGCTTAGTCCTTATAGAGAAGTTATAAAATTATTAAGTTTCAGTATCCTTTTTTTTGACAAGATCTCCCTGTGTAGTCCTGATTGGCCTAGAACTTGCTTTGTGGGCCAGGCTAGTCTTGAGCTCACAGAGCTTGGCCTGCCTCTGCCTCCTCTGTGCTGGGAGTAAAGGGTGTACCCCCATGCCTGGTGCGTTTCAGGATACCCTCATCTCAGTGGCTGCTTCAGCACCCTGTGCCACCCTGTCAGCTTCTCTGAGAGCAAAGCTGGCACCCTCCGTTGCTTTTTTAATTTTTTTCGAGACAGGGTTTCTCTGTATAGCCCTGGCTGTCCTAGAACTCATTCTGCAGACAAGCTGGCCTTGAACTTGGACATCCAAACGGCCCTGTTCCTGAGTGCTGGGATTAATTGTGGGAGCCACCACTGCCCTGCTGTCCATTTCCGTTAGCTAAGATTAGAAATTACTTGGAGCTGACAAGTGTTTCTGTTGATGCCCTGTCTTCTTTTTGTTACTATTCTCTTTTGAGTTGCTTTTTGTTGTAGTCATTTAATTGTACGGAAAGGCACAGCTTTGGAGTCGTGTGGAGTCAGGGTTTAATTAGGCAACACTGACCTCAAACTTCAGTATAGGTAGGGTTGGCTGGCCTTGAACTCTTTTCTTTTCTAATGTTTTTTTTTTTTTTCTGAGACAGGGTTTCTCTGTGTAGCCTGGGCTGTCCTGGACTTCCTTTGTAGACCAGGCTGGCCTTGAACTCACAGAAATCCACCTGCTTCCCAAGTGCAAAGATCTTAGGAGTGTACCACACACCCAGCTTTTCCTGGGAACTTTTTACAAAGTGAGGTTTATTTTATTTTTTTAAATTTTATATGTCTGAATACCATGTGCATGCGTGCCTAACGAGGCCAGAGAGGACGGTGCTCCTGGGACTGTAGTCACAGACAGTTGTGAGCCACCGTGTGGGTGCTGGGAAGTGAACCTGGGTCTGGAAGAGCCGCCAGTGCCCGTAGCCACGTAGCCGTCTCTCCAGCCCTCCTTTCCTAGCAAATTGGATTCTTTTTTTTTTTTTTTTTTAAGGAGAAGCCAGAAAAGTTTGATTGAGAAGTAGATAAACAGTTCTTGCAGCAAGGATGCTACAAAAAACAAAACAGAAAACAGGCTACCCTTTAAAATGTTATTTTAGAAATGTGGAGATGGCTTGTCTCCACAGGGATAAGAAGTTTGGGGATCTGATGCCCTCTTCTGGCCATCCTGGGCACCGCAAGCATCCGAGCACTGACATGCAGGCATGCAAAACGGCCACACACCTAAAACAGTGAAAGATTTCTTTCAGTCGTGTGTGTGCGTGCGCATGCGTGCACAGAGGCACAACTGCCCCGAGGCTGGAGGCACTGGACCCAGTGAACGGGAGTTACAGACAGCTGCCTGACGCACATGCTGGGGTCAAACTCGGGGCCTTTGGGAAAAGGTACATATTCTAACTGCTGAGCCATCTCTCTGGCCCTGGGTTGCCCTTTTCAAATTAAAAAAAATGTTTCAAAATGTATTATGTGTGTTTGCCTTCTATCATCCGATGGTTAGAGAACAACTTTGGTTGGTTTTGGTTTAAAGACAGGGTTTCTCTGTGTAGCCCTGGCTGTCCTGGAACTCACTCTGTAGACCACAGTGGCCTTGAACTCAGAGACTCATCTGCCTGTGCCTCCTGAGTGCTGGGATTAAAGGTGTGTGCCACCACTTCAAGCCTAGAAAACAAAATTTGGGAGTTGTGCTAGCTTTGCTCCGTGGGTTGTGAAGATTGAACTTTTCTAGCATTATTTACAGTAGTGGAAGTCAAGGCTGGGCACGGTGCCCATAAGCAGCCCCAGTGTGTGTCTAAAGAGGGCTGGTGAACAGGCCACGGGGACAGGGAGCTCCTAGGTAAGTTGAGCTGAGCTGACTTGAAAGGACAGTTGTCATTCACTGTCCAGTTGAGTCACCTGTCAGTGACAAGGACTTCAAGAGTTAAGGTGGAGAGGGCAGAGCCAGGGCGCCGGCTCTGACGCAGCACTGAAGAGCACACAGCAGGTACTGTTAGGTGATGTGCACCCGGGGATGGAAGGGGCCCTTACGGCTCTTTGTGGTCAGCAGAAGGCTGTGGGCGCATGGAGGATGCTCTGTCAAAGGCAGTTAGGGCGCTGGGTGAGAAGAGAAGCAGAGGTTGGGTGTTTGAGGTCGTGTGAGGTGGCTCAGGCCCAGTCAGTGTGGACTTCACTCTCAGCACAGCCCCGTTGAGGCCTACCTGGCGGGAGCACCTTCTGCCTTGCCCTGGCTCCTGCCCCACACACCCCAGGTTCTCCATATACCTCCTTTAACCTCCATCAGAAGCCTTCGTTTGTGCCAGCCTGGGTTGACGTGAGAGGCCGTGAATTAGGGCGTCCAGCAAAGCAGGGAAATGGAATCATGATGGGGCTTTGCTTTTACTTTCGTGTTGTCTGGGTGCTAGCAGAGAGGAGAAGAGGGCCCTGAGACCCTGGAGTCACAGGTGGTTGTGAGCCAGGTGCGGTGAGTGCTGGGAGCCAGACCACCCTCTGTGAAAGCAGCAAGCGCTCTTCGCTGCTCTCCCTTTCTTTACCCCCTTGACACGTTTGTTCACCATTTTTTCCTCTGCCCCTTTTGTTTATCCTGCAGACCCTCCTCTGGCTGCGCCCAGGTGCTGTCTCACCCTGGGCACGCACCAGTCACCAGCTTGGCTTGGGCCCCCAATGGGGGACGGCTGCTCTCTGCCTCACCTGTGGGTGCTGCTGTTCTGGTGAGTGGGCCCACCCTCGGTGCTGAGCCGCGAGCCTTTGTCGTCTGTCTTATATGGTGGAGGAGTTTCATCTGGACTCCTCAGCTTGAAACTGCCAGCTGTTGAGTACTCTCGAACCCATGTCCTCACGCTGAGCACCCGGTGTCTTGCTGCTTCCCCTTCTCTGGGCCTTTGTGTGGAAGAGGGTAGCCCACCGCCAGCTGGTTGATAGTGTTTTGAGTTCTTGTACCCACTTCCCTCTCTCAGGTATGGGATGTCTCAACAGAAATCTGTGTGCCCCTTCCTTGGTTCCGAGGAGGAGGGGTCACCAACTTGGTGTGGTCCCCAGATGGCAGCAAAGTCCTGGCTACTACGCCATCAGCTGTTTTCCGGTGAGTGGGTGAAGCTGGGGGAGGCCAGGAACTGAGGCAAAGGCGCTTGGCTTCCGGACGCGACCTTGTGGCTGTGAACTTGGAGCCTGAGCCTGTGTTGTTGTCTCTGGCTCAGGGTCTGGGAGGCACAGATGTGGACTTGTGAGAGGTGGCCAACTCTCTCAGGGCGCTGTCAGGTAAGACGGGCTGAGGAGGGAACTCTGACGGGCCTGGGTGCCCCGTGCATGGCTCCCCATCTCTGCTTCCCTCCTGACGTAGCCCTCCTGCAGGCCTTCCTCCTGTCTTTTCCTTCTGCCCCTAGACTGGCTGCTGGAGTCCGGACGGAAACCGACTGCTGTTCACGGTCCTGGGGGAAGCACTGATTTATTCCCTGTCATTCCCAGATCGAAGTGGTGAGTTAAGCCTTCAGATTACAGACTGGGGCGGGCGGGACAGCGCCCTGTGGGCTGCACTGAGGGATGGAGTACAGAAGCCAGGAGACTGCCCTGACAGGAACAGAGGAGGGCCATGTTGGAGGCGCAGCGTCAGCAACAATCGTGGCCGATCTTTCTGAGACAACAATACAGACCCCAGATGGTGAGGAGAGGTGAGTTGGAGTGGCCGTGGCAGGAGTGACGAGAGTGGGACAGACACCGACTGCCCCGTCTTTCTGTCACAGGCTCGGAGGGGAGGCCCACTCCATGGTTTGGGACCCCAGTGGAGAGCGTCTGGCTGTGCTCATGAAAGGTAAGGGATAAAGAGAATGTCTCTGAGAAAAGATCTGAGGAGATGTGGCTGTCCTGGAACTCACAAGCCCGCCCACCTCTGCCTCCCACCTCTGCCTTTAAAGGCCACCACACCCAACTAGAGAGGGGCTTTCTTGAGCCACAGCCTAGTAGATTTTGGTAGCATCAGGGCTACTGTTCATTGCCTTGCCTTCTGGGCCGTGTTCCTGTGCTAGCTGACTGTTTCTTACAGGAAACCCACGGGTACAGGATGGGAACCCTGTTATCCTCCTTTTCCGAACTCGCAACAGCCCCGTGTTTGAGTTACTTCCCTGGTAAGTGCAGAGCAGAGCTCGGTCTGAGCTCCACACATCTCATACCTGCACAACTCCCCGCCTCCGCTGGCTTCTTACCGCTTCCTTTTTGCCATAGTGGCATTATTCAGGGGGAACCCGGAGCCCAGGCTCAGCTCATCACTTTCCATCCTTCCTTCAACAAGGGGGCCTTGCTCAGTGTGGTGAGTAGGCAGGGGCGAGGCTGTGTGAAGGTGTCAGGCTGGCTGAAGGCCCAGGGGTCACGGGTCTACAAGGGTGCCACTTTGGGTCTTTCTCGTTCTCTGCAGTGCTGGTCCTCAGGCCGGATCACCCACACCCCACTGTACTTTGTTAATGCGCAGTTTCCGCGCTTTAGTCCTTCTCTTGGCCGGGCCCAGGAGCCCCCAGCTGGAGGTGGAGGCTCTGTTCATGAAGTGCCACTTTTTACTGAAACATCGCCAACCTCTGCCCCTTGGGACCCCCTCCCAGGACTCCCACCCACCCAACCCCATTCCCCCCATTCCCCCCTGTAAATAAAGCCATGTATTCTACTCGTTTACGAGGCTGCATTTTCTCCTAGCATGCTGCTGGGGTAAACAGAGCAGGACCTGATTCTGGTTCCACTGTCACTTTCTAGCTGCTGTGCACATGGTCAAGTTAGTCCTGGGATGGTTTATTTCAGGATTTACTGCTTTATGTGTTGGCTGTATGTACAAATGTGTGCCACAAGAGTGTCTACCCCACGGAGGTCAGAAGGGGCGTTGGATGCCCTGGAACTGGAGTTGTAGATAGCTACGTGCTGGAGTGCCAGGACACTAGGTGGGGAGATGGGTAGCAGCAGGGTTCTGCACCTGACATGCTGCGCTTACAAGTCTGTGAAACTTCCCAGGTTGGTGGTCAGGAACTGAGTCAGAGAGAAGCATGTTTTATTGTACTGCAGCATTTGCAAGAGGCACAGGTGCAGGGCGCTGGGCAAGAGTGGCCCGGGCCATATTCAGGGCACCCTCTCGGGTGTGGTGTCCACCAATGAAGCCACTGGCATGGACGAAGATGCAACCAGGGATCCCGCTGACTTGGTCCAGGGCCTCATCCCGCAGTCCCCGCCATGGCTCTGGCAGGGGCAGCCTAAGTAAGAACAAACGGGGGGCATGAGGGGCTCACGGGAGGATGGCACCTGTCACACACAGGTGGCAGCCTCCAACAATGCTGAACAGGCCCGAGGGTAGGTAGGGTAGTTCTGTGGGGACTCCTGTATGGATGCAACAGCTGCCAAGAAACCTGTGTCCTATGGCTGAGGCAGGAAATAGGTGGCCTTCCAGCAGGCAGACAAGATTCTGGGATAGACAGGCGGGGCGCTGCAGCCAGCATGTGAGGAAGATGGGTGCCTGGTGCCTGAGCTCAGGTAGCCAGCCATGTAGATTAGTATAAAGGGTTAAGGTATGAGCTGTCAGAGAAGAGAAGAGCCTCGCTGTGTGGCCTAGGTATCTGTAAGTAGTTATCCTGAGTCTCAGGAGGAGAAACCACCCGAACCACGGTGCCCTACAACAGGCCTCACCGGCTCTGGAACGAATGAGGCTCCTTGGGTACACACTGGACTCGCCACTGTCCGACCTGGTCAGTGTAGACAACAAAGGAGATGGCCGCTGGGGGGGACAGCTGAGACTCTAGGTGATACAGGTGCTCCTTCCAAGGGCACCCACCTTTAGTGAGCTCCACTATCTCCCCACTGGAGTCCACCTGAAAGGGAGAGAATGCGGCTACAGGGTTTGGGCAGGAGCAAGAGGCCCAGGGGGCCAGAGCGCAGGCCGGCCCTGGCGGCGGGCCACCTCCCAGGCCTACCTTGAATCGCTGAGCCAGGGCCTCCTCTACCACGGCCCGAGCTGGCAGCCAGCTATGCTGGTAGAAATGTAGTCTCTGCAGAAACTCCTCCTGCACCAGATCCATCGCGCGCCTGAACCCTGCCTGGGAAGGACGGAGAAACCACAGATGTTTTGGGCACTGGCCTAAATTTCACAGGACTTGGACAGACCCAGCTTTCTTGCGCTCTGTCCTCTGCAGTTCTGACTGGGGCTTCTGGGCTCTCACCTCAGTGTCTTGGTCGGGCTGGTTCCAGGTGGGGTTGAGCCGAGCAACCCGGGCACTCAGGGTAGTGGTGAGGGCATAGCGGGGCTCCCCGTCTTCCCACTGAGGGATCCCATTGTCCACTGCGTCCACCTCCTCCACGAAGTTCTCGTACATCTAAGCAGCCACAGGGGAGAGGCACTTGACACCAGTCATTGAGAAGGTGGCTTAGGTTTCACAGGACGCAAGTACATACTCCTTCACAATAGCCCTCGGTGGGAGCAGCCCCTGCTCTTAACCTCCTGCCTGGCCACTGCCTTTCGGACAAGGGTTTCAGTTCCTAGAACCCTGCGGGGATGGGTCCCTGGGCCAGGAGGTGGCTGAGGAGGCTGCACAGCAATCGGTGAGGTAGGGATGGTCTAGCCCAACAGTTAAGCGATGAAAGTGGTTGTCTGACAGCCATCAAGAGCGGAGTGAGGCGGAGATGGCATCATGATATATACCATAACATACGACGTCTGCCTGAAGAAGCAGTACAAGGCCTCAGATTCTAGGGCAGAGCCGGTGTGACATACTGGTGTGACATACCACCCCAGAAAGCAGGCTCCACACTGCTCAGGTGTGATAGGCACAAAAGGCACTGACCTCGGGAGCCCTGAAGGACTCCTCTGGGCGCGGCAGCTCTAGCACTGGAAATGAAAGCTGATCCCAGGGCTCTAAAGCCTTGCCATTCCCGAAGCTCTTAACCCACAGTCAGGAGATGCCAGAGAAGCAAGCCTAAGCTGTCCCAGCACCTCGGGCTGCTGTGTGAGCTGAGGCGGGATGGAATCCCCGTGGGAACAACCTGAGGAGCGCTGACCTTGGTACTGTTTGGCCTGAGCCTCAGACTCGCCTGTCTGTAACATGTTCCTTTCCGGCAGAGCTTACCAGCTCCCGTGTCAGCCCGAGTCATCCAGAGGCAGGATCTGAGCTCAGTGTCTCCTGAGTGTGAGCAGCCTCGGCTGTGTACCCAGAGATACCCAATAATTCTGTTTTTGAGGAAGGGTCCGAGTTGGCCTGGAATTCGAGATCCTCCTGTCTAAGCCTCTCCAGTGTTGGGCATCACCACACCTGGAGTCATTGTTCTTTGATGTACGTCAGGAGAAAGACTGGAAAATGCCACTCACTTCTAAAGCCCTTCTCCAGGATGGTGTGGTACTGTACACTTATAGTCCCAGCACTTAAGAGGGGGAAGCAAGCATACTGCTCAGGCCGTAAGTTCAAGACCAGCCTGAGCAACATTGGCAGAATACCTCAAAATAAAAAATACTAAGAGCCCTTTCCTAGACACTGATGCCCAGTCCTCATCCCCAACTCACAATACAGGCGGAAGGAACAAAGATGCCTGATGGGTTTGAATGCTAATGGCCCCAGAGGCTTCTGTATTTGAAGGCTTAGTCCTCCGGGAGTAGTGGCACTACTTTAGAAGGATTAGGAGGTATGGCCTTGTTGGAGAAAGTGTGTCATGGGGAAGGGGGTTCTTGGAGGTTCCAAAAGACCAAGCCGGGCTCAGTGCTATTCTGCTGCTGCCTGCCAACCAAGATGCAGAACTTGTGGCTGCTTCTTCAGCACCATGTCCGTGCCTACTGGCACTCTGCCCCTACAGCACCATGTCTGTGCCTGCTGGCACGCTACCCGCCAGGGTGGGCTTAACCTCGGAAATCACAGGCAAGCCTGGCAGGAACGGATGTCCACAGGCCCCTACCTTGTCATAGATGGTGTCCACCACACTGTCCTCTTCACCAGCGCCCAGCAACTGAGCCAGCAGCTTACGGCCGAAGTGCAGATAGACAAGTCCTGCACTGCTCAGCTTGGTCTGCCATGGCTTCCCAGGGCACAGGGAGCTCATCGTTTCTGTAAAAGTCCTGAGGAGCACAGGAAGGGGCTGCGGTGACCAGGAGTCTAGGGTTTGTGTGTGGGGACTTGGGGCCTGGCAGGATGGGGAGTGCTGCGGGACAGGGAGGTGCAAAGCACTTTCCTCCAGCGCCAGCTCAGGCCCCGGCCGACAGCACCTGCATCCCCCTCCCAGAGGACTGACTCACTGCTTACTGTGTCAGGTCTTGTTTTCACATTAAGACCTTAGAGCCTGTTCTGTCAAGTTCATCGGGACAAGTGGACAAACAACAGAGCAAAGAGCTCACGGTCATTGGTGTGTGTCAGGACCCCGAGGACCCAACCTCTAGATGCTCAAATCCTTGTGTAAAATGTCTGACTATAAACTATGCCCATTCTCTTGTATATGTTTGTTTTTGTAGACGGGCTTTCTCGGTGTAGCCCTGGCTGTCCCAGAACTTACTTTTAGACCAGGCTGGCCTCAAACTCAAAGATCTACCTGCTTCTGCCTCCAGGGCTGAGAGCGAAGGTGCAGGACATCATACTTAGCTGCAGCTCTTCTCCTACTTGGTGAGAGTGGGTCTTATGTGATCCAGGACAGGCTCAAAACAACTAACAAAGGACCTTTAACTCACAACCCTCCTGCATCTTCCTAGGTGTGGGGGTTGTAAGTGTGCGCCCTGCCTTGCTGCTCCTGCATCTTCTGGATTACATATGCCTAACAGGATGCAGACACTGGGTGAGAGGGCAAGAAAAGACTGTCCACATTCTACACAGATGCGTTTTATTTTAAAAAGATAAAAGAAACTAGGCATGGTGGCACACTCTTAATCCCAGCACTCGGGAGGCAGAGGCAGGCGGATCTGTGAATCGGAGGAAATTCCAGGACAGCCAGAGCTGCAGATAAACTCTTTATGGAAAAAACAAAATAGAAGGGAACAAATTTTCCTAAATTGGAGGTTGTGAAATTGTGGAGGTGGGGAAAGTGAAAAGCTAATTTCTTATAGAAGAGTGAGCAGGTGTCTGAGGTGAAGGCACCATCGTGCCGGGGATAGAGGCAGCTGGGGCAAAACACCTGACAAAAATCAGCATAGGGGAAAGACGGTTTATTTCAGCTCACACCGTCAGAGAGGGAAGGCGGCAGAGCTTAGAGCGGAGTGGAAACAGGCGCACGCCCGCAGCGCTGGGCCTGCTTCCTCCACTCAAGCTACCCAGGGATCAGCGGCTCCCACAATGGGCTGGGTGGTCTCACGTCCATCAGGACACCCTACAAACAGGCGCAGGGGCACGCCCGGCCTGGGTAATCCCTCAAGGACCCACTTCCCAGGTCACAACAGAATCTAGACTGTCAGGTTGATAATGACACGGGGGGGCGGAGTCACCTACACCACGTGGTGTCTCACAACCCGCTAACTGCGATTCCAGGGGACTTGGTGGGCGCCGACGCACTTGGCGCACAGACGCGAATGCAGGCAAAACTCCCACGCACACAAAGCAAAAGGCCACGTGAGTGGGCTGCGAACCATTAGGCTCCTGCAGCCGTGGCTCGGGCGGAGAACGGAGAGCAGCGGCGGGGCCCGGGCGGGCGGGCAGCGCGGACGCGCGCTCTCCGCCGGGGGCGGGCCCCGAGCCCGGGATCCCGGAGCCGCGAGCCGTGTCCACGCGCTCACCTCTGGTGGTGGTCGTAGCGGTGCCGCTCGGGGTTGTACTCCCCACCCACGTCCACCACGACGTCACACGAGGCCAGTTCCCCGGGGTCCCGCGTGCGCACGATCTCCGCGTCCTGCAGGCACAGAGAGCGGCTGCCGCGGGCTGCGCGCGGGGGGAAGCTCGGGCCCGCCCTCCGCAGGGGCCCCGGGCGGCCGTACCCGGTACTCCGGCAGCAGGCGGAGCAGCGCGCAGGCCAGCGCCTCGTCGCAGTGGAAGGTGCCGCCGTGCGTGCCGATCCGGGACGGCGCCATGCCGCGCCTCTTCGCGGGCGGACCGGACTCGGGGCCGAGCATGTGGCGCGGGGCCTGCAGAACAGACCGCGGCGGCCACAGCGCGAGGACGGCGCGCAGGAAGCGGTGGCCCATGCGCCTCCCTCCCCGGCAAGCACGCCCCGGAGGCGGAAGTGTCGGCCGCACCTCACTTCCGCCTGCCAGCCGTCCCCACGGCAACCGGAAAACGGCGTGCTCCGCAGAGCCCCGGCTGGACTCGAAGCGGCGATGCGGCTCGCCCAGCGCTCACCCGGGTACACCCTCTGGCCACCCCAGCTCACCGCCGCCGAGTTTAAACCAAAGACGACCACCATTCGCCCAGCTGGCACATTTATTGACCTCACACACGAGACCCTCTCTTCCCAGACACCAGGCGGCCCCTGCCCAAAAAGTCCCAGGCCCCTTGAAACAGGGTCCCTCTGCTTTGTTTCCGCGGCTCGCTCTCAGGCCTTGGCAGTAGCCTGAGCCGCCCCCAGGGCTGTGAGCTGCTGAATCTTCTGGCTCATCATTTCCATGACAGCTAAGAGAAAAGAAGGAGAGTCACAGCCTGGTCAGGAAGTGTGCTGGAGAACCCAAGGAACACTGCCAGTTAAACTGTGGAGGGCGCACACGCACAGATTTAGAATCTACACTGTTGTCAGTCAGCGCTGGACTATAAAAACGAGCACAACATTAGCCATAACCAGAAACAGCTCATGTGAGGGCTGAGGATGCACAGCACGGGCACCATACGACAGAGGAGGTCCATATTCAATCCTCAGCACCACTGCGTAGCACTGTGAGCTCGAGGCCAGCCGAGGCTACAAGAAACGCTGTCTTGAAAAACAAAATAATAACAATAATATAAAAATTAAAACTCAGGTGAGGCACATGGACGGCCTTGACTTCGAGGCCTGGACAGGCTACAGATTCCTGGTGTGTAGTCTAGCCTACATGCTGTTCTCTGGTTCATAGTACAAAAAGAAAAAAGCCATCAGCCCTGCCCTGGCTCTAACATCAGGAGCTTAAAAACAAAACTGCCTCCTTGAGTAGCTTCCCATGATGCCCTTTCCAGCCTGACTTAGCTGGTTTGGACTGGACTTAGACTTTCTTTTTAAACTGCCTAGAGGATTGCTCTGTGTAGCTTAGGTGGTGGCTGCTGGCATTTACTCAGCGGATTCCTGTGTTTACAGGCATTTTATCCTAACTCAGTAACAGGTTTTTCTTCTCAAGTACTCAGACCCTTACACATGTCACTTACAGAATCTAGAGGACACATCACGGCACCAAAGAGACACAGAAACATCTCTTTGTTGTTTCTGACACACAGAGATGTGTGTCTGCCTCTGCCTCCCCAAAGCTGGGGTCACAGGCGTGCACCGCTACCTCCGGCAGAGGCATGGTTTTGCCCTGCAGAGGACGGCTCCTGTTACAGCCTGTGCGTTAGGTTGTGTTTGTGTGTGCCATCATGCCCTATGCAATGACTCTTCTTTACCATGAAGGTAGAAAGGGTCAGGAGGTTCCCAGGGGGCTGTGAGATGGCTTTAACAGCTGAAAGTGCTTGCCACACAAGGCTGGTAAAGTCTAATCCCTAGAACCCAGAGTGCACGGAAAAAGCCAATTCCTGAAATTTTCTTCCAGCCTCTACACATGTACCGTGGCATTCCTGTTCCCTTCTCTCTCTCTCCTCATGTCTGTCTGTTTCTCTCTCTCCCACACAAACAGTGACAAATACAACTTTACAGACAAGAGCAGATATGACGACACTGAGGCACCCTGGGCAGAGCTTACCTTGTTTCATGGCGTGCTTTTCCTGCAGGGCTGGTTGGATTTTCTCCATCTGCTTGGTAAGGAAGTCTATCTTCCTTTTGAAGAAGTCCTTGGCATCCTCAGCTGTCTGCAAGGTTGGAGGTGAATGGGAGGAGGAGGAGAGCGGGCCTTCACTGTGCCCCTCCTTCAGCTCCCTTCACCTTCCGGGGACATGCTCCGCCTTCCCTCACCTTCTCCACGTAGTAGCCAGTGCCCACATCAATGAGAACATTTTCCACGTCATGCAGCTTCCCAGGGACGTACATCTGAGGCCAGGTTAAGGGAGACTAGCCAGCGTGAGGCCGACCGGGGTTCACAGTGAGACACTTTAGAAATGGGCCGCAATTACGCTGAAACCCAGAAATGAGGCAATTTCCCAATTCCAATACCCGCCCATTTCTCTATGTCGTTAGCAGAATGCCAGCTTTATCTCCGTGGTAGATTAACATCCCACGCAAAGAGAGACACCACACTTCAACCCTTCACTGAACTCCGATAGAAAACATTGGGTGGACACCGATCCAAGACTGGCCAAGAGAACGGCGCGGTATATGTAACTTAACATCACTGGGTGACCGTAACCAAAGCTCTCCCCTTTGGGAAAGGCCGAGGAGGAAGACAAGCAGCATCTCCCGTTGGAAAGGATACAGAGCTCGTCAGGGGGACCAGTAAGTCTTTTCCTGTGAAAGCAATGAAGACAGACAGCTGGGCAAGGCTGGGCGCTCCCACGTGAAGGTCTCAAGGGGCCTCCCAACGGGGCTCAGCGTCCACACTGAGGTGGCGGGAGAGGAGTCTTGCACATTTTGGTTTTCGGTAGGCAACATGAGGGGGCTCGTGTGGCTACACACTTCATAACGCACAGCCTTCTCTAAGGAAAACCGGGTTGGGACGCGGCGCCGGGGGCGGGCGCGCGCCGCTGCCCCGGGCGCCCTCACCCGCCCAGCCATACCCTCGTTGCTCTTGTTCAGCACGCTCAGGCAGTCCTTGGCTTCCACATACTTGGTCTGCACCACCTTGAGCTGCGCGATGGACGTGGACAGGAACTCCACCTCCTGCAGAGCCGGGAAGAAGGGTCAGCGCGGCCCCTGGGGAAGCGGGCCCGGGCGGGGGCGGGACCGGGGGGCCCCGCCGCGAGGGCGCGGGGAGCGCGGGCAGGGTGCTGGGCGCGCCTCACCTGGTCCAGCTGGTTCTTGAGCATTTCCAGCTGCGGCAGGTTCAGCTCCGTGATGTTGATCGACTGCGCCATGTTGGGAGGGAGGCCCGCCGGAGAGGAAGCCGGCCGCGCCGCCGACGCTCTAGCCAGCCTCCGCGGCATCTCCGCTGTGCCGCGGCGGCGACGCTCTGCGCCCGGCGTCTCTATGACCCGCGTCTCGCAGGGGAGCGGGGCGAGCTGCGGCCTGGCAGGGGCCGCAGGGAAACCCTGGCGAGTCACGCTGGCGAGACAACCCCGGTGCCCGGCCGGGAGCTGGCCTGTGTCCTGACAGTCACTGAGGTGCTTGTGAAGACAGTGCCTGGAGGACAGGTAAGCGGACACACCGAAGAGACCGCTTTGCCAGCCAGCAAGTACAGCCTACGGTCTTTGCCCGTTGTGTGTATTTTTGCATCGCAGTGTCTGCAGGCCAGCCAAACCGCGGTCCTCTGCAAGAACAGCCCGGAGCGCTTACCTGCTGAGCTGTCCAGCTCCAGCTAACTGTGTGCAGGACATGACACATGCATGTAAGGTACATGCTTCCCAGGAACCGGACACTTCAGTCAGGAAGCTAGAAACCTCGCAGAATCTGCTGCCAGCACCGCTAAGTGTACCAGCCTTAGTGCGAAGAGCAGTTGTTGCGGTCATCTTTTTGTACGCCACCTAAAGGTTATCTTTGTATTGTTCAAAGGCTAATCTCTGTACCCTGGAATTTGGTATTGTCATTCATATGGATGCATCATATTTTGTAAACACCCCTTTTCACCCTCTGGTTTAATAAATAGCTGAAGAGCCAATTGCTAAGGCAGGAGAGGATAGACAGGATTTCCAGCAGAGACAGGAACTCTGAGAAGGAATCTGAGGCGGCAAGAAAAGTGGAAAAAGCTGGCAAGTCCTAAAGGAATGAATTAAATAAAATTAAAAAGAACAAGCCGAAATGCAGATGGTCGCATTTTGCATTAGTCTTCACTTTTTCATATTCTGGTTAGAGAGCAAGCCATTCTCCACAGGAAAAACATACTGATTTGAATATGTGAATAAAAGCCAGTTGATGCAACACAGACTCGCACAGACACACACAAAGGAATAAGCCATGTAGAAATTTTACTAATTTTTTTATTCCACAAAGGTTAACGTCAGCTGTAAGTAAAGTATCAGATTGAGAAGCTAGGCAAGCATTAATGGACTCTTTGGCTTTCAAAGATGTTAATTCTGAATGCCACGGTGTGACCAGGCTTTTAAAGGCAGGATCAGCACCAATAGATGACTGGATGCCCTGTTCATGATACAACTTCAATAGAAGTAATTGCTAAAGGCTTTGAGACTAGTCAAACTGTCAAATGTCTTGCCTGTGGCAACACTGAAAGACCAAAGTCATTTCAAAATGAATTGCAGGCAGAACCAAGGTAATTCCGAAAGAAGGCCTGCCGTTTCTGAAATACACAGAAGTTGTGGCGAAGGCTGGCATTGGATTAGTGAATGCAGATCGACGAGGGACAAACAACCAGATATCCAGACTGGAGAGATGGCTCAGTGGTTAAGAGCACTGGCTGCTCTTCCAGAGGACTCTGGCTCAATTCCCAGCACCCACAGGGCAACTCACAACTCCAGTCCCAGGGGATCTGACACCCTCACAGATACACATGCAGTCAAAACACCAATACACATAAAAATAAATTTAAAAAATTAACTCATATCAAGGTCAGAGCAATTTTAGTAGGTAAAACTCAGGAGAAACCAGAAAACAAATATTTTGTCAAACTGCTATAGATGATCACAGGCCAAAACTAAAAGTATTTATAAGTCATATTGAAGGTACAGTAGACCCTGAAGCAGATATGGCAACTTTACCAAAATCTTGGCCTCTGGTTGGCCTTTTCAGGAGGTAAATATGCAGTTTCTGGGGATTGGAGCTTTATCCCTTTCCCCAGCAAAACAAAGTGTGAGCGAGCTCAAAGGTATGGGGCCAGGTCAAATAGATAAAGCTAAATGTGCCTAATACAGCCATGAATTTGAGGATGTGACTTGTTGCAGCAATAGAAACACAGATAAACATTCCTTCAATCTAGAAATAAATGATAAAATAAAAAATGCATCTGAGAAAATACTGAAAGGTGTTATCAAGAACAATCAATGAGTCCAGGACAGCCAGGTCTACTCAGAGAGACCCTGTCTCAAGAAAAAAAGTCAGTGACTGTCCAGGTTGTCCAGGGTCTTTCAAATGTTTCAACCACCCCAAACGACCCTGTCTCAGAAAAAGGGGGGAGGTATAAAAGGGTTAAGTTCTACAACCTTAGAAACAAGTTAAGGCCAAGCCTTTTCAAGGTAAGATCTCACTACATAGGCCCTCCTGAAACTCACTCTGTAGACCAGGCTGGCCTTGAACTCAGAGATCCACCTGCGTCTGCCTCCAAGTGCTGGGATCACTGGTGTGCCACCACACCCAGCTGAAGCTTTTATTATTGTCATTATTGGGAGCTGGCGGTCTGAAGAAAGTCCCATTATAAGCAACCATTTCTAAAATCGCTGAGGAAAGACGCAAAGGCAATGGAGGCTTTAAAACCGGCCTCAGCACCTTTCCCCTATCTCCGATTTTGCTTTTCTTTTTTTTTTTTTTGAGACAGGGTCTCGCTAGGTGGCCCTGGATGGCCTGCAACTCAACAGTAAAGACTAGGCTTGAACTCAGAGATCAGCGGTGGCTTCTTGACGGTCCTCTGTTCAGGACCACCCAACTCTGTCCTGTGCTTTTGTCTTTCCTCCCAAAGTTTTCAAATTCTCAACTCCTGGAGCTCCTCCCATCTGCTTAATATTCACACAGCAGGAACGAGGCGGGAACTTTCAGGTCTTTAGATGCTTTTGGATTTTCACAAAATGAGGCTTGGTATATCTTTATTAAGGTCATATTAAAAGAAAATATTTCATACAAAACACCAGGAAAAAATCACTTTAAAATTCTAAATAGTTAAAACTAAGTTTGGAGGTAGACAGTCACACAGCTTCTACCACAGGTAAGACAGCTTCAAGGTGCTTGCAGAGAGACGGGCAGGCCATAGGCGATGGGTGCAGCCCCAATGAGAAACTTAAGTCGGGGCGCCTGGCGGGCCTGGCTGACGTAGCAGAGAAGGGGGGCCCCCGGGCCTGCTCGGAGCCAGCCCTGCAGCAGAGCCTCTGTGTACCGGTCAATGTCTCTGTCGGTCACATCCCAGAGGTTGCCTAGGAACAAGGGGCTTGGAAGAAAGCATGAAGAAGTGCAAAGTAAGGGCTCTGGAACAAAAACACGGGGACACACTATTGGTGCAGATGAGCAAAGGCCGGAAGCAGTGAGGGGCTACCGCCCTCGGCTTATGTTCTAGGAGGGCCCAGGACAGGAGCAAAGGGGCACTCAGGGCTCCGACCTGGGGAGGAGCCTGAAGATGGGGCACGACCTCTACCGCCCCAAGAGCAGGACAAGCCCTTTGCCTTACCAGCCGGCCATGATGTACTTGAGCACGATGCCAGCTCCCTCCAGGTTTCCATGCACAGCGAGGGCCGCGCTGCTGCAGCCAAACAGCAGGGCCACTGCCCGGCAGCTGAGGCGCAGGACAGCCTGCCCATCAAGGAAGCGGGCACCAGCTCCATGCCCTGCATAGCTAAGGCAGAGGGAAGTGAGGCTGGCAGCGACTTATCAGTTTTCAGAGCTCTAAAATGCCACAGCAATGGTAATGATACCCTCCTCCAGAGTGCCCCCTCCCTACCTCCCCGCCCAAACACTCACACGTATAAGTCCCGCTCTGTCAGGGCAGCCTGCACCTGCTCAAGGCTTGGCACTTCCCCAATCACTCCTTTCCAGCCAGCTTCACTGCAAGGGAAAGCCTGGAGTTGGCCCTCGGCAGACACCATGTAGCAAAGAGGGCAGAGGAACAGCTGACAGAAATGAGCCGCACACATGGGCCTCTGCACGGCCTCTACCCTTCCCCACCCTCATCCCTGACCTGCTGAAACTGGCTCGGAACCTCTCCTCTGTGCTTGACAGGTTGCTGTGGGGGTTTAGGACATAGAAGGCATTCTGTGGATCAACACCGTGGCTCAGCACCGACGAAGCCCCAGCCTGCAGGGCAAGCACTGGCAATCAGGGTTATGGTCAGTCCAGGAGGCCCAGCCCCAGTGTACTCTAAGCCCCTTCCCATAACGGCCACTCCCACCATCCCAGGGCTTCAGCCTTCTTTCTTTAGGCTTTACTCAGCTGCCAGGCACCCCCGGGCCCCGCTCCCACCTCTTTAGTGATGGAGTAGCTGAGTAGGAAGCGGAAGGAGGGCAGCCGGGTGACAGGCAGTGCTCGGAGGACGGGCATGCTCTCCCATGGCAGCTTCTGCAGGTCCTGGGAGAAAAGCATTTCCAAGGTTGCTATCCCCAGCCACTAAGTGAAAATGACCTAGAGGGGAGCTCACTAGTGCTCATCGCCCTCTGGACACTGCTCTGGGCTGAAGTTCTGTACCTTGTCTAACACCAATACAAGGTGCTGATTTCCCGGGGCCGCCTGGCTCTGCACCCGCTCTACCGCCTCGCTCAGGAGCACTCGGGCACGCTCTGGCTGGGCTGGGCACAGCCCATAGGCCAAGGCCTGAACATCCTGGCTGCTGAGGGTTCTGGCACTGCTAAGAATGACCTAGGGAGAACAGTGGTTAGTGGCTAAGGCCGGGAGAGGAGCCACCTTCCCCTTCATTTCCGTGACTCACTTTGAGGAGCGTGCAGTCAGGGTACTCCCAGCCACAGTCCCGCAGCAGCTCTTGTAGCCGGGAGGCCTCCTGAGCAGGGCCAGGCTCCGAACTGCAGGGCAGCAGCAGGCCCCTCCAGCAGCCCAGCACGCTCTCCTCCAGGGAGGTGATGAGGTCCTAGGGCAGGGACAGAGCTTTCGGTTAGACAGAAAATCATCAGTCTTAGAAGACCTGTGTCTTTTAATTTTCTGAGTCACCAAAGATCGTGAGATCACTATGGCACTGACAAACATGAACAGGTGGGCAGTGGGCTTAAACCCTTCCGTGAATCTTTTGTTGTTCTCTTTCTCTTTCATTCTTTTTTTTTCTTCTTCTTTGAGATGGCTTCTCCAGGCAGCACTGGCTATCCTAGAACTCACTACATAGACCAGGCTAGCCTCAAACTCACGGGATCCACTTGTCCCGAGTGCTAGGATGAAAAGTGCACTACCACACCTAGTTTTTTTTCTTTTGAGAGAATCCCACACTGCAGCCCAGACTGGCCTTGAGCTGTTCTGTTTCAGCCTTCCCACAGACTGCAGGCTTGCGTCACCGTCCTCAGATCTTCAGTGTGGGAATAAGGTGTAAGTCAAATGCTAATTTCCGTATCCACATAACTGGCTACAATCTTTGTTCTGCGCTCTCCTGTCCCAATGTTGTGTAAACACTGTCCCCCAATTGTCCCCTGATATAACAATGAAGCAACCTAGAGCCGGGGTCACCGAGCAGGGGAGAGAACAGGGCTGGATATGTCCTGGCAGCCAGGGAGGGAGCAGGAGACTGAGCCATGAGCAGAGGCCCAGGAGAGAGGACGGAGAGTCAGCTGGAGAGGAGTGACAAAAAGTGCAAGCATCTCTGGGATTTTGGCACAGAGGAAGCCGGAGTGGCTTTGAGGGTTAAGAACAGAGTAATAACTGCTCAGTTACTGTGCTGTGAAGCTGTAAACAAAAAACTTTAATATCTCAATCATGTGCGTGATAGCCAGGTCAAGAGGGAAACTGAGAAACAGTTTTATACAAAGGAACTATAACACTTTGTTGAAATAGGATTTTATATTTCCCAGGCTAGCTTCCTATGTAGGAAAAGTGATTTTGAAGCTGGGCGTTGTGGCTCATCATGCCTTTAATCCCAGTGCCTGGGAGGCGGCAGATCTCTCAGAAGGAGGCCAGCCTGGTCTACAGAGTAAGTTCCGGAAAGCCAGGGCCACACACACAACACACACAACCTATCTCAAAACAACAACAAAACAAAAACAGAAAAACGAAAAAGAGATTGTGAACTTCTGGTCCTCCGGCCACTTCTCCTGAGTGCTAGGTCACAAGCTTGTACAACCATACATAACTTTTGCTGTTCTGGGGCTCAAACTGAACACAGGGGTCGTCCTACATGCTAAGCAAACATTCCGCCAACTAAGCTACACTCTAGCCTTGTTCATGGACAGGGAGAGGGAGGGCAGGCGGGCGGGGTTGTCCCCAGGCTAGCCTCTAACTTGCTTTGTAGCTGAGGATAACATCAACTCCCACCTTCCTGCCTCTCCAGGGCTAGGATCACAGGATGTGGCTGCGACACAGCAGCATGTCTGGAGCTCTTTTTTTTTTAAATTGCCCCTCAAGTCGGGACTAGTGATGAATGCCTTTAATATCAGCACTCAGGGAGACAGAGGCAGAGGCAGAGGCAGAGGTAGAGGCAGAGGCAGAGGCAGAGGCAGAGGCAGAGGCAGAGGCAGAGGCAGAGGCAGCTGGATTGCGTTAAGTTTGAGGGCAGCCTGGTCTACAGTCCAGGACAGCCAAGGCTACAGAGAGAAACCCTGTCTTAAGAACCAAATTAAATTAAATTAGATTCCCCCTCAAATGAGCTCACTTCCATCTATTTTGTACTTTTGAGACTGTAGCCAGGCTACCTTTGAACCTGAGACAACCCTCTTGCCCAGCCTGGGCAGCACTGGGAGATTGGCACGAGCAGCTGTGCAGGTCCTAATTCTTCAGGAAGGAGCCTGAAGTAGCTCAACACTGATCGGACCTCCACTAGGAAGAGGCTGCCCCTCCCCACCCGGGAGCACACACCTCCATCCTCTGATCCAGTGCCAGCCGCCCCGTCCACCATGCTCGTTTCTCAGTACAGCTGCTGTTTTCTTTCTGGTCCTTCTGGATGGCATCAAACTCTCTGAGCACTGAGCTTAGTGGGAACTGCGGGAGATGAAGAGTTTAGGACATCTGGCTTATCCAGCTCGGGTACTGAGCCCGCCTGTGGCCAACACCAGCCCTTGGAATGAGAACCCCACCTTATTTTGGGCGGTGGGGATCTTGACGGTAACTGGGGGGTTGTCCTTTTCCAGTCGGGTCAGTAGGAGAGTGTTGCTCAGCGTTCCAGGCTGGAGGGTGGCCAGGGCCAACACGCAGACAGTGACCCCTAAATCACACAAAAGACACATCCAGAATCACACTACCTTTCTGCAGGCGCTTGCAGGCCTGCCTCTCCGGAGCCCCTCAACTCCGACGGAGTTTGTGAACAGAGTTCACGGTGAGCCCTCTTTCCCCTATAGCTCCCTGGGAACAGGCAGCTGGTACTTCTGTGTACCCCTCACAGCAGTTAGCAAAGGTTCCACATCATCTGCTGCTGTTTCATTTCTCACATCTGGACTGATGTGAGAAAAAGACGTTAATACATAAAAAGGCTTGACAGAGGGCATGTGGTACATGCTAAATCTCGGCACCCAGAAGGCTGACGAAGGAGCATTTTGAGTTTCAGACCAGCCAAGGCCAGTGTATCAGAAAGAAGAAACCCAGCATGGCTAACCGACTCATCTACCCAGCTCTTCAGCTAGACACAGAAGAGAGACCCGGCAGAAGCACGTGCCGTACCACTGGGGAGCTGAGCCAGGCGCTCCTGGAAATCGTCCTTCTCTGCCTGGGGGAAGCAGCCAGATCCCCAAGTCCTGAAGGAAAAGAGGCGCTGGATGCGGGCCAGGGGGACACTCCCTGGCCTCTCCTTCAGGTCCAGCCCCTGGAGGCGCTCTGCTAGTTCAGGAGCTCCTTGCTGCTTCTGGGCCTTGCTGTGGGAACACAAGCAGGAATGAGTCCGTCTCGAGGGTCAGGAACCTGAGGAGTCTGCCCAGTCCCCCACCTGAGCGCTCACCTGAGCTGTCGGTGCAGGTGGGTGAGCAGCTGGTGACGGCACGTGATGGAGACGGACTCAGCGACGAGGAACGCAGTGGCACAGGGATCCCGCTGGCCCAGACACAAGGCCAAGAAGCGGCAGAGGTGGGCGTAGAGGCCGCTGGGCGGGCAGTGACTGACAGCGCGGAAAGCAACGCTCAGCGAGTCGGAGATGGACTCCAGGGTAGAGAGATCTGAACAAGACAGTCAGGGCGGCTACTAAGACCAACAGCCCACTTGGTAATGAACGGGACCCCCGAGGAGCCCTCGCCTCACCCCAGAGAAGAGCAGCTACTGCTTAGCGGCCATGTGCCAAGAGGGCTGGCGGCTCCTATCGGGCAGCCCCGCACCCTATCCTCCCTGAAGCCCAATGGGAGGCAGCAAAAGTTCTATACAAAATGCAGAATTCAACCAGGCGCAGAGACTCTAGGAAGCCAGAACTACAGACAGACTGGGAGACGCACTGATTGCCTAGCCTGTCACGCCAGCGCTTAGAGACTGAGCTCCAGACCGGCTGGCGACAGTGACCCTGTCTCAGAACGAGGGGAAACTAAAAAGCTGATGTGTCCGTGTCTTCCTAGCATTGGTTGGCAGACAAGCCTGCACCAAACAGCAAAGTCCAGGCCAGCATAGGCTATTAGACCTTGTCTCAAAAACTGAAACCAAACTGTTTTCAAAGCTGGGCTCTGGGGTGTAGTTGGTACATGGTAGGTAATCTCAGCACATGGGAGGCTGAGGCAGGAAGACTGGGAGTTCAAGGCTTGCCTGAGCTACATATGCCTGCATCTCAAAAACAAAACAAGGGTTCTCATAGAGCTGGCTCAGCAGGTCAAAGTTCCCTCTGACCTCCACATGTATGCAAATGTCACTTTCCCAAAGAAGTAAAAAGCTGGGCCTTTAATCCCAGTACAAATCCCCCTGGAGGCAAAGGCCAGGAGGTCTCTGAATTTGAAGACAGCGTGGCCTACATAATAAATCCCAGGCCTATTCAGACCCTGTCTGAAGAGATGGTTCAGCTGTTGCGCTGTGCAAGCCTCAGCCAGGCTCAGCAGCCTGTCTCCCAGCTGAGGAGGCGGAAACAAGGGGCCCTCTGGCTGCAGCCACTCCAGCTCATCAGCGAGCTCCAGGCTCAAAAGCCAAGGTGGAGAAAGTGAGCAAGGGGACACTAGTGTCAATCTCCAGCCTCCGCATGTACACCACGAGTGTGCCACACACACAGGAACACACACACACACACAAAGCCGGATGTGACCCTAGAAGCCACCCTGGACTACATGAGACTAAGTTTCAAGGGAAATTTCTTCAAGAGTTTGCCTCCCCCAAACGGGCAGATATCAAGAGACCCAGCTCAGCCGTCTCTAGGAAACCTAACCTCAGGGGTCAGCGTACTCACCAATGGGCACAGGGACTGAAAGGGGCCGCAGCCAAGGTCGAGGGTCACTAGCGGGCTCCTTGTCCGGGTACAGGACAGAATGCTCTGCCTTGCTGGAGTCCCGTCTCAACACCTCCCGTTCTCCTGTGGGGAGAGCAGGGCCCGCAGCTGGAGCCTTCCCACCCGGGGAGCGGGCACGCCCGTCTCCCAGTGCCCCGGCCCCAGCCTCTCTCCTCTTCTACAACTCCCCCAGGGCCAGTGAAGGGCTTCTCCTGCGGGCCCGGTACTATCACTGCTTTCCTGTTGTGTTTGTGCCGGGGACACAGACTTCAGAACACACACCTGCTGCTCCCCCTTGAAGCCCTACCTGCAGCGCCGTCTTCCCCATCAGAACCCCTGAGAATCTCAAAGCTCATTTCCAGCCGGCTGTCCGTCAGATTCTCTTCAGGGATGGCTCTCATGACCTCAGGTCCCACGCTGGCCCGGACACAGACGGATGTCTTGGCAGTCTCTTCTTCACAACGTCTTGGTACCTCCTTCTTGGCCCGCCGACTCCTCCCACTGATCCCACTGACACTTGACCGTCCAGGGCCACTACCTGTGCCAACTGCTGCGTCTGTCTTCAAGCCAGGACCCTTCCTCATCTGGCCCCGGCCCCGGGTCCCTCGTCTTCTCACTTCCTCCACAGGTTGTGGTTCGGCTACAAGGTCTTCCAGGTCGCTGTCATCACTGAAGCTCACCTGTGACCAGGACAGGGAGGGACAAGAGACTTGAGGCAACACCTCCCAACAGCAGGTAGCTGCCCTAGCAGCCTGGGAAGACCTCCCACACTGTGCCTGCCTCTCTCAAAGCCCCACACTAACTCGGTTGGGAAGGAGACAGAGAGAGCAAAGATGGAGATGCCTAGGGAAAGGCGCCACCAAGCGAAGGATGATGTGGTAGGTACCTGCGGGCAGATGGGCACTCGCTATGCTGAAGCCACTCCCACCTAGACATAGCCCCTCCTTACCCTGAGGCGAGTCTGCGCCCTCCTATGTACTCTGGGAGCCAAGGGAGCGTCAGGCTTGCTCTTCGTGGGGTGGACTTCTTCAAATATGGTGAAAGGGACCCGAGCACTCGCTGGCCTAGCCCGGCCTGGGGGCTTCGGGGTACAAGGTGGCCCTTCCTCCTCCAAGACTCTCTGGGCACTGTTGTGGAGGGGTGGCGGGGCAGAGGCTGCCTGCCGGAGCCCTCGTCCAGAGCATTTCTGTCTCCGAGTCTTAGAGGGCTCTACGACTTTGGGACTTTTTATTAATGGTGGCTGCCAGCCCCAAGTGCTTGCAAAAAGCTGGGTACCACAGCAGCTGAAGCTGGCCAGCTTCGCAAGGGCCTGAACCAAGAGCAGGCTGGCTTGCCAGAACTCCAAGCATTGTATCCGTGCTGCCACGAACTTCAGCCCCAAAGTCAGGACCTTCCCCAGGCTCTTTTCAGAGGTCTGATTCAGGTGTTCCAGTGCCAAGTGTGTGTACACTTGGGCCATGATCTCATCGAAGAGGCTTGGCGTGGAAGAGGGGGGTGCTGTGTGTCTCAGAGAGGCCTGAAGTCTCTGTGTGAAGCGCCTGGTGGCTGCAGGGCAGCCCTTCAGCACGAGCTGCAGCAGCTCCAGACCCTGGGCCTTATGGCCCGTGGCCAGCCTCAGTCCTGCAGTGACTAACACCCAGCGCAGACAGACGGCTGAGAGGCCAGGGCTGGCACACAGCGAGCAGTCGCAGCTGGAGGAGTGGGACAGAAAGCCAGGCTTGGGTGGCGGCTTGGTCTTCAGGACTGGGGAGGAGTTTGCAGAGGGCTGGATGGGGCCGGGCTCCCTGGGCACAGTGGCCACCAGCTCCAGGGCAGGGCCTCTCAGGAAGGGTTCCTCCTCTGGCAGCAGTGGAAAACAGGGTACTTGAGCCCTCTGCTTCCCCTTCTGCATATACACCTTCTTCACAGAGTCTGGGCGCTGGGTCACTGCAGCAAACTCTAGGGAGAGGGCAGATCAAATATTACCAGGCTGAGCTGGGCGCACGCCTGTGAATCCAGCACTTGGGGAGGCAGGTGGATCTCTGAGTTTCCACCATGTGGGTTCAAGCTGCTGGCCTTGACAGCAAGCATCTTTATCCACTGAGCCATCTTTGAGCCCTGAAACAATTATTTTTGTTTGGTTGTTTTTTGAGACAGGGTCTGATTTGGACTTGGCTGGCCTGGAATTCATACAATCCTGGAATGGTGGAATTAAAGGCACGTGGACCCACACCCAGCCCTTAAATAGAAAGGCAGCAGGGTGTGCTGGCACATTCCTTTAGTCTCAGCATCAAGGAGACAGAGTCAAAAGCCAGCCTGGTTACTCGGTGAGTTCAGGCTGGCAGGACTACACAGGAAGACCTTGTCTCAACAACAAACAAACAAAGAAACAAACAAAAACACAAGAAAAGCCAAAGGGGGGAGGCAGAGGCAGGTGGATCTCTCCAAGTTGAGGCCAGCCTGGTCTACAAAGAAGTACAGGACAGCCAGGGCTACACAGAGAAACCCTGGCTCAGAAAATTAAAAACAACAAAAGATGCTCTGAAGAAGGACACTATCAGTCTGGCCTGACAGGGGTCACTGTCACCCAACACCCGTGTGGAGGCAGCCAAACCTTCACATGTGTGGCAGGCTGTCACACGCAGTCCCTGCCAGGCTGGGAGGGAAGCAGCAGCTCACCTGTGGAGGACTCCAGCAGGAATAGAACCTGCTGCAGGTCTGACTCACAGAGGTCACTGTCGCTGCGAGCCAGCTCCAGCTCAGCCTTCAGGACAAGGAAGAGGGCACACCTGGTGAGAACAGATGAGAACCAGTCAGCAGAGTGCTGTTTCCTGGAGCCTCTCCTTTCCCCTCCCAGCCCAGCCGTCAGCACCATCCCGAGTCTCTGGTGAAAACCACAGGCTCCTCGGGTCCCAAGCTTCCTAAGGCTGCGACCCTTAGGAAGTGGTAGTATGCTATTGTGACCCCAGCCAGAAAATTCTTCTCATTGCTACTTCTGAACAGTAACTGTGCTACTACCATGCATAGTGACGTAACTATCTGTTATGCCGCCCCTCTGAAAAGGTCACTCCACGCCAAAGAACACCCTTGCTGTAGAAAGTCTCATCCCAAATCACCCTTCAGGTGACTGCCAGCTGTATTCCTGCCCGGCTCCCACAGGCTGAGGATGAGGGAAGGGCGGTCCTTTACAGACTTACAGGCATCTCAGCTCTAACCCTGACTAACTCAGCATTTCCTATTTAGACATGGGGTGTCTTCCCCGACCAAGCTCTCTAGACAGAGCAGAGGGTTTCTGCAACCACTGGGGAACCACACCCAAAAGCACATGGCAGGAGCTGGCCCTGGCATCCTGCCACTTACTGGCGAGGTATCTGCAACTTGGTCGTGAGTTTCAGGGCCTCCAAACAGAAGGCTTTGGCCTCGCTCACACTCCCCAGGCGGCCCAGGCGGCTGACCAGCTTCTCTGAGCAGCTCAGCACCTCTGTTAGAACCTGCCACTTCTGCACTAAATTTTCACCTGTAGCAAATGAAAGACAAGACGTCAATGCAGAGCCACAGCTAGATACTATGGAGACAAAACGGCTCATCCTGTCTCTTGTGTCCAGTCCCACAGCGCCCTGCAGTCCCTGCCAGCCTCACCGAAGTCCAGGAAGGTTGACTCAACAGTGGTCTTCTGGGTAGAGAGCACGTCGCTGCCCATCAGCAAGATGACAATGCTGCGCAGCAGCTTGTGGGCGTCCAGCAGGGCCGTCTCTGGGGTCTGCCAGCCTGAGATGGGGGAGGGAAGACACTGCAACAGCAGGCGCAGCACCTCCAAACACAAGGCACTCATTCCCGTCTGCACTGAAGGCCAACCAATCACAGCACTCTTTCCCTCTGAGGTCCCCTGGCTGCCCTTAGAATTCCTTTTCCCTTAATATTCCAAGGAGTTACTGGTTAGCGACAGAGGAGGCATATGGGGTGAAACCTGTTCGCGACCACAGGCAGGTCTGTTCTAGACAGACAGCCTTCTATGCTGGGCAGCAGACCTACCGGGACCACCAGCCAAGAAAGCCACCAGCCCCTCCTTCACCTTGATCCCAGAGCTGCTCGCGCAGGGCACTTGGGAGGACGTTGGCCGAGAGGCTGAGATACAAAGCCAGGACTTGCAGGGCCTGGACGCGCAGCAAGTACCAAGCCTTGGATGACTTCTGCAGGGCAGGGTCCCCAAGGACAGAAAGCAACAGAGAAACACCCTCGGGCACCTGAGAGAGGAGAAGCCAGAGAGAAAAGCCAGGTAAGCTTGAGATGGCCCTAGAAGCCTGCAGTGCAAATCTCTGCCTTTAGAAGTGGAAAAACAACAAGCCGAAAACAAACTAACTCCTAGACAAAGCAGAGCTTGATGGGAAGAGGACAGGAGATGCACAGCTGAGGTGCTTCCTAGAGAGGCTCCAGGGCCTCCCCAAGCTTCCTCTTCCTTTTTGGGATAATCAGCTGGAGCTGCCTTCAAATCTGACTTCCTTCAGCCTCAGTGTGAGGACTGCAGCAAATGGCTGCCAGCTCAGCCTGTCTTCCCAGCTTCTGATCTCCTTATGTGTTCTGCCACAGCAGAAACTGGCAAAGAAAGAAATTAATAACTCTACTACCACGTGAGGAAATTTATACTGCTTTTCTGGGGCCTGAACATTCTGCATGCCTCTAGAAGAGTCTCAGAGCACAGACAAGTACCATAAAAACCCTAAAGATATCTGAGGTCCTCAGCCTTCAGGAAGTAAGTGAGAAGAGAGGGAGAATGCAGCTCAGTGGCAGAGTACTTGTAAGGCGTGCAGAGGCCCTGTGAGTCCACAGCACCACAAACCACCCGCCCATCAAACAAAAAAGGGGGAGCTGGGGAGTGGCTCACGCATGAAGACGGTGCATGGACACAGCCACCTGATTGCCAGAGTCCACACATCCAGAATCCAGCACTTGAAAGGCAACGGCTCAGGCTCCGAGAAGCGGGTCCTCAACCTTCCTAATTCTGAGACCCTTTAATTCCTTATGTTGTGGTGATGCCCAGCAATAAAACTGTTTTTGTTGCTACTTCAGAACCGTAATTTTGCTACTGTTATGAACTGTAACGAAAATACCTGTGGTTTTCAGTGGTCTTAGGTGACCCCTATAAAAGAAGGGTCCTTCAACCCCAAAAGGGGTCACAACCCACAGGTTGCGAACCACCCTCTAGAGGACGCTGACTCATTGGACCAGCTATACAGGCAGGCTCTGGGTTCAGCCGAGTCCCCGTCTATAGTGCCATGGGCAGTGGGACTCACCTTCTGGCAAGCCCAGCAGAGCTGACTTCGAAGCAGAGCACAGGTCAGGGAAAGGAGCTGGCACACGTCAGTAGTCTGGTCGAGACTCTTCAGGCTTGATTCTGCTGCTTCCAAGTATGACTAAAAGAGGCAGGCGGACAGACGACGCCACCAGCATGCTGGTTAGACTCTTCAATCAAAACGCAATGAAGCGCTTGCAGGCAAGGCATTAGATACTGTATTATCTCAAATCTTATAATCTACAAAAGCCATTCACTTGATCCTCAGTTCAGTCAACTACAACACTGGGGGGAAAAGGCTAAAGAACAACAGAGCGACACCCTCACAACACAACAACAGAGCAACCACCTGGGAGAGACAAAAGCTAGCGGCTAGTCACAGAAACCTGAGATGCCCGAGGTCTGTCGTTAAATCTCTGCCTTTAGGAATGAAATGAAAAGCCAGGCAGTGATGTCACACACCTCCCAGCACTCGGGAGGCAGAGACAGCGGATCTCTGAGTTCAAGACCAGCCTGGTCTATAGCGTGAGTCCAGGACAGCCAGGACTACACAGAGGAACCCTGTCTCAAAAAAGAGGGGGAGGGAGGGAGGGAGGGAGGGAGGGGGGGGGAGGGAAATCTGGAGAGGCACACCTTTGGTAAAGGGCCTAACACAACTATAGATAGGGGCACACACTGGAAACAATGCAAGTGGAACATACTGGCTTACAGTTAGGGGAAGAAGTGGCAGGAAAAAGTATGAACCAGAATATAAAAGATGGGGGCTGAAGAGATGGCTCAGAGGTTAAGAGCACTGGCTGCTCTTCCAGAGGTCCTGAGTTCAATTCCCAGCAACTACATGGTGGCTCACAGACATCTCTAGTGAGATCTGCTGCCCTCTTCTGACACACAGGTGTACGTGCGGATAGAGCCCCACATGCATAAAATACGTAAATATATATAAAATAAATATATAAAGATGGGCAACAATGGGGCAACAGAGATGGCTCCGCGGTTAAGGTCTGGCTCCCAGCACCCACATGGAGTAGTTAATAACTGCCTGTAATTCCAGTTCCAAGGAATCCAGTGCCACCTGTGACCTCCGCGGAACACACACAGACAAGCAGGCACACTTATCAATACACTCATTAAAAGTGAATTAAAATCAGGAATAGTATCGTTCTAGTTATCAGAGAAGCCATGGGGTCTGTTAGAAGGATAAGAAGTGATGGCATCTGTGCCAACTGGTGGGATTCAGAAGACAGAATCAAATAGAGGAAGTGGGCTTCAGCATGGCGGCCAAGTTCTTATCTAGTGCGCCTCTAGCCCTCCAACCACCAGTCAGGAAAGAAGACGGGTGGAGGGGAGCTGCAAGTCAGTTGGAAGGAGGACAATGACACACAGAAATGAAGCCAAGTCAAAGCGCCAGGTGGGAAACAGGCTGGTGTGCAGAACCGTGACATCAGTTCCTGTAGCAGGCAGGCAGGAAGCCTCGTTCTAACGTACCACAGCCAGAGCGGCACGAAGCTCTCTCTTTACACCCAACTTCTCAGGGGAAGATGGGCCTTTAATGCCACTTGGCCCCTGCAGCCCCAGACTCAGCAAGCCCGCACTCACCTGGGCATAGCCGGGGCAGCCGAGGCTCAGGAGTTGCTGGGTGAGCTGGCAGGAAGCGCTGACTGCCTTTGCATGGTCCTGCAGTCTCTCACACACAGTCTGGAGGAGCAGGAGGGTCTCCAGAGCCTGCAGGGGCTGGTCAACCAAGAATGACACATTACCCCGATCCTGTAGGGGCCTGTGTTTCCCCTGGTTCCCCAGACCACCGATCAACCACCCCAAGAGACCCACAACCACCTTGCACGCTTTGGGCCTTGTTCTTTGTTTAGGGACAGGGTCTCCCGTGACCCACACTTGTCTTAAACCTGCTATGCAATGCAGACTGGCCATGTGTTGGGTGTTGCTGGCACACACCTTTAGTGCCAGCACTCAGGAGGCTGGCTCACCAGGCTCTACCTCTCAGGTGCCACGACCACGGCCCCTTCCGTTTACATACCCATAATTCCAGCACTGAGGAAGCCAAGGCAAGCCCACAGCTGAGTTACAGGCCAGTCTGGACCACACAGCCAGACCCTATTAAAACTAATTTTAAAAGCTGGGCAAGGTATCTCATGCCTGTAATCCCAGCACTCGGGGAGAGAGAGAGGCAGGCAGATCTCTGTGAGTTCAAAGCCAGCCTGGTTTACAAAGTGAGTCCAGGACAGGAAGGGCTACACAGAGAAACCCTGCTTCAAAACAAAACAAAATAATAATAATAATATAATAATAATGATGATGATGATGGAGGTAACACCTTTAATCTCAGTGTTCAGGAGACAGATAGGTAGATCTGAGTTTAAGGTCAGTTTGATCTACATTGGGATTTCCAGGCAAGCCAGAGACACACAGTAAGACTGTCTCCAAAATAAGTAAATAAATAAGTAGAAAAATGAAAACTAAAAGTGAAAGCAGTTCAGTTAGTAGACCACTGTTTGCCTAGAATTCATAAAGCTCCTGAATTTGATTCCCAGCACCACAAAAATAAATTCAAAGGCCTAGATGCCAACCCCACTGATTGACAGGTGCTACTGCATGTGAGGCACTGTCTCCCGGCATCATCTCTTTTAATCTTCACAGTAATTGTATCTCAGCTGACCAGAGCAGGAAACTAGGTTCACAGAGGTTAGATAACCTGTCCAAGCTGGCAGAAGCGCTCATGCGGTGGGCCTCCAGCCTCCTAGTGCTGGGCCTTCCAAACCAGTTCATCATGATGCTTAGTGCTCTGCCTGCACGCCAGCAGAGGGCGCCAGATCTCACTCTAGGTGGCTGAGAGCCACCAGGTGGTTGTGGGAATGGACTCAGGGCCTGAAGTGTAGTCCTGGCTGTCAGAGAACTCTCTCCTAGAACTTAAGGAGACCCTCCTTCTCTTTTTGAGATTTTCAAACGATTTTGTGTATTTGTGTTTGCCTGGAAACTATGTGGAACCACTTGTGTACAATGCCCACAGAGGCTCTCAGAGGGCATCACAGCAATGAACCTAGTGGTTGTGAGCCATAGGTGCATGCTGGGAATCAGACCCAGGTCCTCCAGAAGAACAGCCGCCGCTCTTAGCTGCTGAGCCACCTCTCCTAACCCAGATCTCAAGGGGAGGAACCCATAAAGGTAGTTCACGCCTGTGACCCCAGCACTTGAAAGGTTGAGGTAGGAGTGTTGCTGTGAGTTTGGTGACAGCTTGGCTACATCCTGAGATTAACGAAGCCTGGACTGTAGCATAAGCCTTGTCTCAAAAAATCAAAAAGGAAGGCTGGAGAGGTGGCTTAGCAGCCAAGACCACTGGCTGCTCTCCAGAAAACAAGTTCAGTCCCAGCCCCTGCCTCACCACTCGTCACCGTCCAGTCCCAGGCGAACCCAACACTCTCCTGACCACTGCTGTACACACCCCACGTGGTGCAGACACACACATGCAAGCCAAGCACACATACGCACAAAATAAAGGTTAAAAACATTCAAAGGAGGAGCCTGGCATGTCGTCACATCCTTTAATCCCAGCACGCAGGAGAGGCAGACAGGGTCTCTGTGAGTTCAAGGTCATCCTGGTCTACAGGACAAGCTCTACACTGCTGGGAGACCATAGTGAGACCTCAGAAAGGGGGTGGGGAAGGGCCGGACGGAAAGATAGTTCAGTCAATTAAGTGCTCGAGAACCTGAGCTTGGATCTTCACTACCTATGTAAATCTAGGCATGCCCTTCCCACCCAAGGGATCAGCTTCAGGCTGGAGAGAGTTAAGGAAGTACCTCTGGTCTACACACATGCATACACACGCGCACACACGCATACACGTGCATGCAACTGGCATATAGCTTAGCGGTAGATTCAAATTCCTACTATGGGGGGGAGTAAAATTACACCTATGTGTTTTTTTCAAGTGTAAAGGTCTGAAAGCATTCATTAATTTTTTTTTTCTTCTTTGTTTATTTTTGAGACAGGGTTTCTCTGTGTAGTTCTGGCTGTCCTGGAACTCACTCTGTATAGACCAGGCTGGCCTTGAACTCAGAAATCCACCTGCCTCTGCCTCCCGAGTGCTGGGATTAAAGGCGTGGGCCACTGTGCCCAGCACCTAGTATTTCTTAAGGCTAACATTCCGCTTACACAGAACATCTTTCCATGTGTTGCTGTGCTGAATGTCAATAATGCCATTAGGTAAATCTCTGCTTCCCTCCTTCTTGTGACACTGGGGACTGAATCAGGACTCTGCATTGCTGGCCAAGTTCTCGGCCACTGAGTTCTAAATGGTGCTGTCCTGTAATTCCTACTCTCCTGCCTCAGCCTCCCCTGTGCTGGCACCACACCTACCTCCTGATAGTTAGGTTGCATGGCTTCTCAGCAAGTGCACAGGGAGGGAGCCGGGTTTCCCGGGTTTCTAGTTTAAGCCTGTGGCGCAAACGCAGCCACCCCATTACCTTTGCCACCAGCTGATAGAGGGCCACCAGGATCTGCAGGGAGGCTGCCGTCTGCTGCAGGCTCCGCACGGCTGGGGCAGACCCCTTCATAAGCACCTCCTTCCACAGGGCCAGCGCTCGGTCCAGGCACTCAGACTGCGCTGGAAACCAGAAGGGGAGCACTTTCTCCACTTGTCCACCCAGAAAGAACTTCTCCAGACCGGAGAAGGCCTTTGTGCCAGCCTCCCTCCTCACCACAGAGGCACGAGCCCAGCCTCTTTTGCACTGTCAGTATTTGTTCCCCTCAGGAAGCCCCAGGAAGCCTATGGCACACTGAGCTTCCTGCCCTCACCGGCATCGGCGGCCAGATTAAAGGCGATGTTACTGTACAGAAAACGATCTTCCTGGAGTTTATCCTCATAGTTCAGGTCATTGACTTCAAACTCCTCCAAGTCACTCGGGGCCTGGGCTCTCCGATCCCGCTCAATACCCTGGTTGGAAAAGAGGAGGGTGAAATAAAAACCAGGACTGGGAGCAGCTCCGTGGGGGCAGCCCAGGACACCCCAGCGTGCTGAGCTCCACGCACTTCCTGCATTTTGGCCTCCAAGGTGCAGATGTGGAGCCACAGCAGGGCCTGGGCTTTGTCATCCTGAAGGCGGTCCTGCTCCTGTGCCTCGGGCCTCACTGACTCTAGAAGCTGCAGGGCCTCCTGGACAGCATCCAAGGCAGAGCTGTGGAAGAGGTACTTCAGTGGCCCCCCATGGACAGTCACAGCACCCTGGGAGAGGCCCCCCAGACAGCCAGTCACACTGCAGCTCCAAGGACCTTCAAATGACAGGAGCCTTCAGCAGCAGTGGGAGACAGCAGTGTTGAGGCAGGAAGGGGAAGAGGCTTCCAGCTTTCCCTCCTCACCAGTTGGTCTGCTGGGCAAAGCTGTGGAAGCACAGCACTTGGGCCAGCTCCAACAAGTGGGTGGCCCGTGCCCAGGCTCCAGCTGCTGTCTCTTCAGGGCTGAGCTCCAGCAGGTCACAGATGACGTTGAAGCGTTCCTGTCCAGTGTCAGCCCGCACTGCTTTGTAGGCCTGCAGCTCCTCCCTCAGCAGCAGGACCTGCGTCTCCGGGGCCCAGGCACTTAGGCTGTCTCGCAGAGTCCTGAAGGCAGAAGAGCACCAGCATGAGGACCCTTGCTGGGGAGACCCAGCCTCGGCCTGGCATTTGCTGTGCCTTTAAAGCTCCAATCAGGCCAAAGCCTCCTGACACAGGGGCTCCACGAGGGATCACATCTAAGCCTGCAGCCCTGTGTGGCCTGGCTTCTGAGCAACTCACTCAGCAAGCCACACCTCGTCCTTCCTCCTTCCTCATCTGGCTTTCTCCAGCCAGTTCCCTTTCCCAAGCTGGTTCCTGACCCCTTGCCTCTCTGTGTTCTGTGGTAGGCTCTTTACTCCAAGGGGTCCAATGACGGATTTCTCTACATCTTCAGGTCTTAAAATACACTTCTCCAAAAAAGACGTGCTTAAATAACCCTCATAAAGTTCCCCCCTTTTAACAGGTCACATATCACCTGTCTTCATGAGAAATACATACACGCATTCAATCACATCTGTCCATGAACAAAAGAACAGCCTCTTACCACTATGCGCACCACACCCAGACTCAGGCACTCATCCCATAGCTGACGGATGGAGGAACCACTGCCTTTCAAGAGTATGGATGGAGGAGGCTGAGCGCAGTGGCCACCGCCTTTAATTCCAGCACTAGGAAGGAAGTTCAAGGCTAGCCTGGTCTACACAGCAAGTGCTAGGACTACAGAGAGATCATGTCAGACTAGAGCCATGTCCTATCCATGGGCAGATGTGAGTGTCCAGCTCCCTCCAACTCACCTCAGCTGCAGCTCCTTGTTTCCTGCCCTGGCTGCATCCATTTTGACGCGAACCCAGTAAGTGACTGGCTCGGCCATGTGCTCCAGGCTGTAGGGTTGCAGAGCTGCCAGCCATAAGGTCACCATCTCACAGCCCTGGGCCTGTCTACCCAGTTTCTTCAGACTCTCCACATGCAGCCGGAAGCACCTATGCAGCTGACCAAAGACAGGACAGAGCTGGAACATAGAGCCGATGAGTGCCGAGCAGGGTGGCACACACACTCAGCACAGGAAGGGGGACAGCGGGTAGCCTCCTGCCTCTCCAGGGCCAGAGAGCTCTGCCTCCCAGTACCCTCCAGTCAACACCCACAGCCTCCCGTGCCTCGCCCCTCACACTGTCTCAGGCTGTCTCGTTGTTACTGAAATGCAGTGTCACTCTTGTCTTCCTTCTCTCTACCTCCTTCCCAGCCGGTTAAACACCAACAGGCCTTGATTTCTTATACCACCCACTTTTTTCTATGGCACCATTTCCTGCCCCGGCTGTCAGAGCAGCCCTACGACCCGGGCTTCTGGCCTTCAGTGTTTCCCACAGTGATGGCAAAGCAATTCAAACGGCAACCTGATACCATGGCTCCATTCACACCCTTCAGCTATCATCCCTTACTGGAGGCAAAACTCAGGGATCTGCACTGCTCATGTCATTTGCCAGACTAGCTTTCACTCTGGTTGTGCAAAGGACCCCCCTGGGGGTGGGGGGGACCCTAAAGTAAGCAGTCACCTGAGCTGAGGGCAAGAATGGGATGTTATTAACGTGAGGTGAGCATTAAAATAGGATGTCCCTGATGTGAGCTATCCTGGAACAGGCGGGAAGCCACAGGTAAAACAGCCATGTAAAGAAAGAAGGCAGGTGTGAGGTGGAGGCAGGTGGATCTCTGTGAGTTCAAGGCCAGACTGGTCTATGTAGCAAATTCGAGGACAGCTGGAGTGACACAGTGAGACACTGTATCAGGAAAAGGGGGAAACAACCAGGGCAGGCAAGGTCATGAGGGAGCACTGCCCAGGCCCGGTGCCCACCCCATTGCGCTGCAGGCATCAAGCCTGGCCCTTTCACATTGCTCCAACTCACCCCCCTCTTTAGCCCTTGCTCTCCCTCCTACCTTCTCAGGAGGCACCTCAGGGCAAGCACCTGACTTTGCCAGGCCCAAGTGTTGACAGACTGGCTCCGAGATGGCACAAGCCTCATTATAGAGCTTGTGACTAAAGAAGCTGTAGGCCAAGTTGCTCGAGTAAGAGGCTACAGGGAGAGAAAGGACAACTGAGTCAGAGTGGCACCATCTCCCCGTCCTGAAGACACTCACCCTGGGGTCAGCTCCTCAGCCTCTGGCTGAGAACACTGTCAAATCAAACCATAGGGAGAGCAAGGGCGGGCACGCTCTCCTCTGGCCCCACGCCAGCTGAGGCCGCTGTGAGGAAACTAAGCCAGCCTGAGTCACACCGACCTCTCATGCCTCTTCCTTCCCCATGACAGTGAAATCCCTTTCGTGTTCGTGAACCTATTGGACCCTCTCCAGCCTACGAGATTCAGCACTGGCTGCTTGCATGCCAGACATGTTCCTTCCTAGACACCATCACGGCTAACATCTTCTTGTTCATGCATACATCCATGCGGTAGACCCTGAAACTCTTAATTCAAATGGTACTTATACTTCTCACCCTTCCTTTTTTTTTTTTTTTTTTTGGTGTTTCACAACAGGGTTTCTCTGTGTAGCCCTGGTTGTCCTAGAACTCATTCTGTAGCCCAGGCTGCCCTCGAACTCAGAGATCCACTGAGTGCTGGGATTAAGGCGTGCACCATCACACCCAGCTGACTTATTCATCCTTACTCTACCTGTGTGGTATCTACAAGGGTCAGGGCATGAGTCCCCCAGAACAGACACTGAGCTGTGAACTGCCATAAGGGTGCTGGAAGTTGAACCCAGGTCTTCTCAGCCATCAGCTGATGCTCTTCATGCTCCTTCCAGCCCCCTAGCCTCCCTTTCTAATCCTGGTCTACTCCTCTCCCGTATTTCAGCACTTGTTAAAAACCTGTATTCATCGTGCTCACAGGCCGCATCCATGTGCAACCTGAAGGGACTTCCTGTGCCGATCCCAGGGATCAAACGCAGGTCCTCAGCCTTGGCAGCGCTGGCTGTGCTGGCTGCACTATCTGCCTTGGCCTCACTTTCGTTTTGAGACAGTGCCCACCTCCCTGAGCCCTGGAATCACAGGGGTGCGCTGCTGCACCTGGATTGTGCATGAATGTTTTGCCTGCATGTATGTGCCAGGGAGGTGGGCAATGGTGGTACATGCCATTAATCCTAGTACTTGGGAGGCAGAGGCAGTGGATCTCTGTGAGTTCAAGGCCAGCCTGGTCTAAAAAGGAAAACTAACAAATATTAAGGCTGTAATGCTGCATTTTAGACATAAACATTTTTATAAAACAAATAACAAACCAAACTGCAAAATATCAGAAAATAACCAAAAAGAACCCTCTGCCCTCATCACGCCCCTCCGAGCATCAGCAGAGTAACCGACCCTTAGGCACGTATCTGTCAGCACCGCCTCAAGCCTTTGGCACTCAGTGGCCGGAAGCATACAGAAGCACTACCCACCAGGCTGATAAGGCATGGCCCTCCCCGAGAACAATGCATCGGAGCCCCCAGCACTAACCAGTCATGCCCAGGTACTCAGCCAGCTCTCCGCCTGTCAGGCCCTCTAAGGCCTCCAGCATCCAGGCAACCGCAGATCTGCAACCGTCCACTAACTGGGCCAGCTCGGCTGCCTGAGGAACAAGGTTCGAGGGTGACAAGAGTCATGTGGGGTCCTCTGGGACCCCCCACCTTGCCCACGCCCGAAACCAAAGCAACCCCAAAGCTGTTCCCTCTCTCTCTGTCATCTTTCTCCCTCTGGACAGGGTCTCTTTACATAGCTGACTGTCCTGGAACTCACTCTGCAGACTGGGCTGGCCTGCCTGCCTCCCAAGTGCTAGGATTAAAGGTGTGCACCACCAGTTTGCCCAAAGCTCCTCTAAGAAGCAGCCTCAGACCCGAGACCATTCCTATTTCTTGATTCCCAGATGGTACCTGGCAGCCTTGGGCAAAGTCATAAACCATCCCAGTGAGGAGGTGAAGAGCCTGGAAGTGCACCTGGAGTAGACACTGCTGCTGCTTGGAGGACGCGTCAGAGACCTGGAAGAGGAAGGAAGGGGTGGCTGGCCTGCAGTCCCTGAAGGCTGGCACAGACCAGAAGAGGCGACCCCGTGCCCTCTCCAAATACAGCAGGATGCGCCTCTAGCCATGGCCCAGGCAGCGGCTTACAGGGATCCACAGAACTCCATCCCCACCCGACGCCAGGTCCTTGACTCACATCTCGAAGCTGCCGGACAACGGAGCAGTATCCCCCAAGAAAAGCAAAGAAGCTCAGGGTGCCGTGGAGCCCACAGTGCCTCTTGGTGCCTCTCTCCAGGACCGAGAGGAAAAACTGACAGCTGTCATACAAGGCCCGGAGCGGGGGCGCGGGGGCTGCCATGCTGTTGTTCAGAATGGCTGCCGCCTTCTTCAGGAGCTGGGCCACTGCCCCGGGGCGCTTCTCGGCAGCGTCCAGCAGCTCGACCGCCACCTGACATAGCTGGAGGCCCGGAGCTACACTGCTGCTCTGCAGGTGACCATGGGCCTTCTCCACCGCTCTGGTTGCCTTGTGGAGGTAGTGGCTCCAGCAGAGCCGACGGCAGTGTTCCAAGGTGAGTTCCAAGAGGCAGAGGGCCCTCTGAGGAGAAAGAGAACCCATAGAGCCACCAGCCCCGCCGACTAAGACTCTGATCACATGCCTAGAGAGCAGGTCATATAGGAAGTCAGCGTCGGCTTCATCTAGCCCACGTCCGCCGGCATCAAACATATGATAGGCAGCCACCACCCTGCAGGCTGTTGGTGAGGCAAAGTGAGGCACCTCACAGGGAGCACTGTCATCCTCCAGGAGCACCAGGAAGCTCAGGGCCTTCAGCCGGGTCAAGAGAGCAGCTCGCCGCTCTGACACGGCCTCGGCTCCCTTCCAAAGCAGAGAGAAACTGCCCCGTGTCACGAGCATATAATCCTGAGGGGCGGCCTCTGGACAGCTCTGTACCAAGCAGGCGTGGAGAGGCTGGGCAAGGCACAGCACGGTGTCCGGGCTTCCCTGAGCCAAGCCATTCCGGAGTAAGATGAAAAGAATGCGCTCCAGATAGAGGGGCGGGCGCTGCGGGGTGGACAGCAAATAACCCTCACAGGCCAGCTCCGCCAGGTCCAGAACAGTCCTCAGGTGCCCAGGGCACTCAAGCTTGGCAGTCAGCTGCTGGTTGCAAGCCCTCAGGACAGCGTCACAGACTTGTCTTCTCTCAGCGTCAGATCGGTTGCTGGGAAGATCAGGTCGAGATTTGGACAGGAACTCCTAGGAAGAGAAAGAGCTAAAGCAGGACGTACAGAAAGAGGTAGAGCAAGCAGAAGAACTAGAAAGAGCTCCGCAGATTCCTACATCTCTCTCCAAGTTAAGGCAAACCACAAGCGTGGAGGCTCAGGCCTCTGTTAAGGCTAAAAGACTGAAAGTTCAAGACCTTCTTGGGCTTGAGTGAGTTCAAGGCCAGCTGGGGAAACTTAGTGAGACGCTATCTCAAAATAAAAAACGGGAAACAGGCCAGGCAGTGGTGGTGTGGGCCTTTAATCCCAGCCCTTAGGAGGCAAGAGTCTGGAGGATCTCTCCGAGCTCAAGGCCAGCCTGGTGTACAGAATGACTTCCAGTACTGCCAGGGTTATATAAGGAAACTCTGTCTCAAAAAACTTTAAGAAGGGCTGGAGAGATGGCCCACACCACCACAGCACTGGCTGCTCTTCCAGAGGACCTGGGTTCAGTTCCCAGCTCCCATGTGGCAGCTCACACCATGTAACCCCAATTCCTGGGGACCTGACACCCTCACACAGACGATAGATACAGGCAAAACACCCATGAAATAAAAATAAATTAATGTAAGGAAAAAAATTCAAAAATTATTATTCTTGTTGTTTTGTTTTTTTGAGACAGGATTCCTCTGTGTAATGGAGCCCTGGATATCCTGGATTCATTCTGTAGACCAGGCTGGCCTCCAACTCAGAGATCCACCTGCCTCTGCCTCCCCAGTGCTGGGATCAAAGGTGTGAGCCACGCCTAGCAAAATAATAATTTTTAAAGTGAAAACAAATATACAGATATGGGTCTCCTGTATGCCTGAGATCCTGGGTTCAATCCCCAGGACAAGAAACAAACAAACCAAATTAAGTAAAAGAAGGAGGAACCACGGGTGATCTCAGAAAACTAGGTTGTCCTGAGCCGGAACGCACCTTCAAGTCAGGCAACAGGTCCTGGGCCCCCTCCTTGCTGCAGAGCAGAGCCGCGAAGTTGACTCCTTTGAAGTTCCTCATGGCAAAAGGCTGGAGAAAAAGAAATGGACTGTCCAAGACTCGGAAAGACCCTGGAGGAAAGGAGGACTGAGGCGGTCGGACCCTGCGGCTGAGGCGGGCAGGGAATGCCCCCGGAGCGCCCTCCCTCCCCGCAGGCCGCCCCGGTCCTCGCTGTCCCGCCTGGGTCCCCAGGTCAGCAAGGGGACGCCATTTACCGGCTTGAGCACGGTCTCCCGAGTCGCTCCGCGCCTCGCCTGGCTCTCGGCCGCCGGCCCCGCAGACCCAGGGCTCCGCTCCGCTCCCGAGCGCCACCAAACACCTCGGCCAACCTTCGTTTTCCGCGCCAGCTCCTCCTTTCAAAAATGCCCAGCGGCCAATCAGCGAGAACGCGTGGCGCAGGCCGGCCGCGTGGCCCTCTGGGAGTTGTAGTTTAAATGCCGCACGGCTTGTCACGTGGACGCTAGCGGGGCGGGGTACCGCCCTGCACCGGAAGAGCTACGGAGCGCCAGCTTTTTTTTTTTTTTTAAGATTTATTTATTTATTTTGACAGCATTCTGCCTGCTTGTGTGCCTGCGCGCCAAAGGAGGGCAGTAGATCTCACTATAGGTGGCCGTGAGCCACCATGTGGTTGCTGGGAATTGAACCCAGGACCTCTGGAAGAGCCATGCCCTTCCGCTCTCGTTAAGTCAAGGCCGAATTCTTCAAATTCCACTCAGCTACAGTCACTTCGCTGTCGGGATGGTCCTTTATCTTCTGAGCTCAGGCAGAATTTTTTGTTTGTTTGTTTGTTTGTTTTGGGGTTTGTTTTTGTTTGTTTTTTGTTTTGGCTTTTCGAGACAGCGTTTCTCTGTGCAGCCCTCATTATAAAATGTCCTGGACTCATTTTATAAACCAGGCTGGCCTCGAACCCACAGCCCACCTGCCTCTGCCTCTCGAGCTCAGGGGCTAACGGTGTGCACCACCACGCCTGGCTTCAGGCAGGATTTTAGAATACATTTTAAATTTCAACCCTCATAGTTTGTGTTTCTAGGGAGGGAAAGGGTGTGGTTTGACAGGTTTGGGGGTGTTTGTTTGTTTTGAGACTGCTTCTTACTACGTGGTCCCGACCGACCTAGAACTTGCTCCGTAGACTGGATGTCCTCTAACAGTCTGCCTGCCTCTGCCTTGCTCATGCTGGGATTAGGCGTGCACCACCACACCTGGTCTTTGGGATTCTTTAAAACTGTGCCTCAGTGGAGCGGGACGCCGAAATGAGAGCCACAGCACCCTCCAGACCTCCAGTCCTCCTCCCTCCCCAAGTACGGACCCCAGGCTGTGTGAGAAAGGATACAGCCGGCTTGGTGGACGATTAAGGAAGGGCTGAACCTCATTGAGAGCTTTCCCGGTCTTCAATGGTGTGTTCCAGCCACTACCGGAAACACACAAGCTCATTTGACTCTTTATTTCCACCAACAAAAAAATTCAGTTCAAAACTGGTCTTCAGCTAACAGTGAACTGGATAACTGACACTTCTTCACCAACGTGCGCCCATTTTTTTTTTTACCTTTGTTTTATATGCATTGGTGTTTGCCAGCACGGATGTCTGCGTGAGAGTGTCAGATCTTGGGGTTACACACAGTTGTGAGCTGCCATGTGGGTGCTGGGATTTGAACCCGGGTCCTCTAGGAAGAGCAGTCAGTGCCCTTAACTGCTGAGCCATCTCTCCAGCCCCCAACGGAGCTCTTAAGGGCTAAGATTCTGGCGGCAAAGATAATTTAAGATGGGGAGAAAAGGAGAAGGAGGGGAAAAAAAAAATAAAAGAGAGCGAAGGAGGAAAGGAGGGAATAAAGAGAAAAATTACGTCTCTCCCACAAGAAAATTTCAGCATGGAAATGGTAATATTGAATACACGCACTACAGATGCCAGGCTTTTGCATCAAGTCAGAGGGGTTAAGGAAGAAACAGACATCTTGGAAAGTTGAGGCCTTTATTGCCTTGCCGTAGCCCATCTCTTTGTCAGTCGGCCTGCCACAGCTTCTGTCCTCCAGGTCTCTCACATGCACTGGCTAGGGCTGGTACCAGACATCACCCAGCACCAGAGGGTAAGGATCCTCAGGAAGGAGGCAGAGAAAGGAAAATTGCTTGAAGTTCAAAGCCAGCCTGGGCTACCGTGAGACCTTGTCTCAAAAAATCAAAAACAAGCCAAGCTTGGTGGCACACGCCTGTAATCCCAGCATGCAGGGAGGCAGAGGCAGGCAGATCTCTGTGACTTCAAGGCCAGCCTGGTCTACAAAGTGAGTCTAGGACAGCCAAGGCTACACAGGGAGACCCTGTCTCAAAAAAAATAGAAGGGATTATATGTCCATTCCTGACTCCAGAGGACAATGGTTTAATTCCCAGTACCCATGTGGCAGCTCACAACTGTGGTCTGTAACTCAAAATCCAGAGGATCCGACTCCCTCCCACAGACATGTATGTGTGCCAAACACCAAGATGTACATAAAAATAAATAATTTTAAAAGAATAAAGATCAAAGTGAAAGGCAGCTGGGGTCGTAGCTCAGAGGTCAAGGCAGGTGCCTGGCACACACGCGGCCCTACCTCCTGATCATCAGTACCAGAGTCACTCAGTCAGGAATGAGCACAGACATTTCCTGGATACTCCCAGTAGGGAAAGAATCCAGGAGAAAGAAGGCAACAGTTGTCTCAGTGCTAACTTGCCTCCTCCTTAGCATGGTGCTCACCTGTCTGTTCCTCACTGAAAGCTGGGCCCAGCACAAGCCTGGAGCATGTGATCCACAAGATCGATGGAATTCAAAGTCACATGCAGCTGCATATCAAGTTCAAGGCCAGCCTGTGCTACCTGAAGCCCTGTCTCAAAAGTAAGCCAGGTGTGGTGGCACATGCCTTGAAGTCCAGCACCCTGGAGTCAGAGAGGAAGGGACACTGTTACTGAGCGCCTGCCTGAGCTACATAGCAAGTTCCAGGTCAGCCAGGCCCACATAGACCTTAGCTCAAAACACAACAACAAAATGTACCTGGTATACACATGTAACTTACTGTGTATATATTCACAGGGACACGTGGGTGTGCATGGGGAGGTCAGGATCTCACTCAACCATGTGGGTTCTGCCAACTGGTCACCAGGCTTGGTGCAACCGGCCTTTAACTTCTGAGCTATCTCACCAGCCCTAAGTCAGATGTGGCACCAGACACTGGAAAGAGCTTTGAACCCAAGCCTGGGCAGTGGAGCCGGATTCTCTTCCCAGCTTCAATTGTTCCGCCTCTGTAGAAAGGGCACAGACACCCAGCACTCAGGACAGATGCTCACTGCGAGGGTTTTTTTGTCCCCCCTACCCCACCCAGTCAGGGTTTCTCTGTGTAGCCCTGGCTGTTCTGAACTCAATTCCTAGACAGGCTGGCCTCGAACTCATAGAGATCTACCTGCCTCGGCCTCCCTGAGGGCTGGGATTACAGGCGTGTGCCACAATGTCCTGTTGGGAAACAAGCTATTCTTTTAAAAGCATTATCAAGGCAGCAAAGTGGGAGAGCACTTTCTTAGCATGTGAAAAGCCCCGAGTTCAATCCCTAGCACCACCCCCCCACACATACTGCAGAAAACCACGAATAGTAGGATAGACTTGTTTTAGTTTTATTATTTTAAATTACATGTCTGTGTGTTGGATGTGCACGTGTGTCCAGGAGCCTGCGGAAGCTAGATTCCCTGAGGCTGGGTGGTTGTGAGCCTCTGTGGGTGGGCACTGTGGACTGAACTTGGGTCTCTGGAAGCAGAGTGTATTCTTGAATACTGAGCTCTCTTTAGTATAATCCAGGTTTTCTTTTTAAAAGATTGCTGGGTCCAGCACTCGGGAGGCAAAAGCAGATAGAGTTCAAGGCCAGCCCGGTCTACAAAGCAAGTTCCAGGACAGTCAGAGCCACACAATGAGATCCTGTCTTAAGTAATTAATTAATAGTTAAATGAGTAACTATCACTGTGTGGTGGCACACACAATCACAGCACTTGGGAGGCAGAGGCAAACAGATTTCTGAGTTTGAAGCTAGCCTGGTCCACATAGTAAGTTAGCCAGTTAGGGGTGCATAGAAATACCTTGTCTTTAAAAAAAATCATAAAAAAAATAGGGGAAGGGGAAAATTATGTAATAATAAAATAATAATAATTAGTGGGCCGGAGAGATGGCTCAGCAGTTACGAGCACTTGCTGCTCTTCCAGAAGTTCTGAGTTCAGGATCCTAGCACCCACATGGTGGCTCACAGCCATCAGCAGGTCCAGTTCCAGAAGATCTGATGACCTCTTTTGACAGAGTAGGGCACTAGGCACCATGTGATACACAGGCAATTATGCTAGCAAATACTCATACACATAAAAATAATTACAAAATTTTAAATGCATCTTTTAAAAATGATTTAGGAGGGCTGGAGAAATGACTCAGTGGTTAAGAGCGCTGGCTGCTCTTCCAGAGGACCATGGTTCGATTCCCAGCACCCACATGGCAGCTCACAACTGTCTGGTCTGTAAGTCAAATTCCAGTGGATCTGATTGCCTCACATAGATATATATGCATGTCAAATGTACATAAAAATAAATAAATTTTAAAAAATGATTCATGTGCGTTGGTGTTTTGCCTGCATATATGTCTGTAACCCTGGAACTGGCATTACAGAGTGAGTAGCCAGGGTTACACAGAGAAGCCCTGTCTCAATAAACAAAAAACAGAAACAAAAAGACCCCAGGAAGCTAAATGTGATAGTCCACACCTGTGATCTCAGTACGTGGAAGGCAGAAGCAGGATAATCAGGGGTTTAAGGTCAGGTCAGTGAGATGGCTCCACAGATAGAGAGGTATATGCTGCCAAAACAGACAAACTGAGTTTGATTTCCATGACCCACATGATGGAAGGAGAGAACTGTCCTCTGACCTTCCCATGCATGCTTTGGAAACCCCACCCTGCCACACACATATCACATACACACACATAAGTAAAATATAACCAACTTTTTTTGTTTGACTTTTCAAAACAGGGTTCCTCTGTGTAGCCCTGGCTGTCCTGGAACTTACTCTGTAGACCAGGCTGGCCTCAGAGATCCACCTGCCTCAGCCTCCTGAGTGCTGGGATTAAAGGCAGATGCTTGCTTTTAACTCTAGCACCTGGGAGGCAGACACAGGTGGAGCTATGTGACTTTGAGACCCAGTCCCAAACAACAACAAAGCAAACAGACAAACAGAGGAAGAAGAGAGAGGGGGGAAGAAAGGAGAAAAAGAGGGAGGGTGGGAGAGAGGGGGAGGAGGGAGGGAGACGGAAAGAAAGGGAGGGAGAGAGAAAAGGAGAGGGAGAGCGGGAGGGAGGGAGGGAGATGGAGAGAAGACTGGGCTAGGAGAAGAGCAGTGGGGAGTGGAATGCTCTACCCAGGAAGGCTGCCCTGCAAGCGTGGGTGCTGGCTCTTTCCACACCCCTTCTGTCTCTGTCCATTTGGTTCTGCAGGATGCTCTCTCCCCAGGACCATTTAAAAGCCACAGAAAAGCACTGTGTATCAGGATGGAAATGACCAGGCGCTCTTGAGGGAAGTCTGTACACGCCTCACCCCATCCTGACCTTCCCACTTGAGGAAGAGGACAGGAGTTCAAGTGGAATACACTGCAATTCATCAGACACACACCCAAAGCGGAGCTCACTTGGATAGCCTGACTCTTCCATCTGGGCTAGGACCAAGAGTAAACCCTGCTGGGAATCCCCCAGCCGCTGGGACACTGGAAGGCTCTGCACCCTTACAGCCCCATCCACTCACTCTCGTTCCCAAAGCCTGATGAACTCAGTCATATGAGAGGAGCTGAGGTGGGGTGCAGCTGAGGAGGCGGCTCAGCAGCAGAACACTTGCTCAGGGGGTCAGGATGTGTGAAGCTCTGGGTTCAGCCCCCGGCTTGGAAAAAGATAAACACTTATGGAGTACTTAAAATGTGGGCCAAGGACTACTCTGAGGACTTCAATCTTCCTGAGAGCCCTATAGGATGGAACCATGCTGTCCTTCCCATTTCACAGATAAGAAAACTGAGGTGGAAAGTGGAGGAAGCAGAGATGAACCAGGCATATGGGTCTGGATACTATGATGTTTCTTCCTTCCTCCCCCCTTTGCCCCTGACAGGGTTTCTCTGTGTAGCCCTGGCTGTGGTGTAACTCACTCTGTAGACAGGCTGGACCTGAACTCAGAGATCTTCCTGCCTCTGCCTCCTGAGTGCTGGGATTAAAGAGACATGCCACTACTCTCCAGCCTTTTTTTTTTCTTTTCTTTTTTTGAGAGAGAGAGGGTTTCATGTAGCCCAAGCTTGCTTCACACCTAAAGATGGCCGTGTCTCCTGACCCTCCTGCTCACACCTCGAGTGTGAGGATTTCAGGCTTGTGTGTGTGTGTGTAAGGGTCTTGCTATGTAGCCAAGGCTGGCCTTGGTCCTAAGCTCAGCCTCCCAAGTGCTGGGAATACAGGCATGAACGCCCATGCAAACGAAGTCTCAGTTGGCCTTGTTCACAGTGCCGACATGGGCAACCATCATCTCCTTTGAACCTTCTCAACTGTTACCTGGACTGTTAAATGGACCAGACTGCAGAGCCATCTCACCTGGTCTTTCTCCAGGGGCAGAGCTTGGGATGGAGAACCAAGACTGAGACTAAAATGCAAGTGGATGGAAACCGGTAGCATGTAAGACTGTGTGTCATGAAGGGTCCGTGGGCTGGCGACGAGAGGCAGGGTTAGTCTGCCCACCACTCGTTTGCATCATGATTTTAAGCCAAGTTGCTCCCTTTACATGGTTTCCTCTAAGGCTTAAATGCACACAGCAATACAATGCACAGCACATAGTAGGTACTCAGTTTAAAAACATGTTTACAGTGAGACACCCTTATACTGCTTCCAGAGCCTCCTACTGAGTCTCACAGGAAAGAGCACACCCTACTCTTATCTGACCCTTTGAGACAAAATTAAAGGAACTTCCTAAGTCTCCTTCCCCCTACTTCCTTATCTTTTAAAAATCTGAGCCCCATCCCCATCATAGCCCTAGCAGTCCTACTACTGACATGTATAATTCCAGCACTCAGGAGGCAAGGCAGGCAGGCCTCTAGGCCTTCGTGGCCAGCCTGGTCTATAAAGTCATTTACAGGGCAGCCAAGACTGCAGAGTGAGACCCTGTCCCAAAAGCAAACCAAAACACAACACCCAGAAACTAACAACAAAAAAGCCAAATTGCTAGCTGGTCTCCAGATTCCCATCGATTCTCATAGGCTTCTGCTTGGGTGATTCTTGAGGAGATAGACAGGGTAGGCTGTCTCTTCTCCAGACATGTACTAGGCACAGCCGTGGGCAAAGCACTACTTGTGTGTGCAGCTTGAGTGAAGGAGACTATTTCCTCCTGCCCTCAAGAGATTATATGACAGGAAAAGACAGAAGGCTTACAGACAGCTATAAAATACATCTCAGCCTGGATCAACGTGGCAGAAAGAGGAAGGGAAGTTATTGCAACAGCCTTTCTTTAGCCTGGGCCGGTGGGAGGAAAGGGATACCTGTTTTTGTGCTTATCCTCAACGTCCACAGCCTGGGTGGGGAGACTGTGCCTTTCTCTGCTGAGTGCGTGCTTGGGACTATGCTCCATTTCCCAGGCCCGTGCTGCAGAAAGTCTCCCCACAGGCTGGGACTCACAGGACTGGGAGCCTCCTGAATTCTGAGACCTAAAGAAAGGCAGTTAACTCCTCTCAGAACAGGTGGGTCCCCACCAGCCCATGTCCAGCACATTCCAGGACACACCCTGGTGGCACTCTCCATCCCCACCCTCAAAGCTCTGATTCCCCAGAGAAGCCCAGGTTCTGCTGGGAGGAGGAAAGACAGATACAATCAGAGGCAAGGCAGGGAGGGGCCCGCAAAACTGGTGTTCCCACTGGTACTATTTCCTGCCCTGATGACTCGCCAGCCTTCACCCAGGCTGGGTGGAGAAGAATCAGGTACAGACATGATGTCCCGGTCCCTCAGCCTTTGCTTATGTTTCCTGAAGGGACACAGGACCTAATCGGCCCCAGATGACCCTGGACAAATAGGGCATTTGTAGCCAAAAAGGCAGAAGGCAAGCAAACATGCATGTTGAGAACAGCATGCTTATTCTTACAGGAAAGACCTTAGTTTGCCCTAATGGGGGAGTGGCTGCAACAGCCCAAACCCCTGGAGTCTTTGTTCGGTGGCCTGGTGTATTGGCACTGGCCACATGCTCAAAGACCATCTTCCCCTTTGGAGCCAGAGAGCTGGCTCAATGGCTGAAAACACCTGCTGCTGAAGCCCGAGCAGGAGGCGTCAGGCCTCAGAACATGTAACACATGTCCTGCACATGCCTGTACCTTAGCACCTGGGCATGTAGACTGAGGATTCCGCTGACAGCTGGGGAGGGTCCTTGTCCCAGTCAAGAGGAAGGAGGATTTCGGAGTCTCCATATCTTTCTACCCAGTTCTGCCAAGAGGCATTTCACGGCTCTCAGTTGGCCTGGAGACAGACTTGAAGACATTAGAAACAGAAAGCATTTGTTGGCAATACCACCTCTACCTCAAAAATCTCCAGTTGTCCCCCACCCGGAGCTGAGGTAGGTCTAGGTGAAGATAACTAAATCAAATGAACCATCCATTAAAAGTGTTTATTTTTACAAGGCAAGGGGAAAAGGAGTAACACAGTCAACTTTTGGCACCTTTCCAGTCCAAACCCCCATGTCCTTCCCAATACAAAGCACTGGCAAGCGGGGCCACAGGACAGAGTCACAAAGTGTCACACAGGTGGGCAGCTGGGATTCAAGAGTCCATCCCAGACCCCTCGTCCTGGACAATCAAAGCTCAGGGGCATAGGGCTCCCCGGAGGGTGAGGGCACCCGCAACTCGGCGTCATGCCTCACCACGGTGAAGAGCCCTACCACGGCCAGCAGTGCCAGCACCATGACGGCAGAGCAGATGCTGAACATGTTCCTAGTGCCCGTTTTTCGGTCACTGTCGTGGAGGACCAGGAGCCCCAGGCAGGCCAGTAAGTGCAGGGGCACTCGGAACCAGTTGAGGACACCGGCCTGCTCGGTCTCGGGGATCACTTTTCTTCGCAGGAAACTCATGCTGGGAAAGTAGAGGCCACAGGCCAGCTCGATAAGCAGGAAGGCGATGAAGGACTCCACAGGACTTTCTTGGCCTGGGCTGGTTGAGAAAGTCAGCATGAAGAGAGAGAAGACGACGATGAGAACGGCCAGGCACAGCAGGTGCATGGGCTGAAGGTGGTACCTCTTGGAGGTAGCAATGCGGAACAGGGAGGAGCCCAGCAGGCTGGCGGCCATGAAGCCGGAGAAGACGATGCCCAGGGGGGCCCCGTGTGGGTCCAGCACGGGCGTCCAGAGGAAGACAAAGATGAAGATGACACTCTCAAACAGGGCCTGTATGACGCCCAGCAGCAGCACGCGGCGGTCCGACAGGAGGCAGCGCAGGCCTCCGGCACAGGTCTTGGAGAAGGCACGCTGGCGGTCGTAATTCTCTCCCCAGTTCCGAAGGGCCAAGGCCCCAGCCAGGGCCAGGAGCGGGATGGCGGCCACAAAGGGTGCGACAGGTCCCAGCCCCATCCAGCTGGCCACAGCCTCGGCTGCCACACCTGCCGCCACTGCCAGCACGTGGTTCCAGAAGGCAGCTCGGGCAAAGGTGGCCGGGATCCACTCGGTGGGGAAGTCATGCCGCTCCACGTGCTCATGCACGTACCAGGCCTCGAAGGCTGAGAAGAGGAGCGCAGTGGACAGCCCACCAAGCGCTCGGCCCACCAGCAGCACAAAGTAGTCCTGAGAGAGCTTCGTTATGCAACAGAGAGAGTAAGTGAGGGAGAAAAGGACACAAGACTTCTTACGGCCCAGCCGGTCCACGAGGGAGGAGGCCACGAGGCCAAAGAGGACTGTGGAGGCCAGGCCACAAACGTAGAGAATGGCAATCTGACCCTCCAGGAAGTGGTAATGCTGATAAAGTTTATACAGGTAGGGGGCTTGGAGCCAGTCCGCTGCCAGCGCCAGAAAGTAGACTTGATAGAAGTCTAGTTGAAACTGGAGGAAGGAGGGATTGCTGCAAGGCCTTCCAGGGGGCTTGGCTCTGCATCTCGACAGCTCCAGGCCCAGGCAGGAGGCCAGGAGGCCCACAAAAGACAAATAGGCAGTCACCAGCATGGTGGGCCCCCGGACGACCTGGGGAGAGAACGGCGCTCACAGTCACATCCATAACCCGGGTAGCACAGTCGAGGGGTTGGGTGTCTACGCAGAAGGCAGCTCCACCCAACTCCACTGTCAATTCCTCTCTCCCCCGGAGCTGAGACTGGAGGGACCAGTTGGGTGGGTGGGAGGAGTGGCCGTCTCCGAGGGCTCCGTAGGGCAGGGCAGGGGGAGAGGGGGGAGAGGCCAGAGCACTCGCCCCACCCTTGCCTGATCCGGCCAGGGGGACTGCTTCGGTAATCCCGGTCCCGCGGGTTCTAAAGGGGCTGCTCCCCTTCGCCACTGACAGCCTCCGCGGGCTTCCCCACCGACGAGCCAGTTTCGGAGCTCGGCGTCTCCACAGCTATCTCGAGCATCCCCTTCCGCCCGCGCCGGCCTCTCCAATTGCTTCGCGGTCACGCGCGTGCATCGCAGGCTCCCTGGGCTCCCGGTCACGAGTAACCCCCTGCGCCCCCTAGCCCCAGCGCGGCGTCCCCTCGCCCGCCCGCGCCCGCGCCCGCCCGGCCCCCGCCTCACCTGCTGCCCCGGTCCGCGGGGACGCTCCGGACACGTCCGGCTCCAGGCCGCCGGGCCGCCCTCCCCGCACTGGCTCCGGCTCCGTTCGGGTTCCAGCAGCGCGCCCGCCCCTCGCAGCCTGCTTCCGGGAGCCGGGCTGGCTCGTGGCCGCCGCCATGATGGGCCCGTCACGTGACGGGGGCGCGGCCCCCGAAGCCCCGCCCCGGGGCCGGGAGCGGCTGGGGAAGGGGCTGCGGGCGGCGGGCGGCTGCCTGGTCGGCGTCCGCGGGTCGTCGCGGGTGGAAACCTGTTTCCTCTGCTCTCCTCCAGCGGATCCGCGGAGAGAGCCCGGATGTCCTCAGAGGCCGCGGTCGCCGCTGAACGCCGCCGCCCCGTGGCCCCGAGGCTGCCCCGCGGCCACCTCCCGGCCCGCCGTCAGTGGTGTCCACACACCTCCGGGAGGCGGTGTGGGGTAGAGAAGCCGGGTCCGCGCACAGACCCTTCACTGACCAGCATGGGCAAGCCGCCCCGCTTCTCCCTCCAGGAAGGCAGTGCCCAAATGACGAAGGACAGCAAAACCCTTTTTGTTTGCCTTTGATGCTTCCAGACAGCGCTTCGCTGGAACTTACCGTGTAGATCAGGCTGGGCTCGAACCCAGAGATCCGCCCGCCTCTGCCTCCTGAGTGCTGGGATCACAGGCGCGCGCCGCCGCCGCCCGGCTAGCTCCCCCCTCTCCCTACCTAGAAACTGCTCTATGCTGGGATGTTAAGTTTTCTCGGCACTACGTCCTGGAGACCCTCCAATGGGACCTTTTCACTAAGGATGGACACCAAAATCTCTACTGGCACACAAACGCGTGGGGGAGGAGGTGCCTTTTGCTTCAGCCAGGACCTCAACCTCTGCAGCACCCTGCCTCCTGCGCTGTCTACGCTCGCTCCCTGTAAGGTTCCCCAACACGGCAGTTACCTCCTTTACCTCCTCCAATCTTCAGTTACTAAGTCATGTTTCAGGAAAGACTTCCTAACCGCTGCGGTGGTGCACGCCTGTAATCCCAGCATCAGGGAGGCAGAGGCAGACAGATCTCTGTGAGTTCGAGGCCAGCCTGGTCTATAAAGAGAGTCCAGGACAGGACAGCTAAAGCTCCACAGAGAAACCCTGTCTTAAAAAACGAAGGAACGAACGAGAGAACGAGAGGAAGAAAGAGAGAAAGGTAGATGGGTAGGTGGGTGGGTAGATAGTGGCTAGAGAGGACACTCAGTGGTTAACAGATTAAGAGCTGTTCTCGCAGAGGACTAGAGGTTGGTTCCCAGCACCCACATCCTGTAGGTGATTCTCAACTACCTGTCACTCCATTGCCAGAGGATCTGACTGACTGCTGAGGACATCTGCATGAAAGTAGTACGCACAGAGGACTTAGGCACACACCCATACAAACACACACACACACACACACACCATACAAAGAACAAACAAGGAAATAAAGACCCTCAAGAAACCTTTTATATCCTTTTTTTTTTTTCACCAAAAGCTGGGGGTTTTTTTGGGGGGGAGGAAGTGGAGGGTTCCGTCAAGTTTATTTTATACATACATGAGTGTTTTGCTTTCAAATACGTCTGTGTCCCATGTGACCATCTAGTATCCGTGGAGGTCAGAAAAAAATGTCAGATCCCCTGAAATTGGAGTTACAGACAAGTCTGAAAAGCCATGTGTGCTAAGAACCAAACCTTTAAGTCTGCAAAAGCGTCAAGCACTCTTAACCACTTCCAGCCCTGCCCCCCTTTGTTTTGGAGATGAGGATCTCCTGAGTTCCCAGGCCTAAGGTTTGTAGCCCTGCTTGATCCTGAGCCTAAGGATCCTGAGTGCTGAGCCTTGTGTGTGCCAGGTAAGAACTCCGCCCACTGAGCTCCGTCCCTACCTCCCCTTTTTGCATTATTTATTTTTTATAGACAGGTCTGTGTTGCCCAGACTGGCCTTCAACTCAGTGTGTAACCACAATTAAGCTTGAACTCCTGATCTTCATGCCTCCGCCTCCCAAGAACCAGGCTCTGGGAGCTGCACCCCAGGCTTACTGGCCTGCTTTCCGCCTTTGCTGCTTTTTCTCCGTAGCACTGAATAGCATCTGGTGGACTGACTTTTCTATTTGCTCCTTCCTTGCTTTTCCCTGCAGATTTCCTCCACCTATGTTCCTGATGCTTACAGCATCCATTGATGATGTAATAAATACTCTAATTATTTGCCAATAAGTGAATTTATAATGTAATCCATGTAAATTACTGTAGGAAGTCTGGGTCCCTTGTTAGCAGTTAATATTTATCAGATCATTATTATTTACCTATTCTTCGAGTAAATATACTTGTTTGAATTTTACTTATGTGTATGTGTGTGAGTTTGTGTGTAGCAACTAGTGTAGGTGCCTTGGAGGCCAGAGGCTTGGGATTCCCTGGCACTGGAGAGACAGCTGATTACAAGGTGCCTGAGGTGGGTGCTGGGAACCAAACCCAAAGTCCCCTCTAAAAGAGAAGTAAGTGGTCTGAACTTCTGAGCCACCTCTCCAGCCCTGTGAGAGTAGGACCACAAGGCTGCCAATCTACTTGGCTCAGGTGCCCGAAGGAGATGTGTGTATTTAGTGTGTGTGTGTCTGTGTTTGTGGATAATTTTATTATTTTAAGTCTGGCACGGATGGTGCACACCCTCAGTTCCAGCATTCCGGAGACAGAGGCAGGCAAATCTCTGTGAGTTCAAGGCCAGCCTAGACTACAGGGTGAGTTCCACAGAGAAAACCTGTCTCAAAAACCCAAAATAATAATGATAATAGTAATAAGTTAATTAATTTAAAACTCTGTAGCCCAGCCTGGCCTAGAACTTTCCATCCTCTTGTCTCAACCTCTCAAACACTGGGATTTCAGGTGTCATCATGCCTGTCTTTTCACTCTGTTGTTTTGTTGTGTTTTTTTGAGACAGGGTTTCTCTCTTTAGCCCTGACTCTCCTGGACTCTTTTATAGGGCAGGCTGGCCTCAAACTCACAGATCCCCCTGCCTCTGCCTCCTGAGTGCTGGGATCAAAGGCGTGGGCTTTAATGTGGTTTTTCTTTCTTTTGTGAAATCAAACCTACAATTTTCATTATCAGTTACATGTTTCGCATGAAGAGGTATGGAAAATGGGTCAAGGTTGTAAAAAGAAAAAGAAAACAAGTACAGGTTTATGAAACTCGTTGTTTAGCAAACACAACAGCTGCACCTGTTGGAGGCCTCCGTAGCAAACACAACAGCTGCACCTGTTGGAGGCCTCCGTAGCAAACACAACAGCTGCACCTGTTGGAGGCCTCCGTAGCAAACACAACAGCTGCACCTGTTGGAGGCCTCCGTAGCAAACACAACAGCTGCACCTGTTGGAGGCCTCCGTAGCAAACACAACAGCTGCACCTGTTGGAGGCCTCCGTAGCAAACACAACAGCTGCACCTGTTGGAGGCCTCCGAAGCAAACACAACAGCTGCACCTGTTGGAGGCCTCCGTAGCAAACACAACAGCTGCACCTGTTGGAGGCCTCCGTAGCAAACACAACAGCTGCACCTGTTGGAGGCCTCCGTAGCAAACACAACAGCTGCACCTGTTGGAGGCCTCCGTAGCAAACACAACAGCTGCACCTGTTGGAGGCCTCCGTAGCAAACACAACAGCTGCACCTGTTGGAGGCCTCCGTAGCAAACACAACAGCTGCACCTGTTGGAGGCCTCCGTAGCAAACACAACAGCTGCACCTGTTGGAGGCCTCCATAGCAAACACAACAGCTGCACCTGTTGGAGGCCTAGTGCAGGTGTAGCCCTAGACTCTTCACACCCACAAGGGTCACACCTGCCTTTCATAATCTCACACATGGATGGTGCAGATCAGTGGTGAAGCATTTGCCTATCATGAAATGAGAGCCTTTGATCCCTAACACTGAAAAAAAGAAAATCCTTGGCCAGCTACTATGGATGGCATTTAACTGTCAAAATAATCCATAAGGTAGGTGCTATCAGCCCCCAGGGTTGAAAAAAGCCGGCTGCTTATCCTGGTTCCTGGTAAGAGATAAAGCAGGAATCAGGAACTATTCATTCCTGCATAGTTCTCAGGAGGATGAAATGGGCACAGCGCCTGCGTGAGCTATCTGTACTGCTGTAAATGTTGATTTTTGTCTATTCAAAACCTTGGAGACAATGGGCAGTGGTGGCTCATGCCTTTAATCCCAGCATTTGGGAGGCAGAGGCAGGTGGATTCCCCGAGTTCGAAGCCAGCCTGGTCTACAGAGTGAGTCCAGGACAGCCAGGGCTACACAGAGAGACCCTGTCTCATAAAACCAAAATTAAAACCTTGGAGTATAGGGTAGAAGGATCTGGGTTTTAATCAGGAGAAACAATTTGCAATAATAAAATAAACAGTATTTGTTTGTTTGTTTTGAGGCAAGAGCTCACTATTGTGCCTGGAACTCACCTAGAGATCAGACTGGCCTCAAATTCACAGCGCTCTGCCTGCCTCTGCCTACAGTACCTACAGTACCTAGTACCTACTACCTAGTACCTACAGTACTAGGTATCAAGGGCTTGGACCACTAGGCCTGGTGACTTTAATTTCTTTTTGGAGGTCTGAGGGCAATTTCCAATGAGTCAGTTATGTCTTTCAACCATGGCCACGGCTACACCAAAAGAACAGGTCTGGAACCACCGTCCTCCACTCCCTCACTCCCCCAAGAAAAGATTTATTAGCGAGGCATGGTGGTACACAGCTTTGTTCCCAGGATGTGGGAGTCAGAAGTAGGTGGGTCTCTGTGAGTTCAAGGCCAGCCTGGTCTATAGAGTGAGTTCCAGGACAGCCAGGGCTACACAGGGAAATCCTGCCTGAAAAAAAATGTACTTATTTTGATGTCATGGGTTTGAGTGTTTGCCTGCGTGGATGTTTATGTAGCCACTATGTGCATACAGTTCCCTCAGGGACGTCAGAACTTCTGGAATCTGGGATCCAGAAGGTTGTAAACTGCCATGTGGCTGCAGAAAGCAAATGTGAGTCCTGGGAGCAGTGTGCACCCTAACCATTGTGCAATCTCGCCAGCTCTGGGATTGTTTTGGATTACTGTAGGATCTGTTAAAAAAAAAAAATGCGTACTCTAAAGGTCACTGTGACCCCTTGCACCCTGAGGTACAGCTGCAGGAGATCTCACTGGGAGGTTTGCTGGCAGGTGGCTGGAGGGGCTAGTGTGGCCTGTGAATCTCCAGGACCTAGGACCTGGGTGTGAGAAGCCAGGAGGAAGTCCTAGCTTTCAGGGAAGGCTGCTCAGAGAGTCACTAGAAACCAAACTTAGAAGTTTCTTTTAGTACTTTTATTATTAAACTGTTCAAACGTGGGGCTGGAGAGATGGCTCAGCAGTTAAGGACACTGGCTGCTCTTCCAGAGGGCTCAGATTCAAATCCCAGCACCCACATGGCAGCTCACAGCTGTCTGTAATGCCAAGATCTGACACTCTCACGAAGACAAACATGTAGGCAAACAGCAATGTACATAAAATAAAAGTAAATTAAAAGATGTTCAAACATACTCAAATGTAGAACACATAATTCCATGGTCCTACACACATTTAACCCAGCAATTATGGAGTGTGTCACTGCTGCTTCCTCTGCCTTCTCCACTGGGATACTTCAGATTAAGTAGATTGTTTTACTCCATGCTCTGTCTGCAGCCTCGGGACACAACCTGAGCCATGTTTACAGCCAACAGAATTAGCACTGACTCCTTGTTATCCTAAAGACTCAGTCCAGACCAGGAGGATGGCTCCCAGCTGAGGGCCTGCCCCCAATCCTGACATCCCAAGCTTTGTCCCGACACCCGCTGCGGAAGTAGAGAATAGGCTCGCAAAACATCCCCTGGCTTCCACATGCACGCACACACGCGCACACGCACACGCGCACACACACACACACGCACACACGCACACACACACACACAGATAAACGTTAAGTACATTTTAGAACAAGCACTTGCTGGGAATGGCAACACACACTCTTAGCACTGGAGAGGCAAAGGCAGGTGGATCACTGAGTCCAGACCAGCTAGAGCTACACAGTGAGTTCCAGACCACCAGGGCTGTGTGAGCAGATCCTGCCGCACAAGGAAAAACTACAACCCCGCCTACAGTTAAATTTCCTCAACCTCTAAAATAACGTTTTATAGTTGGCATGCCCAGATCTGGAACAAAAAGAGACCCACGTGTTCATGTGGTCGTCCACACCCGCAGCCTCAGGCCCAGGCACGCAGCTCTGGGCTGTTTCGAAGCTTTCTCAGCTGTAGCTGTGCTTGAGTCCCCTGTCCTTCCCCCACAGCCTTGGACTTATCTAGGTAACTGGGTCACTTTCTCTTTAAAATCGCCCACACTTCACCGGAGTCCGCTTACTTCCTCCTTGTGTCATTTAATATGTTTCCCCATGTCCTGGATTTCTCATTTAATAAGGGGCCGAGGAGTTAGTTAGTTCAGTAGGTAAAGCACTTGCTTGACACACAAACTTGATGTGAATTTAATCCTCAAAAGCCCTGTGAAAATTGTGGGCATGGTAGCAAGAGTGTAATTTCGGAGCCAGAGATACAGAGACAGGACCTAGTGAGAGATTGTGTTTTGAAAAACAAAATAAAGATGGACATTGCTTTAAGGAACAAACCCAAGGTCAGCCTGCGGCCTCCAGGAGCACCTGCTCGCTCACACAGGGTATGCACACCCACGAACACGCGTGCGCACGAAAGACAGCCCTGGGGTTTGAGTTAGTCATGTTGAGCGTTCTGTTTGCTTCTTGTCCAGGATCTCTTCCAGGTAGTGCTGAGCGGGTCGGACAGCATCAGGACAGCAGGAAACCGCGCCTGGTGCTGTCACGTTTGGTGATGCTGAGCTTCATCCGTGGACTCAGGCGATGACATCACTATCCTCTGGAGTCAGCTAGGCACAGTGGCACACACCTTTAAAAAAAACAGCCCAGTGGAGGCTGAGCAGGATAAGACAGAGCTTGAGGCCAACCTGAGCTAGAGGAAAGCCTGTCAAAAAACAAAACTAAACTAAACTAAACAAAAATGAATGAATGAAACAAAGAGAAGAAACCCCGGGGCTGGAGAGAAGGCTCAGAGGTTAAGAGCACGGTTTGCTCTCTCAAAGGTCCTGAGTTCAGTTCCCACCAACGACATGGTGGCTCACAACCATCTATAATGAGGTCTGGTGCCCTCTTCTGGCGTGCAGTGTGCACGCAGGCAGAACACTCAAACAGTAAAAGATAAAAAATAACACACAATGTAAGTAAAAATGTAAGAAAGAAGAGGAGGAGGAATTGGAAGATGAAGTAAATTTAAAAACCAAGGGAGAGGCCCATGCTTCTAATCCCAACCCTCGGGGCCTAACCTTGGCTAAACAGTGAATTCATAAGGCTATATAAACTCTGTTGCAGGTTGACGATTTAGCTCAGTGGTAGAGTTCTTGCCTAGTAAGCATAAGGCCCTGGATTCGGTCCTCAGCTCCAGAAAAAAAAAAAAAAAAAAATATATATATATATATATATATATATATATATATATATATATATACACACACACACACATATAACAACAGAAACCAAAAAGGCACCTCGCTTCGTGGCTTTTGAATCTCTCCCCTCCAGCCCTCCAGGGCACTTACCCTGTGTGCCAGGACCACTGAGAGCCTGAGACAGATGAGCATGGCTGTCTCAGACAGGGGCAGGATTACTGCTGCAAGATTGAGGTCATGAGGCTAAGCGAACGCTTAGAATTTTCCAGCACAAAACATCCGGGCCGAAGGTTCCTGGATGGACACAGAAGACCAGGAAGGATGTCAAAGCTATCCCAGGGGAGGGAGATAGCAAGAGCCCCCTGCTCGGCGTCTCCTCTCCTCCAAGGGCTGTCAGGCTCCTCCGACTGGCTTAAGAGGAGCTTAGGAGGCCAGAAACTCTCGAGGCAATCAGGAGTGCGGGTGGAGTCCCCAGTCAGAAATGGCTTCTGAACAAAGCCTCCCAACCTTCCTCTAGAGGAGCCTGTCACATCCTTGGGAATGCAAAGGACACAGGCTCGGGTCCCCAGTGCAGGCTGAGGGGAGAGGAAGGACCCACGGACACGCTTACCACCAAGGGCTGCAGAGAACGCTCCGGGGACACTCCAGAAACTGCAGAGGAGGAGGTTCTGCAGCCAGCAGGAGCGCGGCCAGAGACTAATGTCCAAGGAGTGCTCCCCTGCCCCCCGCGGTCAGCGCTCCTCCTGACTCCATCGCCTATGCTCACAGACCCAGGGCCAGCTGAACCACCCTTCACGGCCGCGCCCGCGGCCTAGAGCAGCAGGCAGCGCCCTGGAGAAGCCCCCTGCCTCCTGAAGCAGAGGCTGCAGCAGCCTGTGGAGCCCCGAGGCCCGCGGGCGACGCCGCGACCGCAGCTGTGGCTGCTGCAGCAGCCGGGGCCGCGACAGGCGCTTTGGCCCGCAGCACAGGGGCAAACGGAGCAAGGCGAGGGGTGGCCGCAGGTCAGAGGTGCGGCTGAGCAGGGCACGCAGTAGGTACGGGGACAGGCGGACTGAGGACAGGCAGGGCAAGGAGGGCAAGGGCAGGTGCAGGGCGGGCCAGGGAGCCCTGGGCAGGAAGGGCAGGGAGCTGCGAATGAGGGGCAAGCCGTGCAGGTGGGAGGGGGGCAGCCGGGGCAGGGGCCGGGGCAGGGGCAGGGGCCGGGGCAGGCGGAAGGGGGACAGGACAAGCAGGGAGAGGCGGTTGGAGGTCCATGGCCGGAGGACGGAGGGGGCTCCTGGTAGGTAGCCTTCTTCTTCCGAGGCCCCAAGCGGAGGCCCAGAGAGAAGTCCATTATCCGCAGGAGGAGACAGGCTGGGGGCTGGGTGGAAGGGAGGGCTCCCTGAAACAGGGGTGCACGGTGGCGGGCAGGATTAAGCCTAAGACGCTCTGAGCCTTGCTGAGCCTGCAGGGAGCTCAGACCTCCCCACCTGGCCGTTCCCTTCTCGATCTGCCTGACAATGCTTTCCTCCTCCCTCCCTTCAGCCGGGAGTGCCCGGCTCTCTACGGGAAACCAGCAACTGGCTTGGACAGCTACTGTTGCTGGATCAGGCGCTGGCTCCTAGAGCCCAGCTTCCTCGCTCTAGGAAGGAGTAGGCGGCGTGGGGACAGAAACCCGGCAGGTCGGTAAGTCAGGATTCCAGAGCATGGTGGCTGTGGTCATCACCAGAGTCACCAGATAAAAGGGGTTCCGAGAGGGAATCTAGACAGCACCCAACACGGAGGATACGCCTTAAGGATTCTGGGCAAGTTTTCAAGCCTGGCAGAAGAGGGGGAGCTGTTTGAGGCTGCACGGACCCAAATAACCAGGTAAGGGAAAACAAAACAACTTAATAGTAAGGGAGCCTGGGTCTGTTCTTCCAATTCCCAGTACTCGGACTGAGGATTTAGCTCAGTGGTAGAGCACTTGCTACAAGCGCAAGGCCCTGGGTTGGGTCCTCACCTCTGAACAACAACAACAAAAAGACAACAATTCCCAGCACCCACATGGCGGCTCACAACCATCTATAGTGAGATCTGGTGCCTCCTTCTGGCACACAGTTGTACATGCAGGCAGAGCAATCATGTAGCTGGGCATGGTGACTCACACCTTTGATCCCAGCAGAGGCTGGCTGATTGCCTTGAGTTTGAGGCCAGCCTTGTTTATAAAGCAAGTCCAGGACAGCCAAGGGTACACCGAAAAACCCTGTCTCAAAAAAAAAAAAAAAGGAGAGCAGGCTGGAGATGGCTCAGTGGTCAAGAGCATCTTCTATTGGTTCAGAGTTCAGTTCCCGGCAACCTCATGATGGCTCATAACTCAGGATCTGATGAACACTCGCTGCCCTCGGGAGAACCAGGTCCAGTTCGCAGCACGCATGCTCTCACAGCCATCTGTCCCTCCAGTCCCAGGGGACCTGGTGCCCTCTTCTGAGCCACGTGAGCACTACACACACACATACACACACACACACACACACATACACACACAAACACAAAATAAGCACGTCTATAAGATGAAAGTAAGCAGAAGGGGAAAGGGCGAGAGGCGGCTCATCCCCAAGCCTGGACACCTGGTGCTGCTCCCCAAGCCCCGCACGGTGGAAGAGAACCAACTCCCACGGCCTTCGTACGTATGCTGCGGCACGGACGATCTCCCGGCAAGAAGTGAAACCCAGTGGAGAGCAAGGGAGGAGACGAGAGAACAGAGGGAAGGATGGGATGTTGGCGATGGCAATGTCTGGGAAGGACTAGAAGGAAGTGAGAGGACAAGCCACGGAATCTCTAGGGAGAGCGGGCGGTCCACAGAAGCCCCAACAAAGGCAAGCCTCAGCATGACCCTGGCCGGAGGTTAAAATGGAGCCCCACTAAGCAGGGCTTATGAGTCAAGGCAGGGACTTGGATTTTTGTTTGTTTGTTTGTTTGTTTTGTTTCATTTTTCCAGTCAGGGTTTCTCTGTGAAGCCCTGGCTGCCCTGAATCTCCGTAGACCAGGCTGGCCTGGAACCCAGAGACCTGCCTGCCTCTGCCTTCCCAGTGCTGGCATTAAAGCACGCACCCCCACAGCCCGGCAGGGGACTTGGATCTTACTAAGAATAGCCACAGATGGTTAGAACAACAGAGCTGCGGGGCCTCTTGTCACTGTTCTTGACTGGTTGCCTGGGCTCCTGCACTTGTTATTCTTTCTGACAGGGTCTTCAGTAGCTCAGCTAGTTCAAGCTCAGTATGTGGCAATGACCTTGAACTTCTCAACCCGTGTTTTGACCTCCCCAGTTCTGGGGTCGTAGGTGCCTACACATTTGGCCTAGTGTAAGCGTCTGGCAAACAGCCTGGCATCATCTGGTACAACTGAACTGAAGGATGTGATGGCACAGACATGTAACCTCAGCATCTGGGAGATGAGGCGGTACACGCTGCCTCTTTTAAGCCGTTTTGGGCTACATATCCAAACCTGCTTCAAATGAAACTAAACTAAAACCAACAACAACAGAAAAAGACAATTAAACACAGAGTTAGGCCCAGCCAGTATTCTCAGGAAACTGTGATGTTCAAGAATGTGCATAGGGGCTGGAGAAATGGCCTAGAGGTAAGATCACTGTTCTCAGTGATTGTTCTCCCGGAGGACTGATGTTCCCAGCACTCACAGAATGGCTCACAACTGTCTGTGACTCCCATCTTCTGGACCAGACATATGGTGCACAGACATATGGACAAACTAGCTACACACATTAAAAAAAAAAAGCCAGGCAGTGGTGGCACACGCCTTTAATCCCACCACTTGGGAGGCAGAGGTGGTGGAGTTTGAGGCCAGCCTGGTCTTCAGAGTTCCAGTTCAGCCAGGGCTACACAGAGAAACAAACAAACAAAAAGAAGCACCCTCCCAGCACCAGCTCGGAGCTGTAGAGGAGGCTCTACAAGAGCATTTGCTGCAGGGCTGCTCTTCCAGAGGTCCTGAGTTCAATTCCCAGCAACCACATGGTGGCTCATAGCCATCTGTCATGAGATCTGGTGTTCAGGTGTACATGCAGGCAGATCATTGGATACAAAATAAAATAAATAAGTCTTAAAAAAAAAAGAGCATTTGCTGCTTTTGCAGAGGACACGGTTCAGCTCCTAATACCCACGTGGTAGATCACAGCTGTCTGAAGATTCCCACTCCTGGCCTCCAAGGGCAATGCACGGATATAGCACACTTACATATGTGCAGAAAAACACATAACTTAAAACAAGCACAATCTTTAGAAAGAAAATTAACCAAAACATGGAGTGAGTGATTCCTGAGCAACACCACTTAAGGCTGACCTGCACACACACACACCCCACTTGCACACACACACACACACACTTGTACACACATACATGTATACTTTTGTTCGCATACATGCATATGCAAGACTCCACATACAAACCAACTGTCATACACAAACATGAACAATAATAAAGGAACTTCCTGTTTATAGTTACTGGTCGCTTCTCTCCTTCCGTGTGGGTCTGGGGACAGAGCGAATTTGTTGTCGAGGTTGGCAGGAAGCACCTTCACCCTCTGAGTCATTTCTTCAGCCCTGTATTTTTTTTTAATTGACATTTAAAAGATTTATTTTCTTTGTGTGTGTGTGTTGTGTGTTCTCACAGAGGCGGGAGGAGCGTGTCTGATCCTCTGGAGCTGGGGTGACAGGCGACCGTGAGCCTCAGTGCTGGGTCCTCTGGGAGAGCAGCTGTGCTCCTGACCGGCGAGCTACCTCTCCATCCTCCTTTAGTGGCAATTACTGTTTGTCTGTTTTGAGGCAGGGTCGCAGGTACTGCAGGGCTGCCTCATGCTCACACACAGCCAAGTGTGGCTTTCATCTCCCGCTCCTCCCACTGCTGTCTCCCAAGTGCTGCGCTCACAGGCATGTACCACCCTGCCCGGCCTGTCCTGAACATATTTACACCCGCCCCAAACACACACACAAGACAAAAAGATAAGTGCTCTCCTGGCACAGACGAAGCCCTGGGTCCCTTCACAGTCAGAAATTCAAGCTCACTGAAGCTACACAGCAGGCTCACGGCCAGCCTGGGACACTGAGGGTCCACACTTCCAAGTCCATATATGCGCCCCTCCCACAGTCCTTGAGGATACTGACCTCTTTATTTCCTGGTACCTGTCGGTGCCTGGCATATATAAGATGCTCAATAAATTTCTGCTGAATTAGGTGGTACTTAATTTCCAAGTCTCTCATCTGGTGGAGGAAGGAGTGGGAAGCGAAAGGAAAGGCATAGGAAGCCTGCTATGAGCTGGGCGTGGTGGCACACACCTTTAGTCCCAGCGAGGGAGGTAGAGTTAGGCGGATCTCTGTGAGTTCGAGGTCAGCCTGGTCCACAGAGGGAGTTCTAGGACAGCCAGGGCTACACAGAAGAACCTTCAGGTGGGGGGCCAGCCGGACATGAAGACATCTTCCTAAAAAGTGGACCCAGAGGGTTGGCGTTGGTTGGTGGTGGAGATGGAGGTTGGCAGGAGACTTGAAGGAGATCTGTCTGGAGGGAGGCTGAACCAGGCAGTTGGTGGGAGTTGGCAGAGCAGGCAGGAGGCCTGGGTCCTGGGAGTTTCCAACCAGGGGAAGTCCCAGGTGTGGGTGCAGGGGTGCCAGGCTGGCCCCACCCTACACCCTGGCCTCCGGGGATGTGGGCATAGGTAGAAAAGTAGGTCAGATCAGGGATGGAGGGCAAGCTCACTGGTCCCATGACCTCTGCCACCTCCAGAGGCAGCATGGCCACAGAGAGGCCCACTCCCTCCTCCAAAGGGCCCTCCACTTCTTTCCTTCCTTCAGGAAGGAAAACCTGTGCAACCGGTGTGCAGCTCCCGCTAGAGCCCTCGCTCAACAGGTACGAGGCTCTGGGTCCCATCCTAAGCACTGAATCAGAACGAAGCAGTTGAAGGGGGACCCTGGGCAGCGGATGGAGGAAGATCTCCCTCCCCGAGCAGGTTCTGTGCCAAGCACACAGCTGCGCTGGCCCACATGGTGCTGGCAGACACCTGGAGCCCTCACCTCATAAGCTCCACACAACTGCCGACGTGCTGCTAGCTCCAGGGAGTAGGGCAGGTCAGGGCTGGATCCTCGGGAGGGCGGAGAGAGCTTTCTCCCCAAGAGGCTCCAGCCAGGCAAATGCAAGAACCTTCATGCTGGAGAATTTGCCAGTTTGGAGCCTTGAGTTTTGCATGTGTCTCAAGCCTGAGCCTGTATGTCTTCCCCTTTTCGTGTCTTCGTATCACTGTATCACTCTTTGGAACAGGAGAAGAAGGAATAAATGGACCCATTCCAGCACACCATTACCAGGTGTCCCAGGGCGAGTGTCGGCAATGAGAAGGATATTGCTGCCCTTCCTTGCGGCAGATTGGACACAGGAGGAGTACAGGAACAGGGCCCCCCTCTTATGTTGTCCGAGTGATGTGATTGAGATCTCAACCCCAGGGTCTTCGAACATACTTTTTCATTATCCTCCTCTCTTCCTTTCCTTCTGGAAAGCTCTCCTGAAGTAACTGGCTACAGGTAAACATGCCCTTGACCTCTCCATCTTGAGGGCCCTGGTTAGTTAACGCCTGACGCCTCCCCACACTTCCAGCCAGCAAGGGCAGGCGCTGTGTATACGGATTCCCAGGGCCCAGAATGTAGTCTGTTCCCTACAAATTCACTGAATTGATGAATGGTGCATGCCGGAAAGGAAGTCTTAGGGCAGTGTAGGGGAGCCCTAAAATGTTACATTCCAAAACCAAGGCATAATTCTCAGTGGACGTCTGGCCAGCCCTGGGGATGGTTAGGACCTTTCACACACAGCTTACACATCAGCAGAGCCAAGCAGCTGGCAAGCACAGAGAGACCTGGTACAAGGGTAAAACTGAAAAAGCACGGAGGGCAAAGCCAGCCGTGGCACAGAGCACACCTGGAGGGAGGAGGGCAAAGGAGGGAAAGAGGCCCAGGGACAGCACACGTGTTGTAAAAAACATGTTTTCATCCTGTTCTCCCTGGTGCCCTGGTCTCCAAGCTCCTCTAGTACTTCTGTGGCTTAATGATGTCCCTAGGGTTGTATCCCAGCTTCCCCCAGCCCCCACAGACATCTGCCAGCAGCCTCTGAGTGTGGCGTGGGACATGCCTGCAGGACCAGGCTGAGCGGGAGAGAGTGGCCTAGTCAGTGTCCTGATGTTGGGGTGGGGGACAAGGGAGAAAGGCAGGGGTGGGGTAGCAGGACAAAGCCAGGGCCTGGGAGACATTCCCGCATCCTCCTTTCCCTGCAACTCTTTTTGGCCTTTGCTCTGCTACAGGGGTCATAGAGGGGGCTGGATGGTGTCAGCAGTTGGGAATACTTGCTGCTCTTCCAGGAGGCCTGGGTTCAGTTCCCAGCACCCGCATAGTACAATCGTCTATAATTCCAGTCCTAGGGGATTCAATGCTCTTTCCTCCTCCTATTCCTCCTCTTCCTCCTCCTTCTCTTTAATTTGCTTTTTTGGAGACAGGGTTTCTCTGTGTTGGCCTGGCTGTCCTGGAACTTGCCCCGTTGCCAAGGCTGGCCACCACCACCCAGCAGCTCAGTGCCCTCTTCTGACCTTCACTGAATGCACTTGGTGCACATACTTACACACACACACACACACACACACACACACTCACAAAATAAATATTAAAAGTTAAAACAAGGGCAGCAAAGGAAGAAGCGTGATGCCAGGGCCTACAGGATGCCGTTCTCCGAGCTGCCACCGTGAGCCAGCAAAGCACCTAGAAGTACAGCAAGGCCTAGAAACGGACTTAGCCTCGGGGAAGAGAGGAAGCGGAGTCCCCTCTACGGGACAGAGGAGAAAATCCTGGCCAGAACGCCACTCAGTTGTAAGATGGGGAATGGGGGAAGAGCTTTGACCCCTGTAGTCCTCCTCCCAGTCTGCTGTGCCTGTTACTTTCGCGGTGCTGGGACTTGAGCCTAGCGTTTTATATCCTTAGTCAATTGGTGTACCAAAAAAACTGAGCTGGCCAGCCCTGTTTTTCCTTTTTTTTTTTTAATTTTGTGTGCATGAGCGTCTCACCTGCATGTATGTACATGAAGCCTGAGCGCCTGGTCCAGGAGGGGACCGTGAGCCAATGGAGCAAAGTTGTGGAGGTTGTGAACCACCATGCAGCTGCTGGAAGCTGAGCCCAGGCTCTCTGCGAGAGCAAAGGGTGATCTTAAGTGCTGAGCCATTTCTCCTGCCCCAAGGCTCCTGCTTCAGCCTCCTGAGCGGCTGGGATTACCAGGCTCTGTGTCTGGGCCCTGCTTGTGTGTGCGCACCCCAGTGGCTGGCCTTGGTGAGGGGCAGAGAATTATTGTTGAGAGGGGTTGGGACAGGGCAAGCCTTCTCGGATGTCCCCCTCCCCCCCACCGTCCCACTCCAGTCACGGGCTGGAACAAGACAGTTTCAAGTAAGTAGTTAGAGTGAGCACGGTGGATAAAGGAACACCCACCACAGACAAAGACAGAGAGAGACATATGTACGAATCAAGACAAGGGGGAGGGGAACAATGGAATCTTAGCCGCACTGTCCTCTTGGATGCTTTCCCATGTTTGTCCCCCTTCCACCGCATTAACCTCTCCATTCCATCTCTACCCCAAGCTGCAGCCTCAGAGCTTCAAGCCTCAGGTCAAGGCGCTGAGTTCCTCTCAAGAAGGTGAAGGAAGGCTGAAAGCCTGCAGAGGCAGGGGACAGAGGCGGACAGGGTGGTGCCTGGGTCTGTCCAGTGCCTGGGCCGGAAGGGAACGGTGCCCAAGCCTGGTTCACAAGGACAGGAGACTCATTCACGGTAAACCAAGTACAGATGTGCTGGGGTGGGGTGGGGAGGGGATTAGGGCCACATTCCCAAACCGCAGCTGGGCCCGCCCCTCCTTCCGCCAGCCACCACTAGGGCAGGGCAGGAGGGGTTAACTTCGCGGGCTCCTGGCAGGGTCCGTGCCACACAGGCAGCTCACCATCCCACCCCAGCCCGAATGCCAGGGTCCAGCTCCCTGCCGCGCGCCCCTCCCACGGCGCTGAGGCTGCTCCCAGGGTCCCCGCAAAGTCAACAGCAGCCGGGCACCCGGGGACAGGACCCTGGAGTACCTATCCCCAGCTCTCCCTGGAGTGGAGGGAAGAGCTCGCCTGCGCCCCCGCTGACGTCTCCGGGCTCCTGGGAGCGCCACAGCGTGACTCTCCGCCCCCTCCTCCTTCACTCGATAATGGCTACCCAACGAAGTCTCTCCCAGGAGGGGCATAGCTGGCCCCTCGGTGGCAGCAAGGCCAGAGCTGAGTAATTCCAGGATGGAAAATGTGATGGGACCCAGGGGCCCATTCCCCCGGCGCTGGCCACTCTGGGAGTGTGGCTGGGGCTGGCCCTTGGGGCTGGCGACGGGCCCAGCCTGTCCGATGATCTCTCTCCTGTCCTGACTCCTGACCATCCCTGGGCCACTGCTTCGGTTCTGGGCACAGGCCTTGCACTTCACTGTTCCCTGGCTCTGTAGAACAACCACGGGTGTCTCTTTCTAGGTTTGAGAGCCTGTGACCCACGGTCTGTCTGAAGTCAGAGAATGTCCCTCTCAGACACAGACACCAGCTTTGGGCTTCTAGAGAGCCAGCGTCAACAACATTCGTGGCGTATCTACCAGGCAGCCAGGCAGGCCTCGCTGGCTGAGCCAGACACAGGAACCCTCGCCTGGGCTTTCTCCCTCACACCCAGCGCAGGGCTCCTCCCACTCCCCCCTCCTTTAATGTTCTTTCAGCCCTCCTCCCAGCCTCTCCCCCTCCAAATCCAAGCCTAAAGGTGGGGACAATATTGGCAGCGAGAGACCCACGCGCCTTAACTCCTGGAGCTGACTGCAGGAGGGAGTCTGACTGAGAGGGAGGAGGTCTGTGAACCCAATTCGCAGCACCCTCATAACCCCCACTAGTTAAACCAGTTCGCTCCTGGGCCTTAGGACCGAGAAGGCCAGGGGAAGGGAGCCGGCTTTGGCCTGCAGGTGGAGGCTAACCAGTGCCCTTCTTCTCTGGCATGCTCCTGCCCCATCACTCCACATCCTGGGAGTGTCCACGTCCCTCACTGCCTACCCTGGGAGGTACGGCCTGGCAGAACACAGCATGGCCAGAGACAACTCAGTCTCCCCAAACGCCAGGAAGGGGGAAAGCGCCAGAGAGAAAGGGTTGGCATCACAGAGCCCAGGACACTGACCTCTCTACCAGCTCTGCCCGGCCTCCCGGGGACGGAGCCACGGAAGCCCAGCAAATGGGAGGGGCAGAGACCCAGGCGTCCTGGCCCGCCCCGCCCAGTCCTCCCCCCATCCACCCCCACCCCCAGCCCCAGGGCACCGAGGAGGGAGCCGGGCAGGGGCAGGCGGCAGGGGAGGGAGGAGCGAGGGCGGGAGGGGGAGGAGGGAGCCGGGCAGGGAGGGAGGGGGGGTAGGGAGGGAGAAAAAGAAAGAAAATATTTTCCGTGTCCCCGCCTGCGGAGTCAGTGTGCGGTTTGGGAGAAAATGTGTCGGATATTTTGGGGCGGTCACGTGGGCGGGCGGGCTCCGAGAGGCCCCGGGATTGTCCCAGCCTAGAGCCGTGCCCCCTGGAGCCCCCCGTTACGGCGAGTCCCTAACAGCGCGGCGCTCCATCCCCGAGACCGCCCGACGCCGGGACCTCGGGGCTCGGCGGCCTTCCTTCCCCCGCCCTCCCCTCCAGGTGAGTCAGGCGGGGAAGCCGGCTCGCCCGCCCGCCCTCCCGCCCTCCGGGCCGCGGACGCCGGGGTCCCCCGCCGAAGGGAGCAGCGGGCGGGGGCGTCGGGAGCCCCCGGGGCCTTTCCCTCCGCGGGTGGGTGGCCAGGCTGCTGGCCGGGCTCGCGAGGGGGCTTCCTGCCCCAGCTTGGGGTCAGTCGTGACCTGGGAGGGGAAAGGGACGATTTTAGACAGCCGGCTGTCTATCTGCCCTTGATTTTCGTGAGTATTGGGGACGAGCATTTAGGAACGTCTTGGGCAAGGGAAGCTATGGTCCTTTCCACAGAATGTCAGAGAAGACGGGCTTCCCTCCTGTGGGAAAGGCTGGCATTCTTCCGCGCACGCCCCGGGGTTCTGAAGGGTGGGTCCGATGGTCCAAGTACCCTTTCTTTCACTTCAGAGGGTCCATGTACCATTTCAGTGGAATGGCAGGGCTCTGCAGAGGACCGAGGAAGGGTCTAATAAGTGGTCCTGGCTGTCTGGGCCAGGGGTTGGGGGTGTGAGCTGCGGGCTCTGGGCTCCTCTGGAGGGGGCGCTTTTGGAACATGCTCGGGGAAGCCCCAGTGGAGCAAAGGTGGAGTTGGAGCAGTGGGACAGGGGCAGGGGTGCCACTGACAGAGTGTCTCTTGTTCTCAGCGGTTTCCCCGGGTCCTCTCACCTCAGCCTGGCCCAGCATGTAGGAGGAAACCTCTACAGGGTAAGAACATGCTTGGTTGGTGGTCACCGGGACGGGGCTGCAGGGATGTCTGAGGAGGGGACACCAGGACAAAACGCTCAGATAATTCCCTCTGGTGGGGTCGGCCTTGGGCAGTTGAGGCTTCCGCCTTATGGCCACTCCAAACACTGGGTTGGGGTTGAGGGCCACAGCCATTGTCAGTAAGGAGAAGACTTGGCGGGGGTTAAGAGTGCGTGTGTGTGTGTGTGTGTGTGTGTGTTTAGGGTGCTGGGAGATTGGGTATCCCAAACACAGGGGCACGCACGCACACACACACACACACACACACACACACACACACACACAGTGGCTCAGAGCTGGTAGACAGCACAGGCCACGCCTCCTGCAACCCCGGCACACCCCCACCTCTGGCTCGGAAAGCCACCTAACTGGCACCTCCAGTTCCCCCCTCTGCCCCACCCTGCCCGTGCCCTCTGATGCCCACACACATTCCACTGGCATTGCCTGCCTGCCTCCTGGGTACTGCCCCTCCCTGGGGCCAGTGGGGTAGAGGGAGGGCACCTGAGGATGAGAGGTGGGGAATCAAGGGTCCAGACTCCCCCAGCCACAGAGGCAGGGAAGCCAGGCCCGTTGCTGCCTCCCGGAGAGCAGGCTGGGGGGCACAGGCTGGGGCGAGGATGCCTGGGTTCTCCGCCCATTCTGGAGATGGGGTCATGGAAAAAGGTGGTCGTGTTTATACAGAGGGGAGGGGGGCGGCGGTGGAGAGCGACTGACAAGAGCAGCTTTGTTCCGGGCTCTGGAGCGGGCAGGGCAGCAGGGAGACGCCCCCCTCCATCCGGCAGCCCCTTCACCCATGCCCCCCCAACTCCACCTCATCTGTAAGAGAAGCAGCTTTGTAAAAACCCTCTCCCCAAGTCTGTTGCCCGCCTTCTAGGCCCCGGCATCTGAGGCGGCATCTTGGGGAAAGGGGCTCACTGGCTGTCTTACGCAGGTCCCACAAAGTCCGGGGCAATGGAGGCCCTCCCTGATGACTTGCTTTTGCTCTGCACTACCTTCAGTTTCTCCTTCTCTTCTACCTGGCACTGAAGCCAGCCCTCCCCTCCTCCCCAGACACAGCCCAGACTTAGGACAGAGGAATCTTTGCTGCCCTCTTCCCGTCCTAGGCAGAGGAAGAAGAGCTGGGAGAGTTGGCTGGTCATTTTTTTGCTCCCAGCTTCCTTGGTAAGGACCAGGAGGCTGAGCATCCCTCCCTGGTACCTCCTGCTGAAGTCCTGCCCTGTCCTAGAGCTCTAGTTCCCATCTCTAGGTAAGATGCCTAGACAAGCATGGCTGGAACAGAGACGCTATTCCCAGTCTAAGCAGAGTCTGTGAACAACTGGGTGCCGGAGGAGGGGGGTGGTGCCCTACCAGCTCATCACTCTTGGCACTGGAGGGGTTAATCCACTTGGAATGTAGCCCAGCCTGTTGGGCTGTGGCCTAGGGGCTTTAGCGGCCTGGACTCCTGGCTCCATTTGGGTTTAACTTGGGATGAAGGTCTCATGGACTAGGGAAGGAAAGGGAGAAGGATACTGGGGGACACTGGGGTTAATGACTGGAGGGTCTAGGGCCTATCAGTGGTACCTAGTGCAGAAGGGAGGCTCCTTTACAGCTTTATTCTTAACAGTTTGGAGGTTGAGAGAGATGAGAGAAAGAGGGGGAAAGAGCAGAGGTACAGAGAAAAGTAAAAGACAAGACTAGAAACACTTTCTAATGGAACGAGATGCAGACATGCCTGGGCCTACCTGTGGGAAGCCCATCTGTGGATGCTCTATGCGTTTTCTTTTCTTGTGGTCCTCTGCCCAGCTTCATTCATTCTGTTATGGAGCTGAGCTGCCCTCCCAGCCCACTAACCCGGTGGTTCTGGAGATTCTGAGAGAGGGCCTTTCTCATCCCCACAGCGATATGGCGTGCGGGCCCCCCATTTCCCTCTCCTCTCTCTCAGGCTTCCTTGCTCCTTTCCTGGGTTCAGATTCAAAATTTCGGGGGTCAGAGAAAGCTACATTTGAGGGAGGAAAGAATGTAGGGAGAGTTTTTTAGGCATGAGAGAGAGAGAGAGAGAGAGAAGAGGAGGAGGAGCAATGTGAACTGAGGACAAGGAGGGGATTATCATAGTAGGGTCCACCACCATCTCTGATCAAGAAGAACGCACTAGAGAGCACAGGGAGAGCAGGCTGACTGTGGGTGGCTGGTGACAGAGACAGTCAGGAGGGGAACAGAAGGAGTACCGGGGAAGACAGAATGGAGTGATAATGAAGAGGCACACAGGAAGTGTATGAGGCATTGACGTAGCATTTAACGTGTGCCTACGTTATCCCAGAGACTCTGTCCATGACGAATTATTGAATCCTTGAAACAGCAGTACCCACAGGTGAGGCACAGACAGACTGGCTGAGTCCTCCCAAGTCCCACAGCCAGCAAGTGGGAATGTCAGTTCAGGGAGTCTGCACGTGACCGCTGCACCGTGCTCCCCAAGGCTGCACAGGACTCAGAAGTCACAGCGGAAATATTCCCTGGTTGCTGCCAGCGAGTTTGCATTTATTATTTATTTATTTATTGTTTATTTGTATTTGTTTGTTTTGAGGGCTACTGTGTAGCCCTGGCTGGCCACAGACCCCTGGGAGATCTGCCTGCCTCTGCCTCATCATTGCTGGGTGGAAGGTTAGGGCTAGAGGCATGCATTAGTCATTATGCTCCGCTTGATTTTTCCGCTGGTGCCAGGCATCGAACCCAGGACCTTGCGTGTGCTAAGCAAGTGACCCACCACTGAGCTGTAAACCCCCAAGCCCCAGCTCCAGTGTTCCAGTCTTGCATGGCTCCACCCTTTAGAGCTGGTGCCTTTAGGCCCGTCACTCAATCTCAGTACCCTCCTCTGCAAAATGGGAGTCACCATTTCCCTCACAGGACTGATGCTGAATCGCCAGGCTAGCCCAGGTGTGAGGCCTTTCCTCAGGGAGCTCTCCACCCGATGTTCTCAGACCCTCACTCACCCTACGACCTCCGTTCACCCTTCCCTAGAATCGGTACAACTCTCCGCCCTGCCCACTTTGGGAAACTGCAGGCCCCGGCCGGGTGCTGACGGACCAGCTGCAGGGAGGTCACAGCTGAGAGGTCACAGAGCCATTGCTGTCTCACCTTTCTTTTCCCTTCATTTCTTCCTAGGACCCTTGGAGACGCAGCGGGCAGGCCAGTCGGGGTGGGCACGGAGCCTCCCAGGCCGGGGCAGTGGGCATGGGCGGGGGCTGCGGCTGAAGACCACCCCCGCCCACTGCAGGTTCCACGGGATTCGCACTCGGCAGCTGCCATGGCCACCAACAAGGAGCGCCTCTTTGCGGCTGGTGCCCTGGGGCCTGGATCCGGCTACCCGGGAGCGGGCTTTCCGTTTGCCTTCCCCGGGGCGCTCAGAGGGTCACCTCCGTTTGAGATGCTGAACCCTAGCTTCCGGGGCCTGGGCCAGCCTGACCTCCCCAAGGAGATGGCTTCTCTGTGTGAGTCTCGGGGTCTGGGGAACCAGGGCAAGTGGGTAGGGGGTGATGTAGAACTTGGACATCCTTGTTGAAAGGCGGGCAGGGCACGGGACTTTGGCCTACCTATCAGGACGACGGTGAGTATAGGAGGGGGTGGAGTCAGGTGTGTTGAGAGGGTACGGTCTCAAAGCACTGGGCCTACAACCGCCTCCTGGGTCCCCCAGCCTCGAACCAGGGAAAAAAAGCCAGCTGAGCGTGGGAGCCATGCACATCCTCAGCCCTGACCTTCGACCCTAGCACTGACTCTTTAGCCTGGTAGCGCACACCAGCAGAGGCAAAGACCTCTGAGTTCGAGACCAGCCTGTTTTGCACAGAGAAACCCTGTGATGCTCAGCAAAAGAGAAGGAGGCCTTTGCCGGTGGGGTGGGGTGGGGTGGGGGTGCCTGGGCTGGGCGGGAAAGAGCATGCTTGTGTGGAGGTGTGTGTCTGCCTCCCGTGTTCACGTGTGTAGCCCACGGAGACTGCGCATTGCGGGACTCCTTGTGTGCAGCAGGCAGTGGGAAGAATCTGTAGGTGCTGCTGTCTGCATGTGGCATGCAGGGTGTCTGGATCCCCTCCTCCTCATGCCTGTCCTTGATGCGTGGGCCAGGCGGGCCAGGCGGCGGGGATAAGCCTCCTCTCCCACGAATGTATTCCGTGCGGGGAGTGTCACAGCTTAGTCTCTCGGGACTTGCTTTTCCCGAGTTCCGTGGGAGATAACTGATGGAGCTGGAGTGAAAAGGAGAGACAGACGGTGGTGTGGTGGTGTAGGGAGGCAGAGACCCGGCTGGAACCCAGCGCGAGTCTCCCCGTTGCTCCTGGGTTCTAGACACATGGAGATGGAGGTCAGGGTTCAAAGTGAGGCCAAGGCAGGGAAGCATCAGGCTGGAGAAAGCGTCAGGCTGGAGCTCCATCCTCAAGGCTGCCCCGAAGGATGGGAACTTCAAGGAGAAACCCAAGAGAGGAGCCAGAGGGAGGGAAGCAATCGTGCAGGGTGCGGCAGGCTAGCGCGGAGGGACAGGATAGCGTGGAGGGACAGGCCCAGGCAAGGAGGTAGCAGGTGAGGCCGGGAGGAGAGGAAGGTCTGGGTCCAGACAGTGCTCCCGGGTGGGGCTTCCGGCCCCTAGTGGTAGGGCAGAAGGGAGTCCTGGAGCTTAGGGACCCGCTCGGGGGCAGAGGAGCAGAGCAGAGCACAAGAGGGCACCTCATCTTCTCATCTCTGATCTGCTGTCCCTTTGGGCTGTGACCGTCTAGTCATAAACGGGCCTTTGAAGGCACACCTCGAGTCCCCGTGTCTCTGTACATTCTCTCACTCCTCTCTTTCTCATGTGGGATAAGAAAGGATGCTTAAGAAAGGGCCTGGAGCGTCCCCCTGGGGGCTGGTTTTTGGTTCTCACGGAGGCCCTGACACCTTGGGGAAAGCCTTGTTGAGGAGGGAGTCTCCCCCACTCTTGGGGCTCTCCTGGGGCCTCAGTGGGTGAGGCAGGCGTCTTGGAACCCCGTTGTGGAGGAGGGGAGAGGTGTGTGGAGGGCATGAGCCGCTGAGCTTGGCAAGCATAGACCTGCAAGCATGAGGAACAGAGGAGTGTGTGCATGCGCGCCCGTGTGTGCGCGCGGGTGCGCACACGCCTGTGCGTGGAAGGCCAGGTCTCCGGGTCCCGAGAACACGGGTGTGGAGTGTGTTTGCTTTGCAAGACTACAGGGAAGGGTGAAGGGCAGCACCAGGGAAGCGATCCTGAGGTCTCGAAGAAGACCCGGCCCAGTCTGTCCCCCAGATATTGTGCTGGTACCTGCCGTGGCCGTGGGGCCAGGGCCTGTGGGGCAGGCAGCCCAAGTGCCACCATGCTGAGCGCCTTGGAGACCCTGAAGGCAGGCTGGCCCAAAGCAGCCACACAGGTGCAGAGCCAGCGAGGGGGCGCTGGGAGAGAAGGGCGAGGAAAGCGAACTATGGCAGTTAAGGGTGGCAAGCAGGCGGCGGGAGGCTCCAGGAAAAACCCCAGCGGCTGCTTCTTGCCCTCCCCTCCCAGTCTCTCCTCCTCCGGCTCCAGCTCCAGCTCCAGGCCGACACAAACGGGGCTTTGATTGCAACAGGAAACCTCTCTGGCGGGGGGAGCGGAGCTTGCCGCCGCCGCTGGGGCCCAGGCGGCAGCCCCCCCTCCGCTGGCCCCCTACCCTGTCCCAGCCCCCATCCTGCCAAGAGCTCCTCACATCCTTGCTTTGGGCCTACCCTCTTTCACACCTCCCTCTGCTACCCCCTCCCTCTCTTCGGAAGACCCCTCCCAGTGCTCCTCAGGTGGGACCCGTCCTTCGGGCTTACACTCCTGGGCGGGGCCTCCTGTTTGAAATACCCCTTCGGTTTTTAGTGTGGGGCTTTGGAAGGAAAAAGGAGAGTTCTTAAGCGAGGACCCTCAAACCTCATCTAGAGGTGGCAAGACTCGGAGAGAGACCATGTAGCTATTCTGCTCCCCCAACCTAGTTGCGGCCAAACTCTTTGCCAGGGGCTGATAGAGCTCAGAGGGCGACGGGATTGGCAGCTTGAGTGCTATAGGCCTCTGGGGGGGGAGGGGCACATTCTTTGCCCCTGGGACCATAGCTTCGCTAGGATCTAGCTGGGAAGGGGGTGCACCCTGGTGGTGGGGAGCGTAGGGAAGGGGGTGAGCCAAGCACCAGCACCCCCCTCATGCCCCCACCAAGACTGTCGGGAAACATCTGGTTCCCATGAAATGCTAGAAGGCTAATGGGCCTAATTGCTGCAATAAGGGTGGGGGGCTTTCGGGGAAAGAGGGGCACTAGATTCCCCCCACTTTGCTTTCCAGCCAAGGCTGTGTGTGTCTCAAACAGGGCCTGGGGTTGGCGTGAGGGGTTAGCCTGATAGCCTCTGGTAGTCCCAAGGCCCCAGTCCCTGAAGTGCTCTCGAAACACACAGATGGGGTGATGAGGACGGGGTGAAGAAAAGGGGGGCTTTTGAGAACCCATGGCTTCCTGGAGCCCTCCCCCACGCTGTGCCCTCCTCCCAACCCCCTCCCTGTGGCCTGGCCACTTCTGGTTCTAATTACCAACCAGGCAGGCCTGACTTAATTGGGACCTTTCAGATTTTGGAGGGGGAAGGGGAACTTGCAAGCCCGGAGTTGACTAGTCGAGGCCTTTTCTCCCTGTTTTTTGGGGTCACTCCTCATTTTTTCCTGCTGGCTCTATTCCAGTTCAAGCAACTTAGTCCTCTTTTTCTGCTTTTTGTTTGTTTGTTTGGGGGTGTGCGGTTGGACTCAGGAAAGGAGTGTTAGGGTTGGGTCATGGAGGGAAAGTTCACGCTAGGCTGGAAAGCTCCTGGCTTCCTCTCGGTCCCTGCGGCAAGCTACCGGTGTGCCCGTCCAGAGCAGCCCACCACCGCCATCCGCCTTGTAGGCCCTCCTCCCCAGCCCTGCCCCCCACCCCACCCCGAGTCCCTGGCAGCCTCGCGCTCCCCTCCCCCGCCCCCGCCTTCTCTGCCCACTCTGGCACCCCTTCCTGCTTATTCTTCCAGCAGGCGCCCCACTCTCTCAGCACCCCAGTGCGACCCCGACTCGGTACAGCAGATTCTTAGAAAAGTGCGCCCCGCCCTGGCTCAGCCGCAGCCGCCGGGCGGGGGAAGGGGCCGAGCGCCGCTCCCGCTCCCGGGCGCTCCCCGTGTGCGCGGCGCTGACAGAGCCGGCTGGGCCGGGCGGGCGGCCGGGCGGGGCGCGGGGGAGGGGGCGGTTTCCGGGAGTCGCCGCCGCTGGCGGGGTCCCAGGGCCAGGGTCCCCGATTCGACGCGGCCCGGCGAGGGCAAGCTTCTGACGTGGCCACCCCCTCCCCGTCCTCCCGGCCGGGGCGCGCGGGGGCCCGGGGGTGGCCCAGCTATTTCCTATGGTGGGGTGTAAGTGGCCCGAGCGGTGAACGACCGCGGGGCAGTTAGGCGAGGGGGCAGTTGTCGTGGGGGCTCGGTGTCGCCTGGGTCGCACTTTGGGGCCGCGGGGCAGGGTTGGCGCTCTAGGTGAAGTCAGGTCTGGGAGAAGGCGAGGAGGGAGGCAGCCAGGCACGCCGGGAGTGTCAGCCGCGGGGTCGAGCTTTGGGGACTTGGAGGGAGGCGGCCCGGCCCTGGGCTGGCTGAGGAGGGCTAGCCGGAGCTAGGAGGGGTGGCTGCGCTGGAGGGGGCGGGCGGCGGGTGGGGGACTCCGCCGCGGAGCTGGCGACGGCCTGGGCGGGGTGGGGCGGGGCCGGGTCAGGAGGAGGTGAGCGCGCCCGGCCGCCCGCCCCGAGGGGGGTTCCCGGAGAGTTCACCGCGGGAGCGCGCTCCGGCCTCGGACCTGGGGCGGGGAGAACGGGAAGGAAGGAGCGGGGGCGCGCGCCGGGCCGCAGGAATGCGGCGAGCAGCTCCAGCGCGCGCCCGAGGGGGAGGAGGAGCCGGGCCTGGGAATGCGGGGTGCAGCCAGCAGCTCCGGGCGCGCGCCCGAGGGGGAGGAGGAGCCGGGCCTGGGAATGGGGGGGGCGGGGTGGAGGTAAGGCAGGTCCTCGGCTCCCGAGCGGCGCTGCGCGGGCACCTCCAGGCTCCCCCTGCCCGGCCTGTGCTGACTTGCGTGCCGAAGGAGGGGCCGAAGGGAGGGGGAGGACTGTGAAAGGAAATGCGTAGGTCGGTTCCTCCACTCCTTCCCCAAATCCCGAGCTGGGCACGCGCCTAAGAGCAGATGCGTGCAAAGCCTCCGGGCTGCGGGGAGCCTGAGAGCGAGCCTTTTCCTCAGCCAGGTGTCCGCGCAGAGGCTGGCACCTTCGAGTCTCCGTGCGTGTCGCGATGCCTGTGCGCTGTCGCCCAGCTGCAGACTCGCGGTGCGTGCGCCGCTGTAAGCCTCAGCCAGCGCGTGCGCCGCGCAGCGTGGACACGCCTGTGGACGTGTGTGCGCTCCACTCCCAGCGCCGCTCGTCCCGGTGCCCGGCCCCTTCGCTCGCCAGGCCCCGCCCCCGCCCCTCCGGGCTCCGCTTTTACAAAAGGTCTCCACAGCGCTGGCTGCCGGGCACCCGGAGTGAGCCAGGCGGAGGCAGAAGCTGCAGCCTCGCCTTCGCGCCCCGCCCAGCCCCTTCCCTTGCCGGGGATCCCCCTCCTCCCCGCCCACCCTCACCCCCCATGCGTCTCCGCGCCCTATGCTAGCCCTCCCCCTCCCCCCTCCAGGAGCGGGGCGCCGCGGGGGGAGGAGGGGGAACGGGCTGCGGGTCCTCGGCGTTCTGGCACCCAGCTTCTCCCCGAGCCGGGCCGCGATGTATGATTGCATGGAGTCGTTCGCCCCGGGCCCGCGGCGCCTGTACGGGGCGGCCGGGCCCGGGGCCGGCCTGCTGCGCAGAGCCGCCGGCAGCTCCTGCTTCGCCGGACTGGAGTCTTTTGCCTGGGCGCAACCTGCCAGTCTACAGTGTAGGTATCCGCGCTCGGGGATCGGGTCTCGGGTGCGCGGGAGGCTGGTGCTCGCCGATTCCGAGTTCACAGTTTGGAACCGGGGTGCAGGAGGGTACCTGGCCCCTTCTGTGCGAGGTCCTGGCCCTTTAAACCCGAGGGCCTCGGAGTCCATCTCCTTTGCGTGTGTGCCGTGGTGTTTGGAGCGCGTGTGGGGTTGATGGTGGGTGTTTAGCTCGGGCTTTGGTGGATGCCACTCCAGAGTGCCGGGGGAGCGAGGCCGACGGATGTTGCCAGGGTCCGAAAGTTGATATTCTCGGAGGGACATGACACCCAGCACTTGAGTGGCGTTCGTGGAGTCCATGCGGGAAGTTGGGAGCGTGTGATGCCCGGCTCCTGAAGACCTTTGCCTAGGAGATGTGGGTATGCAGCGGGGCTCTCTTGCCGCTGTCGCCCTCCCCTCGGTTGGCAGATGTGCGTGGCCCGGTGTGGGGATGTTTGTGGCGAGGCTGGGAGGGCGTGTGCCTTGCGTGGCTGCGGGGGCGGCTTTGGAGAGTGCTGTGTTCTGGAGCGCATCCTGTGCTCCGCTTGTTGGGTGCAGGGGGTGTGCGCCGAGGACTGAGAGCGCCGCGTTCCGGGTCCATGCTCACCAACACGAACTGCAAAGCTGGAGCGGGGCTGTGTTCGGCGGGCTTGACAGTTGAGGTTTTCCTATGGCTCCAGCACAACTTCAGCAGGAAGCGAAGGGTGTAGAGCCAAGTGTGTGTGTGGGGGGGGGTTGGGAGTGACAGCCTGTAGGGGACGACAACCTTCGTAAGACCCCCGAATATCCGTCTTCCCCCTCTCTGTAACGGGAGATGCCAGGCATGGGGCGGTAATAAAAAGCTGGGGACTGAGCGGCAGTAAAAATAAAGTCCAGATGAGAAGCGGCTTTGAAGCCCCAGCGCTGGCGGGGGTGGGCAGGGAAGGGGTGGCTCGGAAGGGGCTGGGAGAGGAGCCTGGAACACCCGGCAGGCTGACCGGGGCTTGGCGCTACGCTGGCCGCCGGGTTCGGGTGGCTGCAGACCTCGGCTTAGGGGCAAGCCGGGAAGGGGCGGGCAGCGGGCGGGGTGCTGGCGCTGGGGGAGTGCGCACGCCGGGTCACTGAGCCCCGCCAACGCGCCTAGCTCCTTGGCACCCGGCTGCGCTGTTTACAAGTTCAGAGTTTTTTTTTTCTTTTTTTATTTTTTTTTTCCAGGGCAGAGCTGCTCAGATTTAACGACTGGGAGAGTGGAAGAGGGAGGTAGCAGACAGGAGGCAGTACCGTGGGGATGGTGGGATAGGAATCGGAGCCTGCTGTTTAAAGGGTGAAGAAAGCATGGACCTAACACGTTGCATTAAGTTTCTGTGAAGTCTTAACCTTACCGTGCCCAGTATAGTGGGGAATTGTGGGCACATTGGCCTTTGAGGTAGAAATATCTTGGGGGCGGGGATGTTGGCCACAGGGGTCCTGGGTAGGGACCATATCCTTATTTAGACCCCTGGAGACCCTTTGGGCTTGGTAGCTCAACGTTTTTGCATTTCAATTTGTGCCAGCAAGTTTGGCCAGTAATGGGCGCACAGAACAGCGGGCTCTGCCACACTCGGAGAGTGGGTTACAGGGGAGCTGGGTGCTGTCTTAGGGGCACAGGATGGAGTGTCCTGGTGTTGTGCTGACTGGTGTCAGCGGGAGAGCTGTAGCTTGTGAGTGTGTAGCCCGATGACGGGTGTTGGGAGTCAGTGTGAGCGGGGCCTGAGCCTGTGAGGTCCTCCCCGGCCCAGGAGCCCACGGGAAGTCCGCCTGCTTTTGTGTCTGTGTGACGTTGGCCTACAAAAGTGTGTGTCTTCAAGGAGATGTGTGCAAGATTGTGAGTTGGGCAGCCCAAGCCCTGGGCCTCGCAGCTGGGAGCGTTTACAGCCGGTTATAAAGAGTTTGTTTGAAGCTCCGCTCAGCCTGGCCAGGAATTTCCTCAATTTCAGCAATTTGGGCTTTAAAAGGGGAAAACGCCAGAGCCCACCCCCCCTCAGCGGGGGCCCTGAGGATCAGCTTCCCAGAGCAGGGGCTCAGCTTAGGGCTGAAGGGGGCATCGCCGTGTGTCCCAGAAGACCCTGTCAGCACTTCAGTGCCCTCCACCCACAGCGACCTTAGAGCCATCGGATTGCACTTTAGGATGCACGGGGCGGGGACGTGCCAGGCGGGTGCCGAGAATGAGGGACAGTGCCACTGAGGTGGCAAAGGCTGCCCAAAGGCAGGCTCTCTGGGGCCTGCCGTCCTGTAATTGGCTGGTGCTGTCCCATGCCAGCCTGACCGCACCCAGGCCTTGCGCAAGAGAGGAAATGAGGAAACGGGGCAGCGCAGTTTGGGAGAGAGTACCACCCCACGCACAGGCCTGTGGGCAAGGCGCATGCCCTGGGGACCCCAGGACGGCCTGAAAGTGAGGGCCTGAAAGGCATTCCAATCCTTCCCACGCCTCCCAGCACCTAGCACTCCGGCAACCCCACCCCCAGCCTTGAATAAACTGGAGGCACCCTCCTGCCCCCACTCCTTTCAGAGGGGAACCGACTCCAGCAGGATTCTTATGCTAATGAGCTGTGGGGGTGGGGGGTGGCCAGGGCTTCCCTCTTTGTGAGCTGGTCTGGAACCCCGGGAGGGCCCGCTCCCCTCACTGCCTTGGGTGGGCTGCCCAGGGTGGGAGGAAGGACACTGAGGGTCCTCAGGCTTTCTTCCAGTCACCTCCAAATGTGGCGACAGGTCCTGCGGGCCGGACAGTTGTCAAATGTCCTGAGCCTCCGAGGATGGACCCCGCAGTCACACAGCCTGTGGTACTCCGCAGTCTCCTATAGAAAGTGTGGGCTCCCCGGCTTGGCCAGGACCCCTTGGGAACCACAATTGCTGTTTCTGAAGCAATGAAATCAGAAGACTGAAGACTGGCTCAGAAAGGGTCTGGGGTAGCTCCCATCCCCCCTCAGCTCTGTTTACCCAAAGTCACCTGACTCTGCTACCCCCAAACTGCTCCTCCACCTAAGGATCTGAGCAAATACCTGTCTCCCTCAAGCTTTCACCAGAGGCTGCTCAGCTCTGCTCAGAGCTCAGAGCCTTGCCTGCCCTGTCCGAGCTGCTCAGCCCGCCGCTAATGCTCCCCTTGCTGACTTGGAGTGTTTTCAGGAGTGAATGAATGAAATCATTCAGCCAGGTGCTGGCTGTAGGCCTGTAACTGCCCTATTTGCCACCATATTGTGCCCTCCCCACCCCCATTGCTCCCAGAGACTGAGGGCGTGGAACCCCGGGTTATCCCAGGGACAGGAAGTTAGCCCTAGCCCTTCCACGGAGGCCATTTGTAACTCCCCTGGAATTGGAGTAACTCCCCTGGAACTGGAGTTACAAATGGTTGTCAATCTCCATGTGGGAGCTGGGAATTGAACCCCGGGTCCTCTAGGAGAGCAGCCAGTGCTCTTCCACCGAGCCATCTCTCCAAGTCCCCTATGACTGGGAAACAGAAGCGGAAGTTAACTTCTAGGTTGGTCTTGGTCTGGAGTTTGCAGAACTGAGCGGTGACATACAGGAGTTGGCCAGGTGGGGTGGCAGGGGCCTGGAATCTCGACCAGCTGCAATGGTCAGCAGCCGTCAGCAGCAGGTCTGAAGAAAGGGGTGCTCCTGCTGACCTTCTCTACTGCTTTTCCCCCAGCGGTGGAGACCCAGAGCACCAGCTCGGAGGAAATGGTGCCCAGCTCTCCCTCACCCCCGCCACCCCCCTCGGGTCTATAAGCCATGCTTTGTATGCAATGACAAGTCTTCCGGCTACCACTATGGGGTCAGCTCCTGTGAAGGCTGCAAGGTGTGTGCATGGTGGGAGGAGGGCATGGGGCTTGGTCACCAGGGAGATGAGAGGGGAACACAGAGCTGGGAATATAGCCTAGTCCGTAGAATGTTGCTTGGCACCGGCCTCGAACATCGGCCTCGAGGTGCTGGTGGCATGTCTGTGATCTAGACACAGCAGCAGAGGCAGGCGGCTCTCTACAGAGCTAGTTCCAGGATGGCCAGGGCTACACAAAGAAACCCTGTCTCAAAAAACCGAAAATAGAGCCAGGCATGGTGGTGCACATGTCTTTAATCTCAGCGCTTGGGAGGCAGAGGCAGGAGGATCTCTGTGAGTTCGAGGCCAGCCTGGGCTACAGAGTGAGTCCGGGACAGCCAGGGATACACGGGGAAACCCTGTCTTAAAAAACTAACTAACTAAAGACCAAAGATAGTGATCGATAGATAGACAGACAGATGGACAGATGGATAAAAAGCATTTTAAAGACGAGGGAACCAGGTGCTGTCCTCACACGAGTTTTGCCCGTGCCGCACGCACAAGGGACAGCTTGGGTGAGGTGCTGGGGATGTAGCTCAGCTGTTGGGTGCAGAAGCCCTGGTTCTCTCACTCTCTCCTTCACACTCGCACCCTAGACAAACAAACAGCAGGCTGGGTCAGGGCCGGGCCACTGTGTTGTTTAGGAAACACTCTCCTGCGCCCCCACCCAGGGCTTCTTCAGACGCAGCATCCAGAAGAACATGGTGTACACGTGTCACCGCGACAAGAACTGCATCATCAACAAGGTGACCCGGAACCGCTGCCAGTACTGCCGGCTGCAGAAGTGTTTCCAAGTGGGCATGTCCAAGGAAGGTGGGTGCTCGCCCTCCCGCCCTGCCGGCCAAGGCCTCTGCCAGCCTCCCCGCTCTGAAACCTGGCATTGGGGCCCCTCTTCTGTTTGGTGGGCAGAGAGCGGGGCTGGTCTTTCACGGGACAGATCGTGAGATGGTGCTGAGATGGCCCCTCCTTTCTGCCCCCCCCACCATTGTGCTGCCAAGGCTATAAGTGGATATCCTGCCTGCATATCCTGCCCCCAGCTCCTGCAGGGCAACCGGAAGGGCAGGATGGAGCCGCTTTGGCCTGGGGAGAGAGCAGGCTGTAGGCCCTGGGTGGGGCCGGGGCAGAGCAGCCTGGAAATAGGAACTTACGTAGCAGAGAGGGAAACTAAGGCACTAATTAGGGCTCCGGGGAATAAATCTATATTCTCAGTGAGAAGTGAACGCACTGAGCTAGGCTGAGGGAGAGTCAGAGAGATGCTGAGAGTGTTGATCCTTCCCTTTGCCTCCAACCACAAGCTGTAAGGAATGACCGGAACAAGAAGAAGAAAGAGGTAAAGGAGGAGAGCTCACCTGACAGCTATGAGCTGAGTCCACAGTTGGAAGAGCTCATCACCAAGGTCAGCAAAGCCCACCAGGAGACGTTCCCCTCGCTCTGCCAGCTGGGCAAGTACACCACGGTGAGGAGTGGGCAGCGCCCGGCTGAGGGAGGGCCCTGCGTGCCTCGGGTCAGGCATGGCTGGGGTCGGCTGCAGCGGGGGCGCTCCCGTTGGGGGCGGGGGTCCTTTACACTTCCGACCCCCCTTCCTCCCCGCAGAACTCCAGTGCAGATCACCGGGTGCAGCTGGACCTGGGGCTGTGGGACAAGTTCAGCGAGCTGGCCACCAAGTGCATCATCAAAATCGTGGAGTTCGCCAAGCGCTTGCCTGGTTTCACAGGACTCAGCATCGCCGACCAGATCACTCTGCTCAAGGCTGCCTGCCTGGACATCCTAGTGAGTGAGGCCTGGGGGTTGCGGGCCAAGCCTTTGCGTCCTGGTTGGCCCGGCCTGCCCTTTCCGTCGCAGAGCTCCGCCGCGCTGCCTTACTCCTCGGTTTTACTTAGGAGGCCTTGCTCAGAGGCAGCGCTAACCACCGTCCTTCCCCGTGCCCACGTCCAGATGCTGCGGATCTGCACGAGGTACACCCCGGAGCAGGACACCATGACGTTCTCGGACGGGCTGACCCTGAACCGTACCCAGATGCACAACGCCGGCTTTGGGCCCCTCACAGACCTCGTCTTTGCCTTTGCTGGGCAGCTCCTGCCCCTGGAGATGGATGACACGGAGACCGGGCTGCTCAGCGCCATCTGCCTCATCTGCGGAGGTGCGGGGGCGCCCCCTGGCGTCTTCGCGGGCTCCCTCTCCCGCCACGCCCCAGCCGGTCGGGGGGAGGCCTGGGGATCTCTTCGGGGAACTGTTGCCGCCCACCCACCTTACCGACTTCCCAGATCGTGGGTAGGCTCTCCGGCTCGCCGAGCTAGGGGAAGAGGAAGGAGGCGGAGGGTAGGGCACGCGCAAGCCTGGCTGCGGCCTTCCTTAAGGGGCGCGCCCTGGGGGCCGTGTGCCAGTAGCGAGGGCTCTGAGGCCGCCGCCGCTGTGTCTGTGTAGACCGCATGGACCTGGAGGAGCCCGAGAAGGTGGACAGGCTGCAGGAGCCGCTGCTGGAGGCGCTGAGGCTGTACGCGCGGCGCCGGAGGCCCAGCCAGCCCTACATGTTCCCGCGGATGCTCATGAAGATCACCGACCTGCGCGGTATCAGCACGAAGGGTCAGTCCTGCGCGCGCTCCCGGCTCTCAGGCCCGGCAGAGCGCGGCGGAGAGCCCCGCCCTCCGTGGCGCCCCAGCCTGGTACACCCCACTGCGGAGACTTCCAGATTTGGGACAACATCGTTTCTATTTTGGTTTGGCTGCTGCTGTGTGTTGGTGCCTGCGTGTGCGTGTGGCTGAGGCTGGGGCTCAGGCCTCGTGGATACGAGGCAGATGCTCCGTGCCGAGAGATGTCTCAGCCCTCCTTGACTTTTTATGTCTTATTTTTGTTTGGCAACTGGGTGGGGTAAGCCGATTCCTACTCGGAAGTGTAAGGACTGCGTGTTCCACACGTGTTCCAGACAGTGCGCGTAGAGCTGGGCGGAGCCACGCGTGCTGAGCGGTTCATGCGTGTCGTTTCGGCGGTAGGGAGACTGAGGCAGCAGGATTGCTTTGGGTTCGTGAATTCAAGGCTAGCCTGGACGTTTCGGTCGTCCCAGTTCCTGTAGCGTCAGGAGTGTTTGAGGAGCACTCCCTGTTGGAGAAGCTGACAGGCGCTGGCGGGTGGAGCCTGGCTGCCGTGGCGCGCAGTGGCCAGCAGCTGCGTGCAGTGTGGTCTTCAGGAACCATTTACAGCTTAGGCGGCGCGCACGTCTTTAACGTCAGCCCCTGAGAGGCAGAGGCAGGCGGGTCTCAGTGAGTTCCAGGACAGCCAAGGCTACAGAGAGAGAGAGAGAAGGAAGAAAGAGAAAACCAACGTGTGTGTGTGTGTGTGTGTGTGTGTGTGTGTGTGCATATATATGTCTATATGGCGTTTATTTATTTGTTTATGGGTGTTCTGGTCGGGGTATGGTGTAGAGGTCAAGGGATAACTACAAAATTAGCTCTGTCCCACAGTGTAGGTCGTGGGCACCAAAGACTGGTTATCAAGCCTGGTGGCAAATGCCTTTGCCCACTGAGCTATCTTACTGGCCCTAAAAATTCTCTGTTTACTGTGTGTGAGCGCGTGTGCACGCTCTCGTGCATAGTTGACATGTGCTCTAGCCTGTGTGTGTGGAGGTCAGGAGACAGCTTTGTAGACTCGATTCTTTCCTTTCACCTTTCCGTGGGCTCTTGGATCACATTCAGGTTGTGAGGCTCACACACTATCCACTGAGCTGGCTGCCGTCTCACAAGCTCACAGTGCAGTTGTGAAAAGATGCTGGGCACGGTGGCACGCAGAGGCAGAGGCAGGAGGGTCTCTGTGGGTTCGAGACCAACCTGGTCTACAGAGTGAGCCATAGCCGGGGCTACACAGAGAAACCCTGTCTGAAAAACCAAAAAGAAAGAAAGAATGAAAAGTCACAATGCAGGCTGGAGATAAGAGCACTGGCTTCTCTTCCAGAGGTCCCGAGTTCAATTCCCAGCGCCCATATGACAGCTCCCAACTGTCTATGGCTATAGTCCCATGGGGCCCGGTACCCTCTTCTGGTGTGCACACAGACACACACACAAGACACCGCTACACACATGAATTTAAAAAGAGAAGACACCCTGAAAGTTGAGCATGGTGGCACATGCTTGCAATCCTGGCACACAGGAGGCAGAGGCAGGAGGATTGCTACAAGTTCAAGGCCAGCCAGAGCAATATAGCAAGACTCTGTCTGAAAAAAGAAAAGAAAGGGAAAAGAGCAGGAGTTGGGTGCAGTGGCCTGTACCCCTGATGCCAAAGATGGCTGCGGGCTTGGCTTGGTGCAGTTAGTTCCAAGGTAGCCTGGGCCCCTGCCTCTGAGGAACGGACCAAAGCAGAGAAGGCCTGAAAGGTTCAGCGGGCTAGTAAAGTTCTGGGCTGGTGGGGTCGTCTAGAGCCTCGGGTGGAGGGGGCACCCAGAAGTGGCTGTATGGGTGGGAAGTCCTCCTGGCCGGCCAGCCGGCTCCGGAAGGTCTGGGTGCGGGCTCTCCCCAGGTGCTTCTGCCCTTGCAATCCTCTTCCCTTCTCCCTGTAGGCGCAGAGAGGGCTATAACCCTGAAGATGGAGATCCCGGGCCCCATGCCCCCCCTGATCCGAGAGATGCTGGAGAACCCAGAAATGTTTGAGGACGACTCCTCGAAGCCCGGCCCCCAGCCCAAGGCTTCCAGTGAGGATGAAGCCCCAAGGAACCAGGGCAAAGGGGGCGAAAGCCCCCCGCCTGACCAGGGCCCCTGACCTACCCCACTGTGGGGTTGGGCTCCCGGCAGCAGACTGACCATTTCCCAGCCACCCCTAGTGGCTGAGAGAGGACCTGCCCTGCCCGCTCCCCACCCTTCCGATGAGCTCGTGGTTTTGCCAAAGTTTGTAGGGGTGCCTGTGTTCAGCCCGGTCCTGTTCTAACGGCTCCCCCTACAGTCCGGGGGCTGCCCCGCACCTGCCCGGAGAGCCTGGGAAGGCCCAAGCTTGGGTCCAGACTCAAATCTCAGCACTGCCTTTCAGACTCCGGCCACAGGCTCCCCAGGCAGGAGGACGCCCAGCCTTCCCACAGCCCCTTCCTCTGCCAGGTGCTTGGGCCTCCGGGAGCAAACAGGAACACTAGAGACCAAAAGGGGGCCGCCAGGGGGGCTGAGCCCGCCCTCGGGCCCTGCCCTGGGTGCCTGACGCTGGGCGATGACCCTGCCACGCGCCCGCCCTCTGTGCGCATCCTCACTCTGCCCAGCGTGGGGCAGGCGGGGCCCTGCGTTTCTGGGGCGGGGCCTGGGGGCGAAGGGAGGGGCCTAGCGAGAACCTCCGCTGAGGTGCGGCGCGTCCCAGGGCCTCCGTTTTACAGGCCGCCCCTTCGCCCCTCTCGTGCCTTGGCTTCTTGCCCCCATCTCAGCCGTTCAGGCGGGGACTTCCACACTACAGAGGGGCCAGGCATCCCTCTCTTAGTGCCTTCTCACCCTTGACCCCCCCAGAGCAGCTTGGCCCCGGGGAGGGGAGATGCTGCTTAGCTGATCCCACCCCGACCCAGAGGAAGCCTCTATTTATTTATTAGCTTTTGTTTACACCCTGGAGTGACCCCCTCCTCCAGGGGTCTTGGGAGGGGGGCCCAGGGCCTCTGTGACCCCTTCTTCCTTTCCCCAAACTCCCAGTTTGTATTTAGCTGCCAAATAAGATTCCTGCGGGCTCCCCCTCTTCTCTGGGGGGTCAGGGTGCTGTCCCGCCCCTCTGTTTACATCACCCCTCCCACCCCGCTGTTCGCATATTGCTGAGTTTTCTATTTTTGCAAAATAAAGTGATGGAAACTCAAATGGACCGTGGCTCCCTCTGCCAAGTCACCAGGTCAGGGCTGTGACCCGCTGACCTGGGCAAGGGGCTGGGTGGGCCGTGGGGGACAAAGAAAACGTGAAATATGTTCAGGGTGGGCAGCAAATCTCCTGAAACTTCACTTATTTTGCACACTTTTCCCCGGCCTGGAAAAGAACCACAGCGCCCCTAAGCCCCACTGTTTTTAGGGGTTGTTTGTCTGACTGAGGCAGGGCCCCTCTGTATCTTAAGCTAAACTCACAGTCCTGCCCACTCAGCTGTGAGTGCTGGACCACAGGCCCGAGCCACCACTGTGCTCACTCCTCAGGGAGCTCTCCACCCTCTGAGCACACTCTGCGACCTATGTGCCTTCTGCTCCTGGTCTCCGCACCTTCTCTTCTTCCGCTCCTTGGAAAGACCATTGCCCTCTGAGACTGTCCTTCAGCCCATGCTGTGCCCTGGGACAGGACTTTGCTTACCTTGCCCTTGGCTCTCTTGACCGTGACCTGGGCACACGGGAAGGAGGTGGGTATGGGACAGGGGAGGCAAGAAGAGGAGGGGGAAGAGCAGCAGAAGAAAGTGAAAGAAGATTTAGAGGAAACCACAGGGCCAGGGGAAAAGAGGGCATTGTCATGGTAACCACTGGCTGAGGGGGAAGGGCAGTGGGTCTGGCTGTCCCTTAGCCTGGAGCCAGCTAGGCCCTGCCCGGAGAAGCCTCTCCAGCGTCTTCCAGGGTCCTAACTTTTAGGAGTATCTATCTATTTGTGACAGGAATACATTTGCTCTGTTTCTTTGAGTGTTCTCAGTGTTCAGCTGTGGCTCAGGGAAGGACGAATCAGATGATGTGGATTTGGTCTCTTTGACTAATCACCTCCCAAAGCAACCAGTTCAGCCAGCTTATTTTGAAAAACATGAAAACAAAAGCTTATCTATCATTAAAGAGAGAGAGAGAAATCCTATTTGTATCTACACAGCCCCTTCTGCCAGGCTTTATGCTGCCTCAGGCCCCGGCGATGGTTCCTGCACCCGCCTTCCCAATCTACTGCTGTCCTGGCTCCTGGACCCCCAGTGGCACCTCCAAATCTCACCAACTTGCCAACTGCCTAGAGCCTGCGCCTCTCAAAGCCTCTGCTCCTTACCCACTGCCTAGAGCCTGCACCTCTCAAAGCCTCTGCTCCTTACCCACTCAGACCCCTCCTTCCTGCTGGCTAGTGTCCCCCCCTCCTCAGCTCCTCAGCGATGGAGACTGGACATGCCTCTTGACAGCCCCGCCAAGCCCCTAACCCTGAGCGGCATTCTCACCCATCCCAGACAGTCACGTGCACAACTGATAGCCACGGGTCTCATCTCTGCCAAAGTCTGAGTGCAGACGAAAAGACAGCCAGAGGACGACCTCAACCTTCCTAACACTGAGACCCCTCGGTACAGTCCCACATGTTCTGGTGACCCCCAACCATAAGGTTATCTACCTCATAACTGTAGTTTTGCTACTGTTATGAATCATAATGTACATAGCTGATATTTCCGATGGCCTTAGGCGAACCCCGTGAAAGGGTTGTTCGACTTCTGTGGGGTTGTGACCCATGGGTTGAAAATCACTGGATTAAGGAATACAAGTGAGGAGTTTTACTATTTCCTGTTAAGGGAGAGAGTGCCAGGATATTAGCTCAGGGAGGTTGGCTCCAGAGTCCAAAGAGTTTAGCTGCGCGCTGTTAGGAGACATTTGGGAAAAGACCTCAGATTCAATCCAGATTATAATTAGTTAAATGTATTGATACTGCTGGCAGTACAGTACTTTGAGCCAGTTTAGGTTCTGCCACTCAAAGGGGGATGAGGGAAGGATTTTTAAAGGCAAAACCCACAAGACCTTGAGTAGCTGCACAAGCCAGCCAAGAGCTGCTTTGCTATGCCAAGAATAGGTAGTCAAGGTGACCTCAGAGAGATCCTTGAATGTCTGCAAAACAAACAAACACAATCACAGTCATATGATAACAAGCAGATGGTTTTGGCTGTATACTTCTGGGTTGGGGGAACCACAAAGTCAGGGTTATTGGGAATTTTCAGGGATTGGTGTCAAGAGACAAATGGCTGTTGGGTACCAAGATGGATACCTAGCATAAAATGTAGGGGTTTTGTTTTTGCTTTTTAAGTCATCACCACAACATGTGGTTCCTGGGTATCCAAAGGAACAGAAATCTCAGTTCCCTCCTCTTCAGTACTGTCTTCCTGCCTGGCTCCCTCCTCTGTGAGGTAGTGGAGAGAGCATTGATTTTTGGAGGGCACCGTCTGGTCCTTGTGACCCTTGACTGTAACTTGACAGCTTAGAGCGTGAGGGATGCTCAGAGAGGGGGTTCCTTGTTCTCGGTCCTCACGTTAACGGCCCACTCCTGTGTGCTCCACCTTCTGCTAGCTCTGCAGCCCTCCCAGAGGCCCCCGCCCAGGGCGTGTCACTTCCTCCTCTGCTGCCTCTCCGTGTGAACACAAAGGCTAGTGCTCCCACTCCCACCGCTCCCACTGGAGGAAGGGCTGCTCCAAGGCACCTGTGAGTATTGCCCGGGCACTGCCCACCTGCCTCCTCCCTCACCAGGCCCATTCCCTCCCACCTCTTGGGAAGAAGGCTCTGGCCTGGACTCTCCAGTGCCCTGTGTGGTCTTAAGAAAGGCCCTTCACCTCTTTCTGCATTCCTGCGGCCCCATTATTCCTTCTCCGCTATCCCCAGGGGAGCCAGAGGGAGGAAAGGAGGTAGATCTGGTGGTACGGGTGGGAGTTTCCATGGACAGAACAAGGCTGACACCGCTGTGGGCTTCTTCCAGCACCTCCTGTCTGTCCCTGACTGCTTCCTGGCAGCCCGACGCTGCTTCTGCAGCCCAGGAAGGATTCTTCCCACTTGGCACCGTGGCCACACGCCCGTTCATAGCCTACTGAGGCTTGCGATACCAATAAAGTTAGTACTGCCAAAGCATAGTCACAGCCATAATCATTTTAATTATATCTTTGTGGACTAGGGCCGTAGGCCACTGGCCCAGCTTGAGTGAGGCCCTGGGTTTGATCCCCAGTACTTAAAAAAGCATTTTTACTTAGGTTTATAAGGAATCATAACAGACAAAACTACCTCTGATCAAGAGTCATTATGGGGCATTGTGGAATGAGAACTGAGCCCAGCATTGGAATAAGAATTATTTGGTCAGGGCTGAGCATGGTGGCACACACCTTTAATTCCAGCACTCAGGAGGTAGAGGCAGGCAGATCTCTGAGTTTGAGGCCAGCCTGACATAAAAAAAGAAAGAAGAAGAAAAGAAAGAAGAAAAAAGGTCAGCCGGGGAGCTTGAGCTTTGAGCTGCTTAAATCCACCTGTGCCCTGCGTGTCCTTGACTTCAGTTTCTCTTTGCAAGGAGGAGGCTGAGATAGAAAATGCTTCCTGTCTCTCTTTAGGACCAGAGAGAAGGAAGTAAAGCAGAGAACTGAGAAGTAGAAAAAACAGCATCGTGAGATGTGTGTGTGTGTGTGTGTGTGTGTGTATTAGGAAGGGGAGAGACAGAAGCAGGTAGCAAGATGAATGGATTGCCAAAGATGACAGAGTGGAGAAGGGCAGGGCAGCCCATGCATGAGGTCCGTTAGGAGAGGTGAGTGAGCGGGGGTGGAGGTGGAGCCCCGTCCAGATGAGTCTAAACTCAGCCTGTGCTCAGCCTCCCTGACCACAGCTCTCAACACCCAGGGCCGAGGTTTCGGTGCGGCTAAGCTGGGGTCAGCCCCTCGCTGAGAGCAGCAGCTCTGTCAGGAACTACACCCATCTGAGGGCACATGGGTGGGGAGCAGGATGGGGTCCAACGGCCCGGCACCCCACCCTTCCCCACACTCCCCGCAGACGGCATCAGTACCTGAGTCTGGACCTGGCTGAGGGGTGTGGATGATCTGTGAGGCTTCACTCCCGGAGCATGGCAACAGCGGCCTGCTGACGCTGCCTGGCTTCCGGAGGCTCCTGCAGAGTCACTGCACACGCCTGTCCTGAGCTTGCACACGCGTGCATGGCTGTACTCTCCTCCTCGTTGTCTGTACCGTGGGCAACTGGAAACTCTTAAGCTTTAGACACCTCAGTGGTTAAGAGCGCTTGCTGCTCTTGCAGGGAACCCAGACTTCATTCCCAGCACCCACATGTTGATTACTCAAGTTTCAAGGGAGCCAATGTCCCTTCTGGCCTCTGAGGCTGTAAGAACACATGTAGTGCAAAGATAGACACTTAAAAAAAAAAAAATATATATATATATATATATATATATATCCAACAAAAATCTAAAGATAAAAAAGAAACTGTTGAGTGTGAACGTGGCGCTGAGGCTTGAAAGGAGAGTTGTAACATGCTGAGCAATGCCGTGCTGCCGAGCCGCCTTCATTAGACCCCAAGGAACCGCAGGTAGCCCGTCACGACAGGGCTGGCTCACGACTTCCCCTTTACCGAACAAGGGAGTTTATGTGAGAATTCTTTATTTTAAATTGAATTATTAATTTTGATTCGAGGCCAGCCTGGTCTACAGAGTGAGTCCAGGACAGCCAGGGCTACACAGAGGGAAAAAAAAAAAAAAAACAGAAAACAAAACAAAACAGATCTGATTTTGGGGCCAGAGAAGCAGTTCAGTGGCTGAGAGCATCGGCTGTTCTTCAGGGGACCTGGGTTTGATTTTCCAGCACCCACACGGCAATTCTGTAACTCTAGTCCTGGGGGATCTGATGTTCTTTTCTAGCCTGTGAGGGCACCAGGAGCACAGGCTCCACACAGGTATACATGCAGGTCAAACACCTGTGCGTACAGAGCAAATGTGAAAAATCTGTTTTCCATTGACTTTTGTCTGAGACAGAGCTCTTCACTGTTTTGTGTGTGGATTTCCTAAGTCATCCCAGCACTGTCTGCTGAAGGTCATTTTTCCTCTGTTGAATGGTTCGGCACCTTTTTTCAAAAAACAATTTGCCGTGGATGGATGGGCTTCTTCCTTCCTTGCTTGCTTCCTTGCTTTTTTCATTCTTCCTTTCTTCCTTCCTTCTTTCTCCCATCGTCCTCCTCTTTTTTTTTTTTTTCTTTTTTTAAAGACAGGATCTCTCTATGTCGCCCCTACTGGCCTGGAACTCCTTACATAAGCCAGGCTGGCCTTGAGCTCACAAAGATCCTTCTGCCTCTGCCTCCTGAGCACACCTGGCCCTGCAGCCTGAGTTCTGCTCCACTAATTCTTGCACCTGCCTTTAAGTCGGTACCGCAGTGATTAATGTGGCTTCATGTATTCTTGATTAATGGATTTAAAGCTTTTTTTGATAAAAGCATTTTTTGAGACAGGGTCCTGTGGTTTAGGCTGGCCTCGGATGCCTGTTCTCCTGCCTCTACCTCCCAGTACTGAGATAACAGCATGAATTGCCAGATTTATTTTTGAATCACAGTAATAGATCACCTGTTCAGTTTTTACTTATTTAAAAAAAATTTTTTTTTTGAGACAGAGTGAGTTTTTCTGTGTAGCCCTGGCTGTCCTGGAACTCACGTTGTAGACCAGGCTGGCCTTGAAATCAGAAATCCACCTGCCTCTGCCCCCTAAGCACTGTGATTAAAGGCATGTGCCGCCATGCTGGGTTGCTCAATGTTTAAAATTAATTGATTAATTAGTTTTTGCAGTGTAGTCTAGGACCTATGCATAGCCACACTTTCTTCCATGCCACAGAAAATTTGGCTGGCTGTGGCCACTCACAGCTGCAGTCCTCACACTTGAAAGGGTAAAGAGAATTGCCGTGGGTTCAAGCCCCGCCTGGGCTACAGGGAGGATCAGGCCAGCTGGGTCCCTGTCTACAAAACACCAAAGCCAAAGCAACAGCAGCACAGTACTGGAGAGCCAGCTTAGTGGGTGAGGATGCCCCCGGCTGAGCCCAGTCCCTGTCCCACAGCTGTCCTCTGACCCCCACACACCGTGACCAGGGCACGCTCCCACCGCCAGTTAAACAGATGAGCATAAAACACAAAGCTAAACTAGACCGTCAGGCCGGTGAGGCGCGCGCTTGCTCCTGCAGAGGACCCGGGTTCCGTTCCTGGTGCCTACAAGCTGGCTCACCTCCAGGGCTGCTGCACTCTGCAGCCTTCCTGGCACTGTATGCATTTGGTGCACATACATACAGGCAGGCAAAACACCGCTAGTGTAAAATCAAATAAGATACATTCATTTAAAAAACTAGGGCTGGAGAAACAGCTCAGTGGTTAAGGGCACAACAGTCTTCTCGAGACTTGGTTTGGTTTCCATGGCAACTCACAGGCACCTATACCTTCTGCCCTCCAAGGCCGGCAGGGACACACGTGCTGCACAGACATGATAATAAAATAAAATACAGATCCCAGCGTCAACAAGGTTTCTTTTTACTGGGCGCCCTTCACGGTGAGGCAGCAATCCTGAGCACACACTCCTGTGCGGCCCCTTCCTCCCTTCCTCTCTTCCGACCTTCACTTCTTCAGACTTCAAGGCTGTCGGGCATTTGCTCAGCTCCTTCGCTTTACAAAGGTGGAGGCTGAGGCTCCGCAGCCAGGCGGGTGTCTGGTGGGTGGGACCTGGCGCTTCCCGTTGGTGCCTCCTTCACTGCAGCGTGGAATGTTGGTGAAGAGATCCGAGAATGGTCCTTTCCGCTCCAGACTGTCCCGTCCTCTTTTCTTCCTTCCTTTTCCTTTGCTTTTGAGAGAGGTCTTTCTAGGCAGCCCTGCCTTGCCTGGAACTCACTGTAAAGACCAGGTTGCCCTCAGACTCACAGAGATCCACGTGCCTCTGCCTCTCACATGTACCACTATGCCCAGATTAAAAAACAAAACAAAACAGTACATATATATATTTAATGTATATGTGTGTGTGCCTGTGTGTGGTTAGTGCACATAGGTGCAGGTGCCCACGGAGATGGAGTTACAGGCAGTTGTGATCGGCCTGGAGTAGGGTGGGAATAGAACTCAGGTCCTCCAGAAAAAGTGTGCCTTTGTGCTTTTTTTTTTTTTTAGATTTTTTTTTTTTATTTTTTGGCTGTGGGTGTTTTTTCTGTATGTCTGTCTGTGCACCACATGTGTGCCTGGTGCCCTTGGAGTGTGTGGGATCTTCCGGAACTAGAGTTACCCCGAAAGCTGCGAGCTGGCATGCCGCGTGCTGGAATGGAACCCAGGCTGGAGGCCATCCCTGGGTGAGCAGCCAGTGCTGGGCCATCTCCCCACGTGAGCTGCTTGTGCTCTTAGCCACTCGCAGGCCCTCCTCAGGCTGCGCTGCCCGCCCTGGGTACCTGAGGTCTGCACGGAGGCAGACAGGTCTCCGGCCCCCGCCCCTGCTTGGCACCTGTCGCTTCCCACCACTTTGAAAAGGCTACTGAACGCAGAGGGGATGCGGAGCTCTGAGGACAGGGATGGCGTTGGGGGAAAGCTCGCGTGGCCACCACAGGCTAAGCTGAGAGGACCAGAGCCGGGCCCTCCCTGAGGACCCAGGTGTCCCTTTGTGTCCTATTACAGGCCATGGTGGACATGTCAGCCCTTCTCATTCTTCTGCTGATTCTGGGCGGAGGTGAGAGCCAGCTGGATCCCAGGGTCACACCCTCGGGCGAGGCCGCGGAACAGGGGGATCCTGACCTCTCCGTGCAGGGGTCCTGCCAGCCAGCTCCTTCCTGCCAGAAGTGCATCCTGGCACATCCCAGCTGTGCGTGGTGCAAGCAACTGGTAAATGGCTCTGTGGCCCTGGAGCCATGCATGGAGTGTGCACAGCCTGGACATGCATGCGTGTCGTGTGGGCGTGTTTGTGGTTTTTCTGGGTATATTCTTCAGTCTCTTGGGTGGCTGGAGCTGTTCTTTGTGGAAGCCTGAAAGAGGGAGAGGTGGCAAAGGAGCTTCAGAGACACGGTCTTTCACGGAAGGATGGAGAGTTAGACCCGTGGGCCTTGCTGAGAGGTATTGCACACTCACAGGCCCTTCGTAAAGGGCCCAAGAAACTAGTGAAAGCGAAGCTGCAAGGCTGTGAGAGGCAGAGGTCCTAGGCCCTGGCTAGAGAGATGAAGCTCTGGGGACATCCGGTCTGTCTACCTCTTCCATTCTCTAGACCAGGGGCTGGCACCCGTGCCCACTGAGAAGCCACCTAACCATTTCCTTCCCCTGTGGTTTCCTAGTCAGTGCATGGTACCAGACATCGTGAGCGTGTGAGTTGCGTGTGTGCACGTTGTGTGTGTGTGTGTGTGTGTGTGTGTTTCTGTCCCTATCCTCCTCCTTCCCAGAAACTGGTGTGACTGGCCCCTTCCTATTTTGATGTGACCGCGCAGGGGAAGCTGGGCTTTCGGGCCTTTTCGCGATCTCCACAGGAAGTCTGTGGCTCTGAGGAGAGGGGGTGGTGGGCGGGCTAGCGGAGGGCAGAGCGGCGGGGTCTGCGGGGCCGCGTCGGGCTGAGGGGACTGGGGTGCCAACGCGCGTCCTCCGGGGTGCAGAACTTCACGGCCTCGGGGGAGGCGGAGGCCCGGCGCTGCGCGCGGCGGGAGGAGCTGCTGGCCCGCGGGTGCCCGGCGCACGAGCTGGAGGAGCCGCGCGGCCGCCAGGAGGCGCTGCAGGACCGGCCGCTGAGCCACGGGGCGCGCGGCCAGGGCGCCACGCAGCTGGCCCCGCAGCGGATCCGCGCCGCGCTGCGCCTGGGTGAGTCCAGGGCCGGGCGGGGCGCGCGCGCCGGGGCTGGGAGGCGCGGGGCTGCGGGATCGAGCCTCCCCGTCTCTTATCAGGGGAGCCCCAGAAATTCCGGGTCCGCTTCCTCCGGGCCGCGGGCTACCCGGTGGACCTGTACTACCTCATGGACCTGAGCTACTCAATGAAGGATGACTTGGAGCGCGTGCGCCAGCTCGGGCACGCCCTGCTGGTCCGGCTGCAGGAGGTCACGCATTCTGTGCGCATAGGTGAGCGTGAGCTAGCTACCCAGATGCTGCCAGCCCTTGCAGCCGCTTTTCGCTTCCACCGTCGTCTTAGGCTCGCCCAGTGTTTAACAGACTCATCAGGCCAGGGGATCCTGACATCTCTCCCGAGCCACACTCATCTCGGTTGAAGCTGCAGGGGGATTGGCCGTAGCGGGACCCCTGAGGCCCAGCGGCTCAGACACGGCTCAGACTCAGCTCCCGACCTGAGCACCGCCCTTACCCTTCCGCCTCCACCAGTGTCCGTGGAAGCCTATCTGTCCCTACGTTCTGTGGTGACTTTCTTCCTTGGCTCGGAAGGGACTTCCTCCCTTGTTCCAAGTGGTGCAGCAGCAGCGCACACCTTGAATCCCAGCCCTCGGGAGGCAGAGGCAGGCAGATCTGTCATCCAGGCCAGCCTGGTTTAGAGTGAGATCCAGGACAGCCAGGGCTACACAGAGAGACCCTGTGTCAAGATAAACAAGCACCCCCTCCCCAAAGCACCCTCTCTGTGCCACCTGCCGATTCCACCCCATGGACCCTGGCCTCCTTAGCCTCCATGAAGGCCGGCCTGCCCCTGCTCCATCTCCTCCACTCCCACCCTCCTGAGCTGGCGGTGCCACAGTTTTGCCCGTGCCGGGGGCCAGGTCCCCGCTGACGTCTTGTGGTCTTTGGCACACCCTCGCTGCTCCTGCCTTCAGGTTTTGGCTTCTTCGTGGACAAAAGGGTGCTGCCGTTTATGAGCACGGTGCCCTCCAGGCTTCAGCACCCATGCCCCAGCCGGCTGGAGCGCTGCCAGCCACCCTTCAGCTTTCGCCACGTGCTGCCCCTTACTGCGGATGCCCAAGCCTTTGAGAGAGAGGTGGGCCGTCAGAATGTCTCTGGCAATCTAGACCCACCGGAAGGCGGCTTCGATGCCATTTTGCAGGCTGCCCTCTGCCAGGTGAGGAGACAGAGTCAGGATCTGAGCGCCGGGAGCTACCTGGGGCTAGGACTGTGCGTGGCAGGTGCCCGGTGCACACCAGGGGTGCAGTCATCTGACCTCGCTATGACCTGCATGTTTGTCCTAGCAGTTATCTGGCATGCGGGAGTAAAAAGAGGCTCTCTGGCTAGTTCACAAGAGCACCTCCATAACAACAGACTTGTTTGGGGGAGGGGCTCAAGAGCTTGGAGTAGAGAATTAAAGCCGTGGGGGGGGGGGGGTGGACAGATACCCCTAGAATGATCCTGCCAGGTTCTGTGTGGCCAGGATGGCCCCGGTGCCGGGATGGCCCCATGGCCGTGCCCAGCCATGCGGACTGGCCCCTTTCCACTCAGGAGCAGATTGGCTGGAGAAATGTGTCCCGACTCCTGGTGTTTACTTCAGATGACACGTTCCACACAGCCGGGGATGGGAAACTGGGTGGCATCTTCATGCCCAGCGACGGGCAGTGCCATCTGGACAGCAATGGCGTGTACTCTAACAGCGCAGACTTTGTGAGTCCTCCCTTGCCCCCGACCCCACCTGAGCCTCATCTCTTCTGTCCTGACTCCTCCCACTCCTCCCCTCAGGTCAGGCGGCCAGGTCTGACAGGACGCCTGGGCCAGTCCTTCCTCCTGCTTGGGCGGGCCTCTGGGGCCTGGCTTCTCTTGGTCTGAGGGTCAGCCGGGCATTCTTCTCCCGCCTCAGGACTACCCCTCTGTGGGTCAAGTGGCCCAGGCCCTCACGGCTGCCAACATCCAGCCTATTTTTGCTGTCACAGGCGCCACGCTGCCTGTGTACCAGGTAAGCGGTCTCCAGCCGCCGTGCTTTAACTCCCCACTCCACTAACCTTTCGTTCTTCCAGCCCCGGAGACATTCTCTTTATTCACTCCCTCCTCACACAGGAGCTGAGCCAGCTGATCCCCAAGTCTGCTGTCGGGGAGCTGAGTGAGGACTCCAGCAATGTGGTGCAGCTCATCATGGATGCCTATGATGTGAGGGGTCAGGGGTGAGGGGACAGGGGTGAGGATGGGGGTGAGGGTGGGCAGGGGTGAGGGGATGAGGTGAGGGTGGGCAGGAGTGAGGGGACAGGGGTGAGGATGGAGGTGAGGGTGGGCAGGAGTGAGGGGACAAGGGTGAGAGTGGGCATGAGTGAAGGTGGGCAGGGGTGAGGGGATGGGGGTGAGGGTGGGCAGGGGTGAGGGGATGGGGGTGAGGGTAGGCAGGGGTGAGGGGTTGGGGTGAGGGTGAGCAGGGGTGAGGGGACAGGGGTGAGGGTGGGCAGGGGTGAGGGGATGGGGTGAGGGTGGGCAGTGGTGAGGGGATAGGGTGAGGGTGGGCAGGGGTGAGGGGATGGGGTGAGGATGGGCAGGGTGAGAGGGCGGGTGAGAGATTGGGGTGAGGGTGGGCAGGGGTGGGGACAGGGGTGAGAGTGGGCATGAATGAAGGTGGGCAGGGGTGAGGATGGGGGTGAGGGTGGGCAGGGGTGAGGGGACAGGGGTGAGGGTGGGCAGGGGTGAGGGGATAGGGTGAGGGTGGGCAGGGGTGAGGGGATAGGGTGAGGGTGGGCAGGGGTGAGGGGACAGGGGTGAGAGGTTGGGGTGAGGGTGGGCAGGGGTGAGGGTGGGCAGGGGTGAGGGGATGGGGTGAGGATGGGCAGGGTGAGAGGGCGGGTGAGAGGTTGGGGTGAGGGTGGGCAAGGGTGGGGACAGGGGTGAGAGTGGGCATGAGTGAAGGTGGGCAGGGGTGAGGATGGGGGTGAGGGTGAGCAGGGGTGAGGGGACAGGGGTGAGGGTGGGCAGGGGTGAGGGGATGGGGTGAGGGTGGGCAGGGATGAGGGGACAGGGGTGAGAGGATGGGGTGAGGGTGGGCAGGGGTAAGAGGTTGGGGTGAGGGTGGGCAGGGGTGAGGGTGGGCAGGGTGAGAGGGCGGGTGAGAGGTTGGGGTGAGGGTGGGCAGGGGTGAGGCAAGGTCCCTCGGGTGGCAGGGCACAACTACGGGGCATGCCCACTTTGGGTTCTGCTAGTTCACGGTTCCTACCTCCACTTTAGGTAGCCCTTAGATCTTCATACCCTCACTCTCCTAACTAGAATTCTAGTTAATAATTTGCCGTATTGAAGACCGAACCTAAGCCCTGTGCTAGGCAAGCCCTGAGCCACTGCGTGATGGTCCTTACTGAGCCACAGCCCTTACCTCTTTTTTTAATCTAAAAAATATTTAAGGGGCTGGAGAGATGGCTCAGTGGTTAAGAGCACTGTCTGCTCTTTCAGAGGACCTGAGTTCAATTCCCAGCACCCACATGGCGGCTCATAACTGTCTGTAACTCCAGTTCCAGGGGATCTGACACCTTCACACAGACATATATACAGATAAAACACCAGTGCACATAAAATAAAAAATATTACAAAGATACATGCAGACAAAACACCCCCACACATAAAATAATGCAATTTAGAAGCATTGAAAATTCATACATACATAATGTGTTTGGGCCAAGTGGACCACCTATTTCTCCTCTCTAGTCCCCCCTTACACCCCATCACTTTCCCCTCTCAAGGTCACATTGGTTTTTTTCCTCCTAAAACAGGGTTTCTCTGTGTGGCCCTGGCTGTCCTGGACTCACTTTGCAGACCAGGCTGGCCTCGAACTCACAGAGATCCCCTTGCCTTGGCTGCCCCGCACTGGGATTAGAGGTGTGTAACAGTACCCCAACTTAGTGCAGCTGATAGCAAGGATCACTCTCTGGGTGCGCTGTGTCACGCCTGGAATTCCTCAGCTAGGCAGAGGCAGAGGACGGGGAACTCTCAGGGCCAGCTTGGGCTCCGGGAGAGCCTGCGTCCTCTGCCTTCCTGCGGGATTGGGGCTGCGTGACTCGGGGGCCGCTTGCCTAGCACACCCGGTTCGTTCACTGTCCCCACCAAACACACTTCTCCATGGTGAAGAATCTTGAGATAGCGCTGGCCTCCCCAGGATAAACGCAGTGAAGCCGGTCAGCCTAGGTCTTACACACAGACTGTGTGGCCTGGTTCGGGCCACAGACACACACACGCCCTGCGCAGGCTGCCCTGGGGTGTGTGTGGCCTGCAGCCCATGGCGCTCCTGGATGGTCTTTCAGAAATGGCTTCCAACTGGACAGGATGGAAGGAGCGCCAGGGTGAACGGAGCGGGGCTGGGGTGGTGTGGGCGAAGAAAGCAGGTGCCCTGGAGCCTGCCCCCGCGTGGCTACCTCCTCCCGCCTTTTTCACAGAGCCTGTCCTCCACCGTGACCCTTGAGCACTCTCCGCTCCCTCCCGGGGTCAAGATCTCTTTCGAGTCGCACTGCGGGGGCCCTGAGAAGAGCGAGGGTGAGGCTGGGGACCGGGGGCAGTGCCACCACGTCCGAGTCAACCAGACGGTAAGCCAGCGGGACAGACACGTGAATGTGGGTGTGGAAGTGGGGGAGGAGGCAGCCGTGGGAGGGTGGGCTTTCACTCATTCTTCGTTTCCGAGTTCTGCACGGTCAGTGGGCTCAGGCGTGCTGGCACACGTGGGGGCAGTGTGGAGCTTCGCTGGTCCTCCTTCAGGTGGATTTCTGGGTCACTCTTCACGCCACCCGCTGCCTCCCGGAGCCCCATCTCCTGCGGCTCTGGGCTCTGGGCTTCTCAGAGGAGCTGGTCGTGGAGCTGAGCACGCTGTGTGACTGTGAGTGCGGTGACACCCAGCCCCGTGCTCCCTACTGCAGCGGTGGCCAGGGGGACCTTCGGTGTGGCATATGCAGGTGGGTGCTGTCTGCCCTCCTCTTGCCCTCTGGGCCCTCCTGACCCCTCAGGACTCTGCTGAGCACCAGCCACGAGGTCTTCACCTCGACCCTTCCCTTCCCCCTCCTCCATCCACCCTTGGCACTCTACTGGACCCTAGTGTTGTTCCAGCCTCTGTGTCCACCTCCCTTGAGAACACAGGCTTAGAGCAGTGGTTCTCAGCCTTCCTAATGCCGAGACCCCTCGGTACAGCTCGCGTTGTGGTGGCCCCAGCCATAAAACTGTTTGCGCTGCTACTTCCTAACTGTAATTTTGCTGGTCTGAATCATAGTGTAAGAACCTGTTTTCCCGTGGTCTTGGGGGACCCCTGTGCAAGGGCCACCCAACCCCCAATGGGTCTGCAGCCCACAGGTTGCGAGCGGCTGGCCCAGAAGACCTTGACAGGTCTGGATGGTCACACTGACATCTCCCTCACTTTCTCCGTGCTTTCCCCTCCCAGCTGTGCCCCTGGCCGCCTTGGTCAGCTGTGTGAGTGCTCAGAAGCTGAACTGTCCTCCCCAGATTTGGAATCTGGCTGCCGGGCCCCTAACGGGACAGGGCCCCTGTGTAGTGGGAAGGGGCGATGCCAGTGTGGCCGCTGCAGCTGCAGTGGACAGAGCTCTGGGCGTCTGTGTGAGTGCGACGATGCAGGCTGTGAGCGACACGAGGGCGTCCTCTGCGGAGGTATCTGCCGCTGTCGGGGGAAGGATGGGGGGCTGAGGGCGCCTAGGCTCTGAGGGCAGGTTTCAAGGACTGTAACTTACTAGCCAGAGATGTGCCTGGCACACTGGGACGGGCTGCCGTGGCATGCCATGCCAACTGTGTGTAAGAACAGAGGTCACCCTCTGCATGCTCCTTCCCCAGGCTTTGGCCACTGCCAATGTGGCGTGTGTCACTGTCACGCCAACCGCACGGGCAGAGCATGTGAGTGCAGTGAGAATGTGGACAACTGTGCCAGTCCCAAAGGAGGGCTCTGCAGTGGCCACGGAGACTGCAGATGCAACCGTTGCCAGTGCCTGGATGGGTACTACGGGGCTCTGTGCGACCAGTGCCTGGGCTGCAGGTCTCCATGTGAGCAGCACAGGTGAGGCCTGCTGACCCCGGCCTGCCCTGTTCTGGAAGCCGTGTGGGGAAGGCGCTAGGGAACAGCGGCCCACATGTGAATTCTTTGGCATTCACTGCACAGGGATTGTGCAGAGTGTGGGGCATTTGGCACGGGTCCCCTGGCAGCCAACTGCAGCCTAGCCTGTGCAGATGTGAATGTGACCTTGGCCTTGGTCCCTAATTTGGATGATGGCTGGTGCAAAGAGAGGACGCAGGACAACCAACTGTTCTTCTTCCTGGTGGAGAATGTGGCTGGAGGGGTCGTACTGAGAGTGAGACCCCAAGAGAGTAAGTGGGCAGATGCCACTGAACGCTGACTGGAGCTCTGGACACTCCATGGGCGGGACCACAGCACTGGGATATGAACAAGGCAAGGGCAGCGGCAGAGCTGGGAGACTGAGGCCCTCGCAGGGAGGGGGTCCTTGGGCCAGCCCCTGGGCTCTGCTGGGCCAGCTCCTATGCCTTGATCCCCAGAGGGAGCAGGTCATACCCGTGCCATTGTCCTGGGCTGCATAGGCGGCATCGTGGCAGTGGGACTGGGGCTCGTCTTGGCTTACCGGCTATCGGTGGAAATCTACGACCGTCGAGAATACAGCCGCTTTGAGAAGGAGAGGCAGCAGCTCAACTGGAAGCAGGTGAGGCCAGCTCCTGTTCCTCTTCCTCTTTCTGCTTCTCTAACCCATAGCCAGCTCCAAAGCTTGGCCACAAGGCCCCTCCCCCAGCACAGCGAGGCTTCTGGGGCTGGCCCCACAGGATAGTGATTGGGAGAGCCTGGCTTTTCCTTACTGTGTGCAATGTTCCCACAGGACAGCAATCCTCTCTACAAAAGTGCCGTCACCACCACGGTCAACCCCCGCTTCCAAGGGACAAATGGCCCTGGCCCCGCTCTCTGACCAGGAAGCAGCCTCGCCTAGAACTCTTGTCTTTGAGGACAACAGGGACAGCAGGGCAGGGTCTCCAGGCCCCACTGCTGAGCGGTCGGCAGTGTTGCCAGTGACCTTCACAGGGCTGCTAGCCACTGCTGCCAACATCCCCACCTCATGAAGGCCTCCCACAATAAAGTCTTGCCTTGGATTTCCGCCTCCACTGGGCTTCACCCCAAGACAGAAAAAGCAGACGGCACAGCCTAGGGCTCAGAACACCCGGGCTTGTGGCGGATGCTGGAGGTGCCACCTTCTGAGGGACCCTGCCCAGCAGCAGTCAGCCCTTACTCTAGCAGGCTGCTGACAGCCCTGCTCTCAGCAGAAATGATACGCTTTGGCCTCTGCTCCTTGCTTCCCTATGGAGAAAAGATGTTTTAACGGGGCAGCTTGCTCTGTTGCAAGTTGTACTGAGGGAAGAGACGCCACCTATTCAAACTACCCTGGCTTTTAGTGAAAAAGCTTCCCCAACAAATCAGGCCTTCTCAAAGAGAGATGGAATGTAGAAAAGCGCCATCCTTTTTATTTAAATATCCTAAATATATCACGAAGGAACATACACTGCACTTTAATGGTAAAAAGATACAAGTTTATAACATCTTATAAAAACTACATTAAAAGTGATCTTGTTCATTTGATAGTCCCCTCCCCCATAGCAAAATAAGTATATTAAAAAAAAAAAAAAGTGGAGCATGGTAGGAGGGGAATTGAAGGTAAAAGCCCAGGGCCACGGCGGGGGCAGAAGGGGCCTGGGGAGAAGGCTGGACTGCAGGAACCCCACTCATCTTGACCCAGTGTCAAGCCAAGGAGCACAATCAGTAGCTTAGGCGATGGCAAGTGCCTGCTGGCTGGAAAGACAGGCGGCAGCGAGCAGACTGGCAGGCCTGGTGCAGGAGCCCCCCCCAAGCCCACGTTCACATTCTGATGCCCGAGCACCTGCCCTCCCTTCAGTTCCCCTTTCTTCGCACACCTGAGACATCTGTCCAGTGCTAGACCCCACCCCGGCAGGGTGAGACAGCAGGCCCAGGAGCCTTTGCAGCTGTGTTTCCCTGGGCTCCTGGGCCCTCCGTGTTCTACTACGCTTCACTCCAGAGCCTGTCTGTCCTCAACCCCTGCCAGCTTCTGGCCTTCTCACACCCAGGCCTTGGCAGTGCGGTTCCGGCTGGGCCATGTGTACACACCCAGGAGTTACCCACCTCCCAGCTTCTACCCAGGTAGGAAGCCAAGGTCAGGCCTGCTCTGACCCAGCACACTCATGTTGAGGCATGGGTCCCTCTTCAACTGTTCCAAAGCATTCTGGGAGGCTACCTCTCTCCACCTACCCCTTCCTAGAGTTGAATGGTAGTACACAGCCCAGCAGAGCGTGTCACATGTGCAGGGGCCCAGGGGCCACAGGGTGGGGCAAAGGACAGAGGTGCAATCCTAAAGCAATTAGACTAAGGGCAGCATGAAGCTAGAAGACACGGCAGTGGGCATTCCTCCGCCCCTCGCCGTGGCTCAGGAGAAGCCTAGGGCCGGGAAATCTTCCCTTCCTCTTTCCTGAAGTACGTCTGCCCTGGAGTTGCAGCATACCATTGCCTGACGCACTGGCAGGGACACAGCCCTCATCTACTAGGCAACAACCTCCTGGAGGCTGGGCCTCAGATGCCTACCCGAGCTGCAGCTGTGCGCTTGGGCCGGCCTCCGTTATTCCTGAAGTGGACCCCCGGGCTGGGTGGCACCCCAGCTGCAGCCGCCAGCTCAGGGCAGCTCCATGACTGAGGAGACCTCACGTAGGCGGGTTGGGTAGTGTTCAGCCAAACCCCAAAACCTCCCTTAAGGATCGTTTCTCTAGGGGACACACATCCTTAGGCCCTGGCGTAGAAACATTCTAACCAGCACACTGTTGAATCAACCTAAAAACAACAAAAGCCTCCCAAGCCCTTCTGGAACAAATCCCATTCCCTTGTTCTCAGCAACTTCAGAGAAGCATAAACCCTTCTGGTTGGAGGGGAAGGCTGCTCTACGCTTTCTGTCCTCTAAGTTGATAGCCAAATAAATCTGGGTAATTGTCACCCCGTTTAAGCAAACAAACACAAGCACCCACAAATCAAGACACAGACACAAATCTGATCACTTTTTCAGGGGTAGACAAGATGGGGGACTGGAGCAGAGGAAGGTCAAGACCGAGCAGACACGGTGTCTTCCGCAGGCCCTCCTCGGCAGCCCTCCTCCTCCACTTGGCTGGGTGGACGCCTGCCGAGGAGGGAGCCAAGGTGAAGCTCTCTGGGGCTGAAGACCACAGCCTGCCACCTCTTCTACTTGAGCAGTCACAGGCTGCAGCAGGGAGCGGGCCTCTCTCACACAAGTCACGTTTGCTGCTCCTCTCACAGCTGCTAGAAACTCTGGACTATCCCTGGCTGTCACAGGGGACAACTCCCTGCTCAACTGCTGCCTGGTTTCTGGGGTAAAGGACAGTGAGGTAGCCACAACCCATAACCAAGACCAACTGCCCAGAGGAAAGGGCTGCGTGGGCTACCCCGCCTAAGTTTCCTCCAAAGGCACTCAAGCGGACCCCACCAGGCACTAGTGCTGCACAAGCCAGGAACAGCCATGGACACCGCTCTTCGCGAGGAGGTGAAAGGCATGCCCGCTCTTCTGGTCGAGCACACGCCTGTCCCTCCCAGTCTCTCTTTTGTCCTCACAGTGTATAACAAGTCCAAGTAAGCTCAGCTGCCAGCCCCAGTCCTATTTGCTTTCAAACAGGAGGGAAGGTGCAGGGATTCGGAACAAGGGCCTAGGTAAAAAAAACAATGGCGGGGCCAGCCACAATCCTTGCTTCGCTTAAGGACTTGCCTCCAGATACCTGTATCCCCAGTTTCCCTGCTGAAACTGCTTTTGGATAAACAAAAACAAGAGCAGAACAAATAAGTCCCCCTCCCCAGTCCTCTCCACGTCAGCTGCCAGTTCCAGTCCAAGGTGGTGGAAACATCTCAGTCTTGGTCCTGCACCTTTGAGTCCCCACCGATGGCCTTGGCTAAGGGTCCAGGGACCAGCTCCCCTGCCCAGGAATGCTGTAGGAACTCCCCCGAGATCCGCATAGTCGAAAGACTATTTACAGGGCTGAGGCTCCGGAGCACTGTCCTCGATGGGCTCTTCTGCTCTCTGGGGCCACTTCTCCAGCGAGGGGGACAGGGTCAGAGGGAGCAGTGGCAGGACCCATTAGAGCAGAGGGGGGTGCTCTTCGGGGACTCTTCTCCTCACCCCACCTCCTGGGGCCCCATGTGCCTATAGAGAAAACTGCCCATCAGAGGTCTTGGACTGACACCCTTGGCACATCCGTTTGTGTCTGAGTAATCGGTCTGTCCGAGAAAAACACTGTGGAGAGAGAGAAGATTAAGTTACCAAGAGAGATCCAGGTGCCTGTTGGCAGGTCCCTCCTGAAGAGAAGGTTATGCTGTGTCTCAGCATGGACACAGCAACAGCACACAGCAGCCAGGAGCCAGGCTCGCGGTGCTGGGCCTGGTGGGTACGCCTTTAATCCCAGAATTCAGGAGGCAGAGACAGGAGCATCTCTGAGTTTGAAGCCAGCCTGGTCCACATAGAGAGCTGTGGGACAGCCAGGGATATGCAGAAAGACCCTGTCTCCAATAACAAACAATAGCTGGTTCTGGGGGCTGGGTTGGCAGAGCGCTTGCCTAGCACAGATGGAGCCCTGGAAATGGCCAACACCCATAAACTGAGCTCCCGGGGGCAGAAGGCAGGGAGAGCAGAGATTCAAGGTCACCCTTGGCTGCAGAGCAGGCCAGAAGCCAGTTGGCCTACCTAAGACCCTATCTCAAAAAGGGGAGCTGGAGAGGGTGCTGGGATGGCCCCCCGCTCAAGGCAAAGTGGCCCGCCGACCTGGCTCTGCCCTCCAGATCCCGCACACTGAAGGAGAGAACAGACCTCCAGAAGTCCTCCGCTGACCTCCGCCCCGTGCTGCACTAGGTACAACACAGCTCACAGCAGCCGGAAGCCAGCGCTGCAGCCACGGCTGGACTTCCCTGACGGTGACAACGGCAAACGACCCAACAGCCCTGAACCTGTGTGCTCACCTGTAGAAGTGGTTGAAAGCGGCCAACAGAGCAGAGCTGCTGCGCTCAAGCCTTCGCTGCTGACTGCCAGGGAGGAGACCAACCCCAAGAGGGGCGAGGCTGGCCAGCGCGCACCCGAGACTTCCACAAACTTCCCATCACATTCTATCTTAGGCATGCACACTTTTTGGGCCTGAGGACACGGTGGGAAACCAGACACACAGGACATTCCTTGGCAGGCCTTGCAGTTTAACCGAGGCTGGCTGAGAACTTGTGATCCTCTGCTCTGCCTCCTGAGTGTTAGGATTGCAGCATGTGCTACCAAACCTGGCTCCTTGGTGGGTTTTCATTCCACTGTGCTGGCTTTGTGATGGACTGGGTGATGGTGACATGCCATCATGGCCCGTCATTCTGAGGATCCAGTGTGAAGTGAAGTGGAATAGAGAGAGACTGAGCAGAGCATCCAGGGAGGTCAGTTACCTTCATCCCTCCCTCACTCTTGTCTCCCTTGGTCCTCGCACTTACATTCTCATCAGATCAGACACTGGGCCCCAGGGCAAAGATTCCATCTCATCCTCCTAAGTGCAGGCGCTCTGAAGGGGAGTAAAACCAGCACTTCTCCTATCCAATGTATCACGGGGAGAGTTAGCTTCTCTCAACTTCACTTTCCCCATTGTGTGAAATGAGGACAACACAGCTACCCTAAGGAGATTAAAACATGCCCAGCGCCCGAGCTGCGGTGCACACCTGTAACCCCAGCACTTAGGAGGCTGAGGAGCATGGATCTCTGTGAGTTCAAGGCCAGCCTGGTCTACAAAGTGAGTCCAGGACAGCCAAGACTACACAGAGAAACCCTGTCTCACACACAAAAACCATGCCCAGCACTCCTCAAACTCCCACAGGACAAGTAATCAAGAAGTAAAGTGGATCTCTGTGAGTTTGAGGCCAGCCTGGTCTACATAGTGAGTTCTGGAGAGTTGGAGCCACATAGTGAGACCCTGTTTTTTTTTTGGGGGGGAAACAAATTAACAAACCAAAGGAGAAGGAGGAGAACGAAGGAGGAAGGAGGAGGAGGAAGAGAAGGAGAAGAAAGAAGAAGAAGAACAACAACGTCACCAAAACCAACACCCAAGCCACCAAATGAATTATTATGATATCCCAACAAGACTCCCAGTGGCCAGGGCTGTTCCTCTCTGGGGCGCACACTCTACTGTGGAGGACTCTCCAAGCCAGGCGGGGGCTGGCCCTTCTTCCTGGAGAAGGACAAATGTCCGTGTGCTGCTGTTCCAGGGTGGGCGACAGGCAGGCCTTACCTGGTGACACCGTTCACACTGGTAAGGCTTTTCGCCACTGTGCACACGCTTGTGGCGTTCAAGATGGTACTTCTGGATGAAACGCATATCACAGACGTCGCACTCAAACGGTTTTTCACCTGGCCCGGGGCAAAGAGAAGTGAGTACTGAGAGAGGCTTACGGCAGGGCCCACACATTCCCGCTGTCCTCCACACGCCTTAGTGACCTCAAACTCGCACAACACTGCCGCAGCGCCCACCACTGGCCATGCAACCTCTCTGCCCCCGTTCTAACGCTCCCGGAAAACAAGGTCACAGGCACACAAGCCCCACACCCTCTCCCACTGGCACTGGAGCGTCCACACACAGACTCACCAGTGTGAATGAGGACGTGCCTCTTGAGGTGGTAGCTGCTCCGAAAGGCTCCGAAGCAGTGTTCACAAATAAAGTTCTTAGGAATCTTTACTTGAAAAGAGCCATTCTGTTCCACCACCACCACCTAGGGCAACAATCAGGCATGTCAGGTGGGCAGCTCACTGCCCTCTGCCCAGAGACTACGCTACTCGGGGTCCACTCCAGCCACTGGACCAGGACCCTCTGACACCAAGAAGCGCTGCCTCCTGTCACAGCTGTGAGCTAAGAGCCTCGAAGGGAGGAGGAGGACTACATGAGCCAGCGGCAGGCACCGCCAACAGAATGAGCTGGCTTGCCTGCCCCAGCTAGAGGAGCACAAGCCACACTGCCCATCTGTACCAAGAGTGGACTGCAAGTGTCACAGAGGCCCTGGATGACACTAGGGAAAAACGTGAGCGTCAGTGATAAGAAAAGGAGCCGACCCCTGTTACCAACTGCAGAGTTGGGGCTCAGCCCGTTACCTGCCTTTTTAACAGTCTTTTTTGAATGAGAGGCCTCGGCCAAGCTGTCATCATCTTTGCGGTTGCGGGGTTTATCACTGTCTTTTCGGTGGCCCTTTGGAGACAAATCAAACCCAAACTTACAGTCCATCGGAGACAACATGAAAAAAAATGCTGTCTGCTGACAGTTTCTACGGGAGAGTAAAACACCTGCTGCCTCTCCACACAGCTGCTTCCTCTACCTTTCCTGGCCTGAGTCTGCAGGACCACGAGAGCTCTCCAAACACCCACACTCACTCTTTCCCGGCTGGGTCCCAGCTCGGCTCCCCACTTCCCTAAGCAGAAGCACTAGCACACAGCAGGGAGAACCAGAGCTTGGAGCCTCCCGGCAGAGCTCAGGTCCCCCAACCCCCAGGCCCAGTGGACTCAAGTGCTGTACCTGACTGGAGCACCTCAGCACATCGGGGCTACCTGCCCGCTCGCCATTCTCGGCCTGCTTGCTGGCAATCTGGCTCAGCATCATCTTCTTGCTGGCTGCAGTGGGAACCAAGTTCACACCTGCTAGGCCTTCACAAGCCAGAAGACTAGCCTAAGTTGGAAGGAGATGAGGTGTCAGGTCACCTGGCAGGGCAGGGACAGGCCGTTCTCAGCATGTCCATGTCTACACCCAGCAACAATCGCTTCTCTGCAGGAAACGCCTGCCTCGCTGTCAAGCCTGGCTTCCCTCAGGTCCTTTCTACCTGTCTCGGCGGGAACTACTCCCCCTCTGCACCCCTCAGCAGCGAAACACAGATCAAGTCAACAACCGAACAGCAGCCTGTGGTTACTACACCCCGTGTGCAGGACTACGCATCACCTAAGGCCTCTCTGAGCTTCAGCTGTCAGGTGTCAGGTCTGTGGGAGCCTCTCAAGTGGGAGATTCCTGGGGCAGTGACTTCCTTCTCAATTCTTTTATTTTTATTACCTTTATCTACGTGTGTGTGTGTGTGTGTGCGCGCGCGTGCGCGCATATGTATGTATATATGCATGCATGCCACATGTGGACAGGTACCCAAGGAGACCAGAAGAGGGTGTCAGAGCCCCTGAAGCTGAGCTGAGAGCTGACCGATGTGGGTGCTGGGATCTGAATCTGGGTCCTCTGGAAAAGCAGGAAGTGCTTCTCCTCAACAGTGTAGCCCTCAAAGTGCAGGACTCAAAGCCTACTTCAGATGGGGAAACTGCTGGTGCCCACTGCACTTTCCTAGCAGGCTTTTCCCACTTTAAATTCCCAGTGCCGTCAGCTAAGAGAAGCACCGGATTCTGGAGCTGAATAGTTTCTTTTGACCACTTAGGCCATTCTCTCTCTCTCTGGGTTTTCAAGGGTTTCTCTGTGTAACCCTGGCTGTCCTTGAACCTGCTCTGTAGACTGGGCCAGTCCTGAACTCACAGATCCATCTGCCTCTGCCTCCCGGGTGCTGAGATTAAAGCTGTGCACCACCACACCTGGCTCTGCCTTTTAGCCACTTGTATGAGTGCTTTAAATGAAGTTTAAAAAGGTAATTAATTCGAGGCCAGCCCGGTCTACAAAGTGAGTTCCAGGACCGCCAAGGATGCACAGAGAAACCCTGTCTCAAAGTACACAAACAAAGTTAATTGAAGAGGGGTGCCTTAAGAAATAACCCCTTTACTGCCAATTCCTGAACTGACTTTACTGAATGAGCACTCCAGAATATAGAATTTTCTTACTAAAGAACACCTTTTAAAGGAAGAGTTGATCAACAAACTCCCAGATTTAAAAAAAAAAAGACTTTCTTTTGGGTGATCACTGTGTCTTGGGATCCCTTATCTCATTCCCATGAACTTTGAAATGAAAAGTCCAAAGTTAAAAATCTGAGCTGTGTTGTTCGGGCTGTGCAATTCTAGGCAAGTCTCTCTCTGAAGCCTTGCTTCCCTCACACCTGAAGTGCCAGTCAGCGTGCCTACTTTCCCAGGGCCAAGGAGAATAAAACTGTACAAGGCTTTGAGGGCCGAGCAACGCTCAGCAGCACCAGCCTTTCCACAACAGTAAACACAAGCTGTGGAGTAAGCTGCAGACAGACAAAGGAAGAAGAAATCCAGAGCGTGCTGCAGCCCTTGGAAGAAAGCCAATCCCACTATAGTCAGGCTGCCATCCTGGTGATACTGGTAGAGGTTTCCTCAGAGAGCTCAGAGAAGCGCACTGCCTTCCTCTCAGAAGACGACAGCGGCCCTGCTGGTCATCCTGTCCTTCCATCTGCCCCCTTCACAATGACAAGTATCTTCTGAAGGACATTACTCTGACGCTTAACAGTCTTTAGGGGTCCCTGTTCGCAGGGATAACACCCTATCCCTTAGGAAGGCACAGCAAGCTGACTTCTCCAGAAAACTCCCCCATCCACCATTACCTACCCTGCTCTCTAATGATCCCCCATTTAATCCCTCTCTCCCTAAGACCATGGTACCCTGAATCTCATCACGTTTCCCCATGCCTCTGCCCACACAGTCTGAATGCCTTTCTCTTTCTCTAGGTAGCAACATCCTATGCACCCTTCAAGCTCTTTTCTCCATGCAGGCAGAAGCACGGCTTCTAGCATTTCCAACTCCTTTAACCAACAGCTCCAGTCTCCAGCACCAGCCAGCCACTATGCAAGGCACTATGGATATAAAAATAAATAATAGACTGTCTTTCCATCCCTCCCCCTCCCCCAAGTAGCCTGGAAGCTTACTGGGGACAAGGACAACCTTATTCATCTTTGTATTCCAAGCACAATGCCTTGCATGTAACAGGAGCTCAATAAAATCCCTGTTGAAAAAGAAAAACAAATGAAGCATTCACCACACTACTCACTCCCTGCTGCCCGGTCCTTCACATACCGAAAGTACACTGAGCACCAGGTGCTTTGCCACTGGCCGCCAGCGCCTGCGATGTGGTGTAGCCTACCTCCTTCATTTGACTGGAAGCTCCCTGAAGGCAGGGGCTGTGGCCTGTCTCCTTTCCTTCCTCTAGATCTCCCCCTGGCGCTTAATACCCAGCTCGGCTCACTGGGGATGGTCAATATTGTTGGCTAAGGCAGAATTCAAGAGTGACATTGCAAACAGGCTTCCCAGTGAACGATCTTGAAGGAGGACGCTAGAGCTTTTTACCTGAGCCATGCTGAGTTTTTTCACTTAACCCAAAAGTTCAGAAGTTCTTTTCCCAGCTTTCCTTAAGACACCGTTGTTTGAAGAAGTGTCACCAAATCACAGTAATGGCTCCTTCCTGTTCTTTCAGTTCAGTTGCCATATTGAACTGCCTTTGTCTTCTCAAAGAATTTAGCGTCCTCCAAAGGGAAAACAGGTGTCCCAACAATCCTCAGGCACTCTCTGACTTCTGCTATTGTCTGAAGAGATGAGAGTCTAGCAGCCGTGCCTACCCAGCTGAGGTCACTTGGTGAAGCTCTAGGTCTGTTCCAGAAACCTGAAACCAGAAGGGGAGACGAGGCCCTTAGGCGCGACATCCTCAGGCCATACACAAAGCGAAGCGTCCTCAACAACTTATTTTGCCGGGCGCTCTGAAGCTCCGAAGGAGGACGTGTGTCAAGCGCTTTCTTTCTAGGTCAGCAGCAGAAACTGGCCTCCTGGGCCGGAAGGAGCAGCCAAGGGGAGCAAAAGTAAGTTGGGCCTCCCGTAGACAGGACCTGCCAAGGCAGCGAGGGCTCGGATTTGCCGTCTCGGGAACGGAAGAAGGGGGCGGAGGCCCTCTGGGGCTTTTGTGCGGAGTGGGCCGGCCTGCAAAGCTGGCACTGGGCAGACGCGGCGGAGCCGTGCAGGAGGGAAGCTCGGGGGCCGGCGGCGATCGCTCCTGCCAGCGCGCCCGGAGGTACGTCAACCCGCCGCGGAGGTGGCGGGCGGGAGGGAGGGCACGCCGGCCGCGGGCAGCCGCAGCGCGCGGGCCCGCAGCGCAGCCCGGGAGCGCCGAGCCGCGCGCGCCCGCCCGCCCGCCGCCGTGCTCGCGCCCGCGCGCCCGCCCGGGCCCCTCTCCGCGGCGGGGGGCGGGGCGGCCCTCCCCTCGCGGCCCCCTCCCCCGCCCGCGCCCCTCCTCCGCCCCGCTCCCCTCCCCCTCCGCGCGCGGCGCCCCGCGGCCTGCGAGCTGCCGCCGCCCGCCCGCCGCCGCCGCCGCCCGCCCGCGGCGCGCGCCTACCTGTCCGGCGCGGCCTCCCGCCGCCTCCGCCGCCGCGCGGCGCCTCCTCGGGGCCCCGAGAGCCCGGCGCCCAGCCCGCGGCCGCCGCTGCCCGCGCCGGGACCGAGGCAAGTTTACAAACACCAGCCCGGGGCCCGTTTCCCCGGAAGCACTTCTCCCTCCCCCTCCGCCTCTCCGCCAGGCGGCCACATCCACTTCCGGGCTCGGGAGCCCGGGCAGGAGGGGCCCTCGAGCCAGGGGTGAGGCTGGGGACGCGCGGAGCGCTGCGGCTGGCGAGCGGGAGGGGCGGCGGCCCGGAGGCCCGGAGGGGGCTGGCGCGAAGGGCCGCGCGTGCGCACGGGCGCGCGGGCGCCCTGGCCGCCATCTTGGCTGAGGGCGGACGCCGGGCTCTCCCTGGGCTCTGTCCGTAGGGGCTGCGTGCGGTCTCTGCGGAGGTTCGCTGGTGGGCTCCTGCAGAGGCTCCGCTTCCTGCTCCTGTCGCTCCTAAGTCCGGAGCCCCAGCGGGAGCCGGGACAGTTCGCGCCCCTGGTCTCTTCTTTGAGCTCGCTCAGCTTCGTCGTCCCGGGGCTCGCAGCCGTCGCGCGCACACTGCGAGGTCAGCCGTGCGGCACACACTAAACCACAGGCTGGATATGTGTGTCAGAGATGTTACCTGGTACCCTTGTGCGCCGGGCCACACTCGTTGGCTTTTCTCCTCCTGTTCTAGGTGGTCCAACCTAGGCTTCCTTGCAGGAAAGGGCCTCCTTTTTCTCTTCAGTGGCTGGACTCTTGTTGGAGACGTGGGCAAGCCGGGCCAGGCTGCTTTTGGGAAGGGGGAAATTGAGCCCATCCTGGAATGCTCCACCCGTGTCTTCCCCGACTTAGCATTAGAGAGGAGTCCAGCTAAAAGGTTGACGCCTGGAACTGCACACTTGGCAGAAGGAAAGTGAACACTCAGGTCCCAGTTTCTATTCTAGCTACTGTCAGGTGAGTGTAGGAGACGGCAAGGCACTATCCACCAAAAACGTCTTTATAATGAAAAACCACAAGGATTCCTAACCACAGACCCGCACGTTTTAGACCCTTAAAGTAAGTTATGTTTCTCTTAGGATCATCCTAAAATTGACATAAAAATGGACAGAAATGTCACCACGAATGTTTGTTGTGTAAAACAAGTTAGGTCCCTGGAGAGATGACCCAGCTGGTAAAGTGCTTGCTGGGAAATCTTGATGGCCAGCATTTGGATTCTGTTATCTAGGTAGCAAACCTGTTAATGGGAATATGCCTATAAACCCATCTCTGAGGAAGGTGGAGACTGGAGGATGCCCAGGACTTGCTGGTCTCCATCCCTGACTGAGAAATGGGATTCCCACACTGGTGGAGAGACCCCACTTATAAAGGAATAGACAGAGTAATGTAGGTAGAGTAGTGATAGGGCATACAACACTCTCTTCTGACCTCCAAGTGTGCACAGACTCATTCACAAACACATAATAAACAAAACCCTCTAACCCTAGCACCCGGAAGGCAGAGCAGGCAGACCTGGTATTCATAGCAGGCTCTACCAGCCAGGGATGCACAGGGTCTTTGAAAACAAGACAGAGAGATGGCTGCTCTTCCAGAGGTGCTGAGTTCACTTCCCAGCACCCACATGGCAGCTCACACTTTTCTGTGGTTCCAGAGGATCTGATGCCTTCTCACAGACGTGCAGGCAAACACGAATGCAAATAAAGTAAATACAAAAGACAACAAAAACTTACCTGTTTCCAGTCTACAGAATGCAACAATCCTAAAGGACAAATGGTTAATTTTTTTCCTGTAGTCATACTCCTGAAGTTAATCATTCTTATTACTGCTTTTTTTATATATTACAGTTTTTATGTGTATATGGTGGTTCTGCCTGCATGTATGTCTGTGTACCACTTGAGTGCATGGTCTGTTAGAGGCCAGAAGAGGGCATCGAATACCTAGAAACTTGGAGTTACAGACGTTTATGAGCCACCGTATGGATGCTGGGAATTGAGCCTGGGTTCTGTGCAGGAGCAGCCAGTGCTCTTAACTGCTGAGCCCTCTCCTCAGCCCCGGGTATATTTCTGGTGCTGGGGAGGGATGGAATCCATGGTCCTGCACATGGCAGACAAGCTGTCAGCCGCTGCCTTTTCCACTGCTCTCCAGGTCTTACCAGTTTGGTGAACTCTGTACCATGAGACACTTTCTCTGCATTCAGATATTTTTTACCCAGGGCATGTTTTTGATCACCTATACTTAACACTATATTTTACTTTGTGTGTTTTTTGTTTTTTTTTTTTTGACACAGTTTCTCTGTGTAGTCCTTCTGTCCTGGAACTATATGCCAGGTTTTAAACTTTTTTTCCTTTAAGGCATATATATTTGTTTATTTTGTGAGTACCTTGGTGTATGGTACGTATTTGTGCATGTGAAGGTCAAAGCATAATTTTTTTTGTAACAGCCCTGGCTGTCCTGGACTTGCTTTGTAGATCAGGCTGGCCTTTGGAGACATGATGTATCTGTGTAGGCCTGGCTGTCCAGGAACTCACTATGTAGCCTCGGCTGGCCTTGAACCTGCAGAGTTCTGCCTGCCTCTGCCTTCCAAGTGCTGGGATTAAAGACGCGTGCCATGATGCCCTGCCAGAGGACAACTTTTGAGAGTTAGTTTCCCCCTGTATAATGCGGGTCCAGGATGGAAGAACTCAGGTCACCAGGCTGGAGAGCATGCGCCTTCACCTGCTGGGCCATCTAGAATGACACAGTTTAAGTATCTAACAGTAAGCCTGGTTGAAAGAACTTGTGGAGGAGGCTAACTATCCAGACTCTTTGCCCTCAGGCGGGGTCCCCAACTCAGCCTCTCTGGCTCACTCCATCACTTAAGCAAACATGCTGTGATGGCTCCTGACCAGCCCCAGTGGTGCCTCCCCCACCCCCACACTACAGCAGGCCAGGCGAGCTTTCGCCTACAAGTCAAGACAGACTTGTCGGCCAGTTCTGCCTCTTTGGAATGAGTGCCCGCTCTGCTACATGCTGGGTTCCTGTGCTGGCGGCTAGCTGGAACCCACAGGGTAAACACAGCCCTGGGGCAGTGCCAGGCAAGCGGCAGAAGCAGACAGTCGGTCCATGTTTGCTGAACAAGCTGAACCCATGCCCCTGAGAGCCAGCATGGGTCTCATCATAGAAACAAGCTGGCTAACTCCTTTGCCGTCTGTAGGCCTTTGATGGCACCAATAAATAAATAGAACAGGGGACAGTCCCTGGGCCTGGTAGTATATATGCTATGGAGCTTCTGCTTTTGTTTTGTGGTGCTGGGGATTGAACCCAGGGCCGTGCCAGACCGCCACTACTCATATCCGCAGCCCTTCCTAACCTTTTTTATTTTATCATCATCATTATTATTTTGGGAGAGTCTCACTCTGCAGCCCTGGCTGGCCTGGAACGTGCACAGAGACCATGCTGTCCTTGAACTCACAGAGATCTGTAAAGGTGTACACACTCGGCCCCTTCTCAGTCTTTTCTTGTTTTAAAGTAACTTTCATTTTAGCAGCATGCATGATGTGACATATATACATATATATGTGTGTGCGCGTGCATATGTGTGTTAATACAGAGGGGGATGCTATTGTGGCGATTGTCTTTGTCAACCTGCCATTACCTGGGATCACCTGCGTCTCCTCTGAGGACGTGGGCACATGTGTGAGGTAGTTCCTGCCCAGTGAGCTGTGGGTGGTGCCCCTCCTTGGGTGGTGACCCTAGACTCTGTAAGAGATAGGTAGAGGCCAGCTGAGTACTGAGCGCGCAGGTGACGGGAGCACTCATTTCTGTGTGCTGTTTTGCTTTAACTTAATTTTACATGTACGGGTGTGTTGCCTGCGTGTATGTCTGTGCAGCACATGTGTTCAGTGCCTGAGGAGGCCAGAAGAGGGTACTGGACCCCTGGGACTGTAATTACGGGCAGCCTGGGTCCCCTGGAAGGTCAGCCAGTATTCTTAACAATTAAGCCAAGTCTCCAGGCACCTGGACATGGCGGTTCTTGAATGTGATGTGGCTAATCGGCTCCTGTTTCTTCCCCCAAGTGACGGACTGCAAACGGAAGTCGTCAGAAAAATAATCCCGTTCTTTTTGTCAGATTATTTATCACAACAACAAAGGTGAACTAGAACTGCTAGGGCCATGGCCTGCTGTCCAGGCATGAGGAAGCGAGGTGCAGCGGCAGACAGCTGGAGGCTCTGTTCATGCAGGGTAGCTGAGACACAGGGCTCCAGGCTCCGTGAGAGACTCACGGTGGGCGTGATAGAGGAGGACACTTGACGCTGGCCGCTATGTGAGCATTTAGCACGGATCGTACCCTCAAAAGTTATCAGAGATTAGAGGTGTGCAAAGATGAAATCCAAATAACCTACAGTCTGAGCACCATAGGAATAGCTTGGCATCTCTGCCAGTCTTCTAAGAAGTCACAGGGGTCTAGAGAGCTGAGAACCACCCCAGTCCAGAGCCCATCATGCAGACCCCCTGTGAGTCAGGGATTCAGCCCTTTTTGGGTTCCTTGGGCACTTAGATGTTATAGTACCATCAGTCCATCAGCCTCCAGCACATACCACTTAATTCAAGGTTATAATCCTGCACTCTGCAGGCAGAGGCAGGTGGATCTCTGAGTTTGAGGCCAGCCAAGGCTCCACAAAGAAACCCTGTCTTGACAAATCCAATAAATAAAGCTGCATAGTGGTAGGAGGCGGGTGGGGCTGGCACCTGCAGAGCGTGGGAGGTCCTGGGTGGGAGCCCAGCTGTAAAGTACACTGACAAATATGGCTGACCGGCTCAGGTGGGTACAGACGTGTGCAATCCACTCTGTCTGGAGGCAGGAAAATTCTCGGTGGTCCTGAAGGGGCCCCGTAGGGGCATGCTGAGGAAAGTGAGAGGTAAGGGAGTCAAAATGGAGCAGAGAACTTCCGGAAGTTGACTATCAGGAGGGGGTGGCTGGAGGGCTGTGTTACAGGAGGCCCCAGCAGCGTCAGATATGAAGAAGGCGAGAGGACCAGGCTTGAAGAAATGATGGTGTTGAAAGTATCGGGATGTCCCTGAAGGAGGAGGGGAACCTTAGACGGGGGATCAGACTTACCTAGCCACAGCGGGAAGAACCAGGCCAGGGCAGACCGCGAAACCATGTGCAGGGTCATGAGCCCAGTGTGTCCACCCTCCACTCACTGCCCCGGGCTTGGCAATGCCTCACTCTCACCCCCAGCCGGGAGCTCGTGTGGTTCACTGTGAAATCGGAACAGATGTGCAACACGCTGGCTTTGAGTGAAAGCTTTAAGGTTGGCGGGTAATCTCTCTCTCACACAATTGTTTATTTTTATTGTATGTGCATTGGTGTTTTGCCTGCCTACATGACTGTGTGAGAGTGTCAGATCTTTTGGAGCTGGATTGTAGACAGTTGTGAGTGGCATGCCGTTGCTAGGAATTGAACCGGGTCCTCTGGAATAGCAGCCAGTGCTCTTAACCTCTGAGCCATCTCTCCGTCCCTGCATTTTGTTTTGAGGGCTCTTCTTTCAGTCAGGCTTTGAAGCACAGGTGCGTGCCTCAGAGCTTTATCAGGATATGGGTCTGGGCTAGCCTGGGACTTGGGGCAATCCCCCTGCCTCAGCCACACGTGCTGGAATGGATGTTTGTCAGATGTTCGCAAGCCTGTGACCCTTGCCCTGCACAGGTGAGACAAACCTCAGGTCCCAGAGCTCACAAGGTGGAGGCAGGAGAATGCTTACGCTCATGAGTGCAGGCCAGCCAGGGCAACACAGCAGAACCCCGGTTCCTAAAGCAGACAGACAAACACGATACCCTCTGTTGTTCTGCCGTCGTGGGTTCACAGGGCAGTGGGATTTTGAGGTGTGTTGTTGCTTCAGAAATCTGACTGATCTGCTTATATAAATCCATACTGAGATGTCTTTATGTTGTGTGTGTGTGTAGGTGTTTGTGTGTGCAGAACTTCTCAACAAGAATAAATTCTGTACATGTACCTGTGTGGAGTCCAATTCAGGTGGGATTCAGTCCAATTGTGGGATTCAATTCAGGTGCGCAGGCGTGCTGGCAAGCGCCTTTAACCCAATTAGCCACCTTGCTAGTTGAACATTTTCATACACTGGTACACGTTTTATAAATGTTGGCCCCTGTCAAACATACAGATGGCAGAAACGACAGACAGTCACAAGTCCCTGCGAAAGTGTGGAAACTGGCGTCCTCATGCATTGCTTGTGGGAACTGTGCAGCGGCAACTATTTATTTTGGAAAACAATTCGGCAATTCCTCAAAAGATTAAACAGTTAGCAGGTGACTCAGCAGTTTTCCCACCACAAATGTCCTCGGGAATTAAAAATACATGCGCACACAAGAGCTCGCACACAAATGTTCATAGCAGCATTATTCATCGTAGCCAAATGGCAGAAGTAACTATTCAGGAACTTGTAAATGGCCAGATGAAGTGCAATATAAACCAAGAGTATGATCCACTCATGAAAAGGAGTGAAATACTGGCTCATGCTGCAGGGTGCCAAGTGAAAGAAGCCGGTCACCAAACCCCACGTAGCGCATGCTTCTTTAAAAGGGGGGTGGGGCTCCGCAGTTAAGGCTGCTCTTCCAGAGAACCTGGGTTCAGTTCCCAGCGCCCACACGGCAGCTCACAACTGTCTGTATACAGTTCTAGGATCCAGCTTCCTCGCACAGACAAGCAAAACACCAGTGCACATTGAAGAAATCTGAAAGAAGAAAAGACTGTGCCTGCATGCAGAGAGGGCATGGGGCCACTGGAGCAGGTTAGGAGCCTCTGACACGGGCGCTAGGAACCAAACTTGTGTCCTCTGCAAGAAGAGCCATCTCTCTAACCGCTGAGCCGACTCAGCAGCTTCTGAAAACCTGCAGAGCACAGACACATCTGTAGAAATGGAAAGTGGACTTGCGGTTGCCAGAGGCGTTGGGAGGGGTAGGTCCTAGAGGCGGGCAGTGGTGGTGATTGTCCAAGTCTGTGGCTAGGCCAAAGCCCTGGATAAAAGAATGTGCTGTGTGGCGTGTAAGCTCTAGCTCCATAAAGCCGTTGAATTAAGGAACAATAGGAAGTTCTGTGCATTACAGCGTAAGATTACCCAGGTTTTGTGTGTGGAAAAAGGGAGAGAATACATTCACATTTGTTAGTATTTGCAGTAACCCAAGAAACCAATGAAATGGTTGCTCGTGTGCATGGCCGTAAAGAAAAGAATGAGAACAGTCTAGGATGAGATCTTTCGTTCTATTAGTGTGGACTTTTAAGACAGTCTTGCTTTTGTTGTTGTTTTATTTGTTTGTTTGTTTGTTTGTTTGTTTTGAGACAGGGTTTCTCTGTGTAACCCTGGCTATCCTAGAACTGACTCCGTTGACCATACTGGCCTCAAACTCAGAGATCTATCTGCCTGCCTCTGCCTCCGGAGTGCTGGGATTAAATGTGTGCATCACCTTGCCTGAGTTAGTCCCTAATTTTTAAAGTTTTTGAAAATACTATAGCTTTCCGTCTTCCCCGTGGTTGTGAATTCGTCATCCCTCCTCTGCGGCCACCAAAGTACGTGGCGTGCCCTGGGTACTGACTAAATATGGAGTGAATGAGATTTTGAGTGCAGGATACAAGAGGCTGAGTTTTGTCTCCTTCTTTAACTTAAAAAATGTTAAAATACATGTTTCTATTTACTGTAGGTGTTTGTGGGTGTGTGTGTGTGCTCATGCCTGTGCGCGCCTTGGCTTGTGGTGGAGGACAACTTGGCAGGAAGGAGACGCTCCGACTATGGGTTACTCAGGGATGGTTGGTTTGGGGCGAGAGCCTTTATCTGCTGAGCCATCTCCATGGCCCCTGTTGAGTAAGCTTTGTTAGCTATTAATTTCTCTTAAGAAATTTGAGGTGGGGAGGGAGGGAGTGAGGACAGCAGCGGGCCAAGAGTTTGGGAAGTTTTTGAAATAGCCGCTGCAGGGCACCTGAGATTGGGTGTCTGTGGTGGCCGATTCGATGCGCGTTTAGTGTCTCCCCTCTGGAGACATCGCTGAATTAATTACAGCCCTGGGAATCCCTCACTTGCCTTCTGTGCTGGAGGAGCTTGCTGCGGCCTGGGCCTCTCTGTGAGTTGGTTTGTGTTTCCTTCTTGAAGTCTTCTTCCCTTGGATTGTCTGATTTGCCCTGAAACATTGTTATTCTGAAGCTTCTTGCTTCAGACTCTCGATTTGTGCGCGCCTGTGGTTTGCTGCTTAAATCAAATGCTTTCCCTTGTCTGCCTTTTCTGTTGGTGGAGGTGAGGCAAGGTGTCCTGTATCCCAGGATGACCTTGGCCGCCACGGGTAACTGAGGGTGACCTTGACCTTCTGATACTTCTGCCTTGCTTCCTGAGTGTTAGGATTACACCATCCTTCATGCAAGGCAGGAGTCACCCCGCCCTTACTCCCCCAGTGCTCAGTTGGGCTAACTATGCTTTTTTATAAAAACGTGTGGGTCTCTCTCTGTGTGCGTGTGCGTGTATCTGGAGGTGCTGTTGGAGGCCAGAAGTGGGTGTCTGCGGCTAGAGTTACAGGGAGCTATGAGGTACCCAGGGCGGGGCCTAGGAATGTCGCACCCACCCTCCAAGATAGCAGTGAGCACTCAACTCCCAAGCCATCTCCCCCACCCTCCCTTTCAAATTTTCCTTTCCTCAGTTTTATGGATGTTTTGTCTGCATGTAGTGTGTGTGTGTGTGTGTGTGTGTGTGTACATGTACATGCAAGCACCACATATGCCTGGTGTCCTTGGGTGTTGGCTCTGCTCTATCCCCTGCCCTCCCCCACTTTTTTTAAAGAACTCAGATAATCTGTTAGGAATGACTAGGAATGGCAGAGAGGCGGTGAGGTGAGGTGCGATGGAGGACACTCGGTTGTGGCACTTCCTGGCCACAGCAGGGACAGTGGAAGCCTGGCTCCCAGCGCCCACAGAGGCAGCTTCTTGTCGGCAGGCCTCCGAGAGCTCCCCTCTGACGGCGCCCATCTGGGGAGGCGGCTGAGGCTCCTTCCCGTGTGTGGAGCTCCCTGCGCAGCCTCCCAGCTGCCAGCCGTTCCTGGGCATGGAAGGGTTGGCTCAGTGGAGTCCTGCACTGACCCTACGCGGCACGGGCCATCGCACAGCCTCCTTTTTTCTAATTACATTTTCCTTTTGCTTGTGTGTGTGTGTGTGTGTGTGTGTGTGTGTGTGTGTGTGTGCATATGGGTATGGACGTGAGAAGATGGTTTTGAGGAGATTGTTCTCTCCTTCTACCTTGTCAGCCCCTGGGATCCGGCTCAGGTTGGCAGACCTGACGGCTGTGCCTTCACCTGCTGAACCATCGTGGCCGCCGGTTTGTCTGTTTCTAGCTCTGTGGTCTTTTTTGACTTTTTGGTCTCTCTGTGCAGCCCTGGCTGTCCTGCACTCACTCTGTACACCGGGCTGGCCTTGAACTCACAGAGATCGCCCGCCTCTGCCGGTGTTGGGATTAGAGGTGCGTGCCACCATGCCCAGATCGTCTTTCCCATTTCCATCCTCATTCTTACTTTGTTTTGGTCTTTTTGAGTCAGGGTCTTTGTATGTAGTGTGAACTGGCCTGGACCTTGCTGTGATCCTCCTGCCTCTGCTTCCAGTTATGGTTGCTTGAGCCAACACGCCTAGCCCTCAGCATCAGCTTAACTATTTGACTTGCTACAGAGTGCCCTGGCAACTCTCTGCAGGCTAAAATGAAATCCCTACGTCTGGCTGATGTTTGAGAATCACCATATCCCACTCGCCTTTGCCCCCGATCCCAGCTGGCCAGTTCCTGCCTGAGTCCAGAGCAGCCTTGCTTGTCCCTGTGTTGGCCTGTGGCGTCTCCCCTCCTGCTCACGCCCTCCATGTCTCCTGCCCAGCCCAAGTCTCAGCCTCCTTCCCAGTGCAGCTCTCTCCAGACGGGAGCCTCCTGGGACTCCTTCTCTCAGTTCTGAGGATGCTTAGTCAGGCTCCACCAGGCCCTGAGCTGTTGTTGCATGCATGCGTCTGTGCCATGCAGCAGGGCAGGGGCTGTCTCTTTCCATGCCTGGCCAGCCAGGGAACATGCTTGCATTACACAGTGCTTCCTCAGCAACCTCCTCTGCAAGCACTTCAGACACCAGGACAGAGGTGGCTGGGTGGCGCAGGCCTGTCAGCCACGGGAGGCAGGAGGGTCTTAGCTTTGCGGCAAGCCGGGGCTGTGTCTAAGCCTCTGTCTGAGGAGAAGGGGTAAGGGATGCCGGGGTGTGGGTGTAGCTCAGTTGCTGCTGCTCTTGCCTCGTGTGTACCGAGCCCAGGTGAGTCCCAGGAGGACATAAACTGGGCATGGAGGCTCCTTCCTCTAATCAAGCCTGGAGAGCCAGACGCAGGCAGGCAGAGGAGGGCTCAGAATCATTGTTGGTTACATATCAGGTTGGAGGTCAGCCTTAAAAAGAAGGAGCCAGGCATGGAGGCACACACCTGTAATCCCAGTACTCAGGAGGCAGAGGCAGGTGATCTCTGTGAGTTCAAGGCCAGCCTGGTCTACAAAGCAGTTTGAGGAAAGCCAAGGCTACACAGAGAAATTCTGTCTCATAAAACAGAGAAAAAAGAAGAAAATTAGGAGGAACTAGGCTGGTTCTGGGAAGGCCTCGGAGGAGCAGGGGCTGTACTAGCACGTCCAGTCCCTTCTTGGGCCGATGCCCGGGCCTCGCTGCCCTGGCATTCCCTGGGCACCTGGAGTCACAGCGCGAATTCCTTCTCCACTCACACCCCTCCCTGAGTGAATGTGCACCTGCTCTTCTTTGCTTTCCTTCCCTACCCTTCTTCCGTCAGCTAATGATTATTCAGGGAACTTAACCGCTGTCCTGCCCCAAATCGGTAAGAGTTCTCTTTCGGGCAAGGGTCATGAGGTAATGCCATGGCCATGTGACTCCTGCTCTACCCCGCTCCCTCTGCTGTCTTGGCCCTATTATTCCAGAGAGTCCCTGTGTACATTGTGAGCTGATCAGCGACCTGAACTGAGAGGTGAGCGGTGTGTGGTGTGTGTCTGCCTGGGAGGACCAAGGCCTGAACTGAGAGGTGAGCGGTGTGTGGTGTGTGTCTGCCTGGGAGGACCAAGGCCTGAACTGAGAGGTGAGTGGTGTGTGTCTGGGTGGACTGAGGCTGAGAGCTGAGCGGTGTGTGGTGTTTGTCTGCTTGGGAGGCCTGAACTGAGAGGTGAGTGGTGTGTGTCTGGGTGGACTGAGGCTGAGAGCTGAGTGGTGTGTGGTGTGTGTCTGCCTGGGTGGACAGAGGCCCCGGAGCCTGGCCTTTCCCTCCTTGTCCGCATGTGTGCTTAGGGGGACCTCAGGCCCCTTCCCAGGCAGAAGGCCTGGAGCGTTGTGCCCGGGGGGGGGGGGCACACAGGCTGAGTAAACAGTGGTTCCACCCTGCTCACAGATCTCACCCAGATGGCGATGGCGGACTCAAAACCACTCCCTACCCTGGATGGGGACCCCATGGCCGCAGAGGCCTTGCTCCGGGACGTCTTTGGGATTGTCATAGATGAGGCCGTTCGGAAAGGGACCAGTGCCTCAGAAAAGGTGGGCTCTCCCTCCCTCCTCCTGCCCATGCTTTCCTAAGCTTGACTCCAGGGCTGGGCACCCCGTTCTTCCTTTCCCCTTGCACTTTTTTTTTTTAAATTTTTAATTAATTATTTATTTTGCATATAAGTGTGCTCTATCTGTAGATCATTTGCATGACAGAAGAGGGCATCAGATTCCAGTATAGATGGTTGTGAGCCACCATGTGGATGCTGGGACTTGAACTCAGGACCTCTGGAAGAACAGATAGTTCTTCTGAGCCATCTCTCCAGCCCTCCCCTTGCACTTTTGTGGAGACACCCTTGACCTGTTTTAACTGCAAGTGGGTGATGCCTTGCGTCGGCTACTTTGCGGCTGGGCATCAGCCAGGGCTCTGAGATCCCTGCGTCTTGGCCTTCCTCCTAGGTCTGTGAATGGAAGGAGCCGGAAGAGCTCCGGCAGCTGCTGGATTTGGAGCTGCAGAGCCAGGGCGAGCCTCGGGAGCGGATCCTGGAGCGCTGCCGGGATGTGGTCCGCTACAGCGTCAAGACAGGTGAGCCTGGGGACCTGCAGGGAGACCTCCCGGCCCCACTACCCGGCTCCACCCGGGGACCTGCGGGGGACCTCCCGGCCCCCCCACCCAGCTCCACCCTGAGACCACCCGCCCCTTCCCCAGGTCACCCGCGCTTCTTCAACCAGCTCTTCTCAGGGTTAGACCCCCATGCTCTGGCTGGGCGTGTCATCACGGAGAGCCTCAACACCAGCCAGTGAGCCACGAAGGACTTGGGTTTGATGGGGAAGAGTCCTCTGGGTAGGAGAGGAGAGTGGTGCCTGCCCCTTGCCACTGTTTGCTGTGCATGCCTCTTACTGCCGGCCTCTGTGTGCCCCTGACCCTGCACTCCTGGGAGCGCTCTGCTCTGATGCCCACCATTCTCTCTGGGACCCTTACTTCACCCCCATCTCCTCTAGCCGAAAGACTGAGCTGGGCGCTGCCTCCGCCTCTTTCCCGATATTCCCTGGCAGGTACACGTATGAGATTGCGCCTGTGTTTGTTCTCATGGAGGAGGAGGTGCTGAAGAAGCTGCGTGCCCTGGTGGGCTGGACCTCAGGGGATGGGGTCTTCTGTCCTGGTACGTGAGAAGAGGGCTTCCCTAGGGTCTTTGTCATGGGTCTGCCCCCGCCCTCTCCTAGTTCTGTGTAACTAGTGTGGAGGGACAGTGTCTGTGTCCCCTGTGCCTCCGCTGGCTGGGCCGTGGAGGCTTCCCAGTTGCTGTGATCCCGGTGTTGGCCTGACACTCTGGAGGCCTGTTGCGTAGCTCAGGGGTGGGGTTGTCTTCTGACCCTGGGCTCTTCTTACCTGTGAACCTGGGGATTCATAGGGCTGGTGTGATGCCTGCTGCTTTGGTCAGCTCTGCCTGGAAAGGTCAGGGGCCTCCCCTCCCCTCCCTGTGACAGGTGGCTCCTTCTCCAACATATATGCCATGAACCTGGCCCGTTTTCAGCGCTACCCCGACTGCAAGCAGAGGGGTCTCCGGGCCCTGCCACCCTTGGTCCTCTTCACTTCTAAGGAGGTAGGAAAGATCATAGGCCTGACCTGGACGCCTGAGCCTCACCTTCAGCTCAGTCGGAGACCCTGTGTGTCTGCTCTGCCCTCCGCTGCCCTCAGGCTGGCGTGCTTTCCTCCAAGGAGGCCAGCGCGTCTGGGCCCAGCCAGGCCGTGCTAACTTGCCCTCTGCGTTCTCCCGCAGTGCCACTACTCCGTCAGTAAGGGAGCTGCTTTCCTGGGACTTGGCACGGACAGTGTCAGAGTGGTCAAAGCTGACGAGAGGTGAAGGTCCTGCCGACTTGGCCCTGACCTAGCTTGGCACAGCGTGTGGCCTCAGCCCTTACCCCTGCTGCGCCTCCCCCACCTGCCCTGCTTTCGGATTGCTGCTCCTGCTCTCGGTGCCCTGCGCTCTGAGGGCCTGGTCTCCCGTGGCCTCCTCCTCCTCTGCCTCAGCTCTGTGAGTGGCCTCCCCTGGTCTGGAGCAGCCGCACTCTCTCCACCCTCAGTTCTCTTTTCAGAGGGAAGATGATCCCTGAGGAGCTGGAGAGGCAGATCAGTGTGGCCGAGGCTGAGGTGGGTGAGGGCACCGGGCAGTAAGGCGGGCCTCCCCCTCCCTCTCCCCATGAAGAGTGGTTTGGGCCCTTGTGCCTCTCCTGTATGTCCACCCCTGTAGCATCGGGGCTCTGCAGAGACGTGCCGCTGGGTTAGGCTCTGAATTGGAGTTCCAAGCAACCCTGTGGGGAGTGGTGGGTGTCTGGGCTGTAGTGTGGAAGGTTTCTGTGGGCTGAGGAGGACTGTGGCGCCAGGCAGAAGGTGGGCATTAGCCTCACGTGGGGCAGTCTGCTTCCAGGCAGCTTTTAGATGTGTCTGCAGATTCCACGTTCCTCTGCTCTGCTCAGAGGGCTGCTGTTAATTACCACAGGATCACAGACTGCTGTGCACCAGGACACAAAGCATGAAATGAAAGAGACGTAATGGTAGATAAGTTATGATGTCTCTGGTCAGTTTCGTCCTCTGTGAAACGGGCGTGCTACAGAAGTCACCACATGAGAATGCTGTAAGGGTTAAATTAATGAGTGTGCCAAGCGCTTAGAATGGCTTCTGGCCTGCATGCACCGTGCCGTGCCGTGCCGTGCCGTGCCGACATTAGCCGCCGCTGCTGCTTCTGTATTTATCTGTGACAAGCTCGTAGTGTGCAGCAAGGCGGGCGTTGGACTCAGCACGAGCTCATGCTGGCCTGCAACTCCGTCTCCCCGCCTCAACTTACCTGGTGCTGTGAGCACAGGTGTGTGCCCCACGCCATCTTCACCATCATCCCCGCCGCTAGGGTACCAGGTAGCCAAATAGAAGATAGGAGTGTACAGGATGACACAGGATGCCTGCAGGACACACGAGCATTTCAGGTCGCCGCACAGGGCGGGCCGACACTGCTGTGGACAAGAGTGTGCTTGTGTATTATGTTTCGTGGGGGGTGTCCAGCCTGCCTGTATGTTTGTGATGTCTTTGGCTGCCTCCCACAGAGGCCAGAGGAGGCACCACGCTCCCTGGAGCTGTAGCTCCCTGTGCTCTGAGCTGCCTGTGGGCGCTGGGGCCGCAGGGGCAGCGGGTACTGTCTCGCTGCTGGCCGTCCCTCCAGCCGCCATTCGTTTTAAGGTCTGTTTTATAGTTGGTTTATTTCTGCTGTGTGTCTGTGTAGCATGTGCAGTGCCTGTAGATCCCAGGCGTCCTGGAACTGGGCTTACAGACATTGTGAGCTGCCGTGTGGGCGCTGAGAATTGAGCCTGGGCCTTTGGAAGAGCAGCCAGTGCTCTGAGCCACTGAGGCGTCTGCAGCCCTGATACTATAAAGTTAAATGATGTGTTGGTGTGGGTGTGTATGAGTGCAGGCCTGGAGAGTTACGTCAAAGGCATCAGCTACCCTGGAGCTGGAGTTACAGGCAGCTGGGAGCCGACATGGGCGCTAGGAATCTTACTCAGTCCTCCAGAAGGGAAGTGTCTCCAACCTCTGTCCTCTCTTATCACCACCACCACCACCATCGTCATCACCATCATCATCACCATCACCACCATCATCACCACCATCACCCCCATCACCACCATCATCACCCCCATCACCATCCCCATCCCCATCACCATCCTCGTCCTCACCCAGTAGCCTGCTGATTCCAGTTTGTGCTGCTCACTGGGGTACGGTCCCAAGTGCCACACGCTTAGAGAACACCAGCTCCCTGCGAAGCCATCACTGTTAAGGCCCAGCTCGGGTTCCGGCCTCCTCCCTAAAGCAGCCAGTTCACACGCATTATCTGTGGTGTCTGATTTCCCGGCATGCTCACGACATTGGCATTGATCTCCGCGTGTTCTTGTTTGAGTGAGCGTCTCCTGCTCAGGTCGGCTCTGAGCCCTGTGTCGCCAAGGACGATGTGGGTCCTGACCTCACTACCTCACTGCACCCCCACCCGCTTCACGCTGACTAACCCAGGGTGTCCTGAGTGCTGGGCAGGCACTAAATGAACTACACACACACACTGCATACACACACACACACACACACCACATACACACACACCATACACACACACACACACACACACACACACATACATACCACACGCACCACACACACACACACCACACACACATACCACATACCACATACACCGCACACACCTTGCGCGCGCGCGCGCACACACACACACACACCGCACACACGAGCACACACACACTCTCACCTGTCTTTCTGCTGTCTATTGTAATTACAAATATTTTGGGCAAGCATCTCACGTAGCTCATGCCGGTGTGCCCCAGGATGACCTTGAACTTTTCATCCTCCTGCCTGTCCTGCTGGGCCCTGGGATTACCAGTGTGCACGGTCACACCTGCTTTAGTGCTGCAGAGGGTCAGCCAGGGCTTCATGCATGCTAGGCAAGTGCTCCCTCCCAGCAGCAGGGAGCCTGGCCCTCTGCTGGTCCTTGGGAATGGGGTCTCACACTGTCTGTCGCTTGGGTAGTCTTTGAACCTGGGGTCCCCGTCTTCCTGTGAGTACAGGCCTGTGGCACAAGTGCTTCGTGATTACAGCCTCTTAGAGGGCGTGAAGGGATCACATTACACGTAGATGTTCATTTTCTTGTTGATTAGTGATGCTGAGAATCGTGTGTTTATTAGACATGTGTCTTTTTTTTAAGATTTATTTACTATATATACAGTGTTCTGCCTGCATGTACACCTGTGTACCACAAGAGGGCACCAGATCTCACTCTAGATGGCTGTGAGCCACCATGTGGGTGCTGGGAATTGAACTCAGGACCTCTGGAAGAGCAGCCAGTGCTCTTAACCTCTGAACCATCTCTCAGCTCCTAGCCATATGTCTTACCATGTTTCGAGAAATCCCTGTTCCGATCTCTTGCTCATTTTATGTTTTTAAATATGTATTTAGTCTCTGTGTGTCTGTGTGTGTGTGTGTGTGTGTGTGTTGGTCTCGAGACAGGAGCTGGGCAGGGCACCCCCAGAAGTGACCGGAGGAGGGGGAGCTACTGAGTGCTGGGTGTGGCCAAGACCGGGACATTGGAGCTGGGGCAGGGACAGGGAGGCAGCTTGCTTCCACTTATGTGTGTCCACCCCCCACGGAGAGCCCCCATCCGGGACTCTCTTGGGACTGCTTCTGCCTAGTGCCCCCTCTCCGCCAGGAGGGGACATTGGAAGTGTGCCTTGTGTTCCATTTGTGTTGTGGCGTGTTTGAAGGCGCAAGTATCATAACTCGGTTTCTGTTGTGCGCATTTGTGGGTTTGGTTAATCTGCTTTTCACTAGTGCAGGGAAATACCTGAGGTAAGCTAAGAAAGAAAGGAGGTTTGCTTTGGCCCGCAGTTCTGGTCCAAGTTCCAGGCTTCCATCCAGTGATGGCCTTGCTGGCAGAGCACCGAGTCAGTACGAGGCATTGCCTGGTAGCGGCAGGACCCCAGCGTCTCGTCCCGTCCAAGCCCAACACCAGCACCCCATCCCATCCCACCCCCCACATCACAGCTGGGTTAAATTTCTGCTCTCTCAGGACTTGACAGAGGGTATGGAATTTCAGCACCTGAAGCCCGGGGACTCACTAAAACCATTCTCAGAGCTCGCACTCTGCTGTCAGCGTTGGCAGGTTCAGAGCTGGGGGTGGGTTCCCATTCCTGTTGTCTGAGTCAGGGCCTTGCTGTGTAGCCCAGCTTGACCTCAAACTGAGAGTGATCCTCTTGCCTCAGTCTCTTGCGTGCACGTGAGCCACGGTGTGTGCACGGTGGTCAGTGGGGCCGAGTCAAACACAGATTGTCAGACCTGGAGGCAAACGCCTTGACTTCCAGTGCCCCGGCTGCCGCAGCCTGCCTTGGCTCCCTGACCTAACTCTAGAGCACAGAGTTTCTTTTTATATTTCAAGGGCTTTACACTTTTAATTAATTAATCTTTTTGTTTTGGTTTAGTTTTGGTTTTTCAAGGCAGGGTTTCTCTCTGTAGCCTTGGCTGTCCTGGAACCTACTCTGTAGACCAGGTTGGCCTTGAACTCACACACATCCAACTGTCTCTGCCTCCCAAGCTCTGAGATTAAAGGCATGTGCCATTAAAGGCATGTACCACAATCCCCTAGTTTACTTAATTTTGATTTTAAGATTTATTTATTGACTTATACAGTATCCTGCCTGCATGTACACCTGCAGACCAGAAGAGGGCAGCAGATCTCACTATAGATGGTTGTGAGCCACCACATGGTTGCTGGGAATTGAACTCAGGTCCTTTGGAAGAACAGCCAGTGCTCTTAACCTCTGGGGCATCTCCCAGCCCCTACTTCAAAATGTTCAAAGTTCATTTTTATTTTTAGTAACGTGTCTGTCTGTGTGGGGGGGGGGCGCACAGTGCCCATGAAGACCAGAAGAGGGTTTTGGATTCCCTGGAACTAGTTAGTATAGTTACTGTTGTAGTGTGGGCTCTGGGCTAACCTCTGGTCTCTGGAAGCAGCAGGTGCTTCTTACGTAACATCTTGTAACTGCTGAGCCACCTGCCCAGTTTCTTATAGTTAATTTTTGTTTCCATTTTTAAATTTTTGAGACAGGGTCTAACTACATAGCCCTCAATGGCCTGAAACTCGCTTCAGGCTGAATTCAGAGATACCGGCCTGCCTCTGCCTCTCAAGTGCTGAGACCAAAGTCGTACCACTACACAGAGCATACTTTAAATTGTTACATTCAGATTTTTTGGTTTTTGTTGTTTTTTTAGACAGAGTTCTGTGTAACTCAGGCCGGCCTTGGGCCTTGAACTCCTCCTGGTACTCCGGCCTCTAAATCCCAAGTGCTAGGATTACAAAGTATGCTTCCACACCTGGCAGGTCTTTGGGCTCTTTGAAGCTTTGTTCTTATGTGTAGATGTGCGGCAGTGGGAGTGGACCCAGGGCACTGAACGTTTTAGCAAATGCTCAAAAAATGCTCCTCGCTGAACTATCTCCACAGCCCTTTTTGGGGGCTTTAACTAATTAACTGATTGATTGATGTCTTTCTTGAGACAGTGTTTCTCTGGGTCTCCCTGGCTGTCCTGGAGCCCTGAACTCACGGAGGTCTGCCTGCCCGCCTGCCCCCTGCTGTGCTGTGGTTGCAGGCCTGCACTGTCGCGCCTGCCTGCCTTTGGTTTCCTTGTGTGGTATTTCGCTGTGTGCACACCGTGGGCTAATGCGCTTGGTCGTTGCTGTTGGCTCTCTGTCTGTTCGGCCCTGGCGTGCTGGCCACGTGCTCCTGTGTGGAGCTGTCTCCTGCCCCGGCTCTAGCTGGTTTTGTGTATTCTGTTTCGGGGGAGGAAATATTTGTGAACTGGTACTAGTAATTTTATCTTCGTATGTGTGTGACTTGTCTGTGTGTATGCATCTGTGTGCCACGTGTGTGCCTGGTGCCCGGGGAGGCCGGGTGAGGGTACTGACTTCCCTGAGGCTGGGTTTAGAGGGTGTGAGCTGTCAGGCGGGATTGACGCTGGGCCCTCTGGAAGAGCATCTGGCGCTCTTAACTGCTGAGCCGGCTCTCCAGCCCAGCAGTGTTTATTTTTAAATGTTTGATAGAATTCATTCGTGAGGCCGCCTGTGCTTGGGCTTTTCTTTGTAGTAGTTTAAAATTTCTTTATTACTAATCTGATGTCAGTCTGAACTTTTATAGCATTGGGGCTCTTCCTTTTTTCGTTTTTTTTTCAAGACAGGGTTTCTCTGTTTAGCCCTGGCTGTCCTGGAACTTGCTCTGTAGACCAGCACTCTGTGGCCTCTAACTCACAGTGACCTGCCTGCGCCTCCCTGAGTGCTGGGATCACGGGAGTGCCGCACTGCGCCTGGCCCAGTGTCGGTGCTGGTTTGGCTTTCCAGTAAGACGTTACATGCTCATGTTCGTATGTGCGCGTGTGCACGTGCAGTGGGGTAATGCCAGCCTCTGGGGCTGCTGTCAGGAGCCTCCTCCTTGTTTTTTCCGGTGGTCTTTGAGTGGCCCGGAGCTCAGCAGCCAGGATAGGCTGGCTGGCCAGCAAGCCCAGGGCCTACCTGTCTCCGCCTGCCGGGACTGCGTTTACAGGCACAGGCCACCATGCCTGGGCTTTCCTTTTTTTCCTTTCACATAGATTCTGGGATGAACATAGGTCCACATATCTGCAGGATAGTAACTTCCCTGGTTGAGCTGTGTCCCCAGCCCAGCATTTAAGGTTTTTGAAAGAGTGTAAGCAGCGGGAACAGGTAACGGAGGCTGTGCTGAGATCTGTGAACCCTTATGGTGCCGCCTGCAGACTGCAGTGTCGGGATGGGCGTGCAGGGCGCACAGGGCTCAGCTGCAGCCTGAGCAGATTCTACAGAGACTCTGCAGCTCCGTCCTCTCCCTTTTGGCAACAGGGCTTTGTGCCATTTCTGGTCAGTGCCACCTCTGGCACCACCGTGCTAGGGGCCTTTGACCCCCTGGATGCAATTGCTGACGTTTGCCAGCGCCACGGACTCTGGCTGCACGTGGATGTGAGTAAGACTAGGGTCCAGGGGGTAGGGTGGGCAACACTGAGGCCAAGACCCACGCTGTTCCTCCTGCTTCACAGGCCGCCTGGGGTGGGAGCGTCCTGCTGTCTCGGACTCACAGGCATCTCCTGGACGGGATCCAGAGGTGCACACAGCCTCCTGGACCCTCTCTTCACATCCTTGGTCCTTGCAATAGTTGTAGACAAGGGAGGGCGGGAGCGGAGAGATGCTGACTGAGGACTGGAGGGAGGGTCGATCGGGGCTCTCCCTGCCTGCGGGGAAGGGTAGGCCCTTTGCTGCGTGTCTGGAGGGCTCTGCTGGGCAGGAGGAGCTGCTGCCCAGCTCTGCCTGTTCTCCCTAGGGCGGACTCCGTGGCCTGGAACCCACACAAGCTTCTCGCCGCTGGCCTGCAGTGCTCCGCTCTTCTTCTCCGGGACACCTCGGTGCGTCTGTCTCACCAGACCGCAGCCCTCCTTTCTAGAGCCCTCGCTCCTCTGTCTCGCCTCCGAGGGATCCGGCCCTTAACAAGCTTGCTTTACCCTCCCAACTGAAGCCACAGTCTCTGACCACCTAACCCTGCTGAGCTCCCAGGCTCCCCACCCGTGGTCTGCCGAGCCCCTAGGCGAGCTGTGGGTCACGCTTGGGTCAAAGGGCCCCTGGGCAGAACTAGGAAGGTGCTGGGAGCAGCCCAGGGCGAGGTCAGGGTTGCCGGCCGCTGTCCTCAGGCTGCCTGCTCCCGGAGGGGAAGGGTGAGCTGAGCCCCTCAGGCCTGCCCTGACCTCCCCCCGCAGAACCTGCTCAAGCGCTGCCATGGCTCGCAGGCCAGCTACCTCTTCCAGCAGGACAAGTTCTATGACGTGGCCTTGGACACGGGGGACAAGGTGGTGCAGTGTGGGCGTCGTGTGGACTGTCTGAAGCTGTGGCTCATGTGGAAGGCGCAGGGCGGGCGAGGGCTGGAGCGGCGCATCGACCAGGCCTTCGCCCTCACTCGGTAGGCATGGAAGGCACGTGGGTCTCCTCCCCTCCACAGGGCGGCTTTCCCTGCCCTTACCCACCTCTTTCCCCAGGTACCTGGTGGAGGAGATAAAAAAGCGGGAAGGCTTTGAGTTGGTCATGGAGGTAGGCCTCCTGGTCCCACCTTGTTCTGTGTGTGAAGCCTCATGAAGGACCAGTGGAGGAGACAGGGAAATAGCCCCTGCCCCCCGCAGCTCATGCCTTCCTCATCCGTCCTCTCAGCCCGAGTTTGTCAACGTGTGCTTTTGGTTTGTGCCTCCCAGCCTGCGGGGGAAGAAGGGGAGTCCGGATTACAGCCAAAGGCTGTCTCAGGTGGGCTAGCCTTTGCCCTCTGGGGAACCCAGTTGGGGGAACTAAGCAGCAGGTGTTTCGGCCCTCTGCTGGCTGCGCCTGGTATGGCATGTCCCTGCTTCTCTTGAGATGCCAGGTGCAGGAGAGCACCCCTTTTTAACGGGCGCCAGGTGCCGCTGAGCGAGTGGGGAGACAGGAGACCAGCGTGCAGACTCAGATGTCTGTGCTGGAACCAAGGCCAGAGACAGACGAGGGGCAGCTCCGCTGCTGAGGCTGGGGACAGAATCACCCAGACACATCATCCCAGACACGCCCGTGGAGGCGGGGAGGGATGGTTAGTGCCGGCTGCCCCAGGAACCTGGAGGCGGGTCAGTGGCGGCCCCCGGAGCTGTTACTGCAGAAGAGGGGTCACTGTGCCCAAGGTGGTTGTGTAAGTTGCCTCTAGATCGAGTGCTACAGGTCAGAACATGCCAGGAACTGAGGAGGAGACGGTGCTGGGGACGAAGGCTTGAGATGGGGAGGGCAGTGCCGGGGGTCAGAGGAGGCTGGCTGGAGAGATGTTCCAGCTGTTCCTTGCAGAGGTGGGGTGGAAAAAAGCAGCAGGATTCGGAGGATGCTCCGGTTGCACGTGGTGGGAAAAGGGTGTGAGCTGCAGAAGGTGTGGGGGACGCCTTTGGCTTGGGTGGTCACGGTCGGCCTCCTGCTGCACTCCTGCCCCGCCCACAGGTGGCGCCCGTGCTCAAGGAGCGCATGGTGAAGAAGGGCTCCATGATGATTGGCTACCAGCCTCATGGCGCCCGGGCCAACTTCTTCCGGATGGTGGTGGCCAACCCCAGCCTGTCCCAGGCCGACATAGACTTTCTCCTGGGCGAGCTGGAGCTTCTGGGCCAGGACCTGTGAGCCCGCCCCTCTGTGCCCCGCCCCTTTCTCTACCCCGCCCCGCACAGACCCCTGGGTCTCAGGAGCAACCTTTCTCAGGATTAGTGGCCTTGGCTGTGTGCTTCACACACCAACCCTCCTAGCTAAGTATCGGCCAGTCCGGTGTCTAAACACACTATGTTTCTGTAAAATTATCTTCCAGTGAGCCGGGCATGGTGGCACACGCCTTTAATCTCAGCACTCGGGAGGCAGATTTCTGAGTTTGAGGCCAGCCTAGACTACAGAGCTACACAGAGAAACCCTGTCTCAAAAAACGAAAAAGCAAAAACAAATAAGGAAACAGTCTTACATTAAAATTATGTTTACAAGGAATTTTTATTAATGTGAGAGAAATTATATGATATATTGAAAAAGCTGCATAGGATTTTATATATCACGGTGTCTGAGTTATATTTTAAAATACATAGGAAACCCTGGGACGGGAAAGCTCCTCAAACCTCCTGGACTTCTGGGCTCCCTCATTTTATGATGTGACAAAAAGTACAAACCTTTGACATAGGACAATAAAGCTTCAGTTTCCATGCCATTTTGGTATGTTTCAAGGTTTATTTATTTCTAACTGAACAGTGGAGAACTTGAGGCGAGCTGGCAAACAAAAACCACACAAGAGGCAGGGGGAGCTCTTTTCTCCACTCAGAGCCGTTAGCGGCAGGGAAGTGCCATGTGGACTCAGTCTCCCTGAGCACATTGGGGCGCCAGAAACTGAACAGGCAGGCACAGCTCCTGTAATCCCGTCGTCACTGAAAGGCCAGCCTGGTCTACAGAGTGAGTTCCAAGCCAGCCAAAGCGACAGAGGAAACCGAGTGGAAAGGAAGACAGGGAAGAAGACATCGGGGATTATATCTTGAGATAAGAGCTCCATCTGTTTACCTCACTGTCTCACACTGTCGCTCCCGCTGTCTTTAACTCACTGAGTAACCTAGGCTAGCTGGCCTCACACCGTCAGTTATTCTCTTGCCTCAGGAACTTCTGAATGCTGGGATTAGAGGCTGAGTCACCATATCCCTGCTTCTTAAAAAATTATTTTTATATGGCTTTGTTTGTTTTGAACTAGCTATGCAGAACTTCTAACCCTTTTGCCTTCACCTCTTGTGGAATTACAGTGTGGCTGGTTTATTGTACTGTGTTTTTTTGAGGCAAGGTCTTTGAGGCAAGGCCTCGGCTGGCCGTGAACTCCAGATCCTCGTGCCAGGTGAGTGCTGCCACAGAAAATCAGCACGGCTGGGGATGCACCTGCATGCTAGAATGGTTTCCTCCCATGCTTGCTCCTTTAGCTTCGAGCGCCAGGGCGCACTAAAACCCAGGTGTGGGACCACAAAACTGTGACTCCAGAACTCTGGAGATGGAGGCAGAAGGAGCAGAATCCTGACCTGTCTATCGTTTCCATGGTCAGCCTGGGAACATGAGGACCCTGTCCTGAAACACAGAAAAAGAGCTGGAATTTAGCCTTTTCTATTGTTTGCGATTGCCACATCTAAACCAAACAAACCACAGTGAGACACACATTCACCCTCAGCAACACAGCTGTAATAAAAAGACAACACACTCCTGTGAGAAGGCAGAGTTAGAAGCCAGGCTGTCCTGTGACCTGTCAATCCACCCCGAGGCAGACGCAGACATGAAGTGCAGGGAGTGCTTCCAGAGTAACTGATATGGGCCTCAGCCCTGTGAGAGTGGCAGAGCCTTCCCCCGCTGAGGCGCAGAGGGGGTGGTGGGCCTCCCCTGGTCCAGTGCCAATGTTCCAGTGTGTGTGGAAATGTCTATGGAGTTTTCTCCTCCTCAGCTGTTCTGCTAGAGAAACGTCTACCGAGATAAGCGAACCCTGGCCCCCTGTTCAGCGGTACATAATGACCCTACTTCTTGTTTATCTGTGAGTAGTAAGCCCATCTATTGTTTTAAAAAAATGAAAATCCCAACCGTTCTATTTTACCAGTAAAGACTCAGGAGCCAGGTGCTGGGGTGAAAACCTGCCAGCTCAGAGAAGCAGAGAAAGCACCCAGCTGACCTTCCTACTCTGCCAACATTCCAGAAAGAAAAAGCCAAAAAACCAAAAGCTCAAGGCCAAGAGCTCAGGATGGACCAGGAGGAAAAGGCCAAAAGCTAGAAGTCAAAGAGCTGAAGAGCTAAAGAGCTCAAAAAGCTTCTCCATGCTCTGTCAAAGTCCCTCCTGCTCTTTAATCCCTGTTTCTTGCTCAGCTGGTTGACTTTATTAAATCCTGTGTACAGAAAGCTCTTAGATTAAAGGTGTGTGCTAGGACTGGCTGAGCCACATTATATATATATTTCTGTTTACAATAAATAGTTCTAGGACTAAGCTGTGTGTGTGACTGAACCACACCAAACAAGACAGGTGGTTTTTTTTGTTTTGTTTTGTTTTGGTTTTTGTTTTTAATAGTTCACAATTTTCTGGGATCACATTGGGATCCAATATCCTGAAACAGATAAGTGAAATGTGATGAAAGTTATAGAATAAAACTTTTTTAATTACTGGGGTTGGGCTGCATGCCACAGTGCGTGCGAGGCCAGAGGACAGCTTCCTGGAGTTTGTTCTCTTCCACCTTTACAGTGATCTGGGAATCAAACTCAGGTCGTCAGGCTGGCGTGCCAAGTGATTTACCTGCTGTGCCATCTTGCTGGTCTTAACCTGCTTCATGTATATTTAAAAGGTAAAGAAAAGCCTGAAATTTTTCAGTAATTTTCATTCAAGAGTTTGAATTTTTCAGCTGGTCTCAGTGGCACATGCTTGTAATCCCAGCACTTGGGGAGGAAGAGGCAGGTGGATCTCTGAGTTTGAGGCCAGCCTGGTCAACAAAGCGAGTTCAGGACAGCCCAAACTACACAGAGAAACCCTGTGTAAATAAAAGTTTCAATTTTTTCAAGATTTGTCATTTTCCTAGTTACTCTTCCTTCTCTTGCTGTGACAAATGACAACCAACGCAACTAAAGAGAGAAAGCGCTTAGAGGTTTCAGAGGCTTCAGAGGCGAGACCATGACCATCACGGTTGGGAGCACGGCGGTAGACAAGCAGGCACAGCTCTGGAGCAGTAGCCAAGAGCTCACATTTGACCCACAACCATGGGGCAGAGAGAGAAGGCCAGCTGGAACAGCATAGGCTTTTGCAGCCTCAAAGCCACCCCCCAGTGATACACCTCCCCCAACAAGGCCACGCCTCCTAATCCTTCCCAAACAGTTTCGACAACTGTGGAGCAAGCATTGAAACCTAGGAGCCTATGGGAGCCTGCCCGAGCTCCCAACCCCCAGCAGAGTCAAACAGTATCTGAGTGGGGAGTGAGGATTGAAATAAATAACACAAGAGATTTGTTAGCTTGGAGAGGACTGTCAGACCTGCAGCTGTGAGTTTATTCCACAATTCCTTTTCATAGGCAAGTAAAAACGAGAAGGAAGAAGTTCATGGAACCGCCAAACTTGTTTTCTTAAACCACTTCCCTGTAGCAGATATGGTCCAAGGTTACACAAAGGAGTTTAAGGAACTTGGCAAAATCCTATTTATCTCTGTCTCGAGGTAAAGGCCAGCGTGAAAACGTGTTTTTTGAATACTCAATAACAAGGCAGCCTGACAAACAAGCAGCTCTACACAGGTCTCTCTCTTTCATGTATTAAAAGACCATAGCTTAAGAGCTACGGAGCAGAAGATTGTGCCTGTCTTAGGTTGTGTCTCTTCCAAGATATAATCTTACCCGTCATTGGTACATGAATTCCACCATTCATGCCCTGTCTTAGGTTGAATATTCCTCAGAGAGAGATCTTACCCGTCATTGGCTACCAACCTCTGCTAGGGCAGAATTTAATCTTATGCAGATCAGCTTTAACATTTTATAAGGCCTTGATGAAGGTTTTAATTATCACTGGTAGGAGACATGCTCCTAATAAGAGCCAAGTCCTGTAACACTCCATAAAAGTGATAAAATAAAATGATGATAAGTAAGATACCTGCAATAATTAACCATTCTTTTAGGTCTACTTAAAGCTCCGCATTTCTTCTAGCACTTATAATCCCTTATCAGAAAACCAAGCCTGAGAAACATTCACAGGAACCATAATAAAAGAAGGCTGTCAAACAACCAGAACCTGTTGTCCATTTGAAAGCTTAGAAATACAGTTTGTTAGTTTACATTGATGGCAAGGTTGAATCTTGTATAAAAACATGAACATTTCCAAACAACAAGGCAAAAGGAGAATTTACATAGGCACTGACAGGGCCTCCCGAGAGTTTCTGCAGCAAGCTTCCAAATAGAGGTCTGCTGAAAACCAGAATCAGACCAAGATCCCATAGTCAGTCCTCTTTCCCAGTCTTCCAGATTTTGTTGAGAATTGTCCTGATTACCAGACCAATCAAGTCCAGTCACATTGTATCTAAAATGTTCTCTGCACAACATCTCCCAGGAGCAGAATGTAACAAAGGTGGGTCAGCATAAGCCCAATACAGCTTTCCAGTCACCAACAGGACAGAATCCGCCATGGTCAGCAGCAGGAACGTCTGCAAATCTCACCAGCCTTTCTGGGACCCACCTGGCTCCTGCGTCCTGCAGAAAAACAGACATGCCCTCTTCCCCATACAGGGTCAGGGCCCTGCCATATTCCAGTAACCAGATCTTTCCATTTCACTTGGGCATAATTATCTTTGGTATTAGGGTATTTGCCACAATCGATCAGCCACAGAAAGGCCTTGTATATCCACATTTAAAAAATTTAAAATAAAGAGAGCATGGTTAATATAATTCTGTGGTGTTTGAGGATATAACTTGCCCTTTTTTATTTTTTGCAATTGATTCTTAAGAGATCCATAGCCATGCTCCACAATTCCTTGGCCTTGAGGATTATATGGAATCCTGTTTTATGACATACTCATTTGCACACAAATAACGCTGAAAAGCTTGACTGGTATATCCAGAACCAGGGTCTTTATAATGGAAGGAGTTCCAATTGTAGCAAAATATTTTAAGCAATGACTTAAAGCATGTTTGGTGGCTTCTCCTGCTAAGGGAGTTGCCATGATAACTCCTGAAAACGTATTAATTGTTAGGTGAACATATTTTAGTTTTCCAAATTATGGGATATGAGTTATGTCCATTTGCCACAAATTACTGGGAGTCAATCCTCTAGGATTGACACCATATTGAGGTACATTAAAATGTTCAGGACAAGAACATAATCTTACAATTTGTCTAGCAGCTTTTCAAAATGGGAATGTTAAGCTGCTTTCTTAAGCTCAATTTTGATGATGTCAGGCGTTGCTGAGCCAATTCCTGAGTTATCCCACCAAGCATGTGGCTTTATCTGCTAAATCATCTCCTAAAGTTTGAGGTCCAGGAAGTCCTGAATGAACTCTAATATGCCCTATGTAACAAGGCTGCACACTGCTCTGGATGAGGGGACATAAAAGCCCAGGGGCAGAGGAGGAGATGAGGGGAGGAGATGAAGGAGGAGGCCACAGCCAGGATATAAAGTGGATAACTGTAATAATAACTAAAAAAAAAAATTTTTTTTTTAAGATGTAAAAGCTGTATTTTTAAAGGTTGCAGCTACAACTCGTAATTCTGCAACTTGAGCTGAGGCTGGCAATGTTTGCAAAACAAAAGTCTGTCCCTGCACTGTATACACAGCTTTTCCATTTGAAGAGTCATCTGTGAAAACTGTTGGAACTTGGGGTAATGGCTCTTATTTAATTATTTTAGGAAATACAACAGCGTGCTGCTTGACAAATTGAAGTAATTAATCTTTTGGATAATGATTGTCAATATGGCCTAAATAATGAGCAAAATCTATGGCCCAACAATCTGCATTTTGAAGTAACCAGCCTACTTGCTGTTTGGTAAAAGGAACTCCAATTAAGGAGGACTCTCTGCCAAAACACTTCTGAGATTCTATGTGAGCCATTTGAACTAAACCAGCCACTGCTTCATAATATGGTGTCAGAACTCGCACAGGAGACACAGGCAGGTACAACCATAATAGTGGTCCTTCTTACCACAGTACTGCATTGGGTGTATGAACAATAGCCAAAACATGCGCATCCCATTCTTTTATATATAATCTATGTGTTGAACATGTTGTTTTTCAATAGCTAATTCTATCTTCCCTTTCTGACAAAGGATCAGCCTCTCCTTCTAAATTGTCAAAAAGTGGTTTCGGCTCCTCTGCAGTTAATTTCAAATGGGGTCTAAGCCAGTTAATATCACCTAACAACTTTTGAAAATCATTTAAAGTTTTTAGGTTGTCTTTCCTTAATTGAATTTTCTGAGGCATAATAGACTGAGGGTATCATTTCTGTCCCAATACAAATAGGGTGGCTCTGTCTGTACTTCTTCTGGTGCAACTACTAAACCTTGACCCCTCAAAGCTTGTACGTGTGCAAAAGCACTCAATAAAATTCCTTCATTCTTATGAGCCAACAAAATGTCGTCCAAATAATGACTAATATACGCAGAAGAATATGCTTGTCTAGTTTTAAAAACAGCTTGAGCCACAAATGTCTGACATAAGGTCGGACCGTGTGCCACACCTTGAGGAAATACAAGCCAGTGAACCTCCTAGGTTCTTTAAAATTTACTGGTGCCATGCTAAAAGCAAGTATTTTAGTCTTGAGGAGCAAGAGGAACAGTATAAAGACAATCTTTTAAATCCAGTATAATCTTAGAAGTATCTCTAGGTACAGCAGGAGGGGTAGGCAATCCAGGTTGTAAGGCTCCCATTAACTCCATGGTTTCATTTACTTTTCTGAGATCTTGTAAAATCTCCATTTTCCTGCTTTCTTTTTTATAATAAAAATAGGGGAGTTCCAAAGTGAGTTTGATAGAGCAATATGGCCGATATCAAGCTGTTCCTGTACTAACTGCTCAGTGGCTTTAATTTTTTTCAAGGGAAAGAGTCCACTGATCCACCACACAGGAATATCTGCTTTCCATGTCATTAGATCTGCATGGGGTACAGGTTGTTCAGTGACCTCCCCTAAAAATGACCCAACCCCTTTTCAAAAGTTCTTGGGGTAGGCATTAGTGATTGAGTTACGCCTTGTCCAGATGTTCCTAATCCTGAATTTGGTAAATGTCCTTGATGAAGCATCTGATTGGTAACTGCATTACTAGGACTGTAAAGGTACACTCCCATGTTACTGATCACATCTCTGCCCCACAGATTCACAGGAAGGCCAGGAACAATATATGGTTTAAAGCTTCCCTCGTGTCCTTCCCCATCCTTCCAAGTCAATACTTTGTTCAGGGCACTGCCTTTGTCCTGACCCTTGTAACTGCAATACAGGATTGTTTAGGCCAATGCATAGGCCACTGATGGGCAGTTAAGACAGAGACATCAGCTCCTGTATCCAATAACCCTGTCAATTTTCCTCCATTAATTTGTAACACTAGTTAAGGCCGATTGGGACCAATAGCTAGTACCCAATAAGTATCAGAGGATCCAAAACCTGCATCTCTTCTCCTCTCCTTCTTACTTGGATTTTTTGTCTGAATTTGGGGAAGCAATATTAATTGGGCTAATATTTTACCTTGTTTTATTACAGAAATTCTATTTGGAGAGTGTGTCATAATTTTTATCTCCCCTTTAAAATCAGCATCAGTTACCCCAGGAGCTACTAAAATTCCCTGCATAGCAGGGAACTTTCTTCCTAGTCATAATCCTATAGGCCCCCTAGGTAATGGAGCATAAACTCCTGTAGGTGGGGCCTGCATCCCCATTTCAGAAGTTAATACTGTGTAGGTGGAGGAACTGAGGTCCAGCCCTGCGCTACCTGTGGCTGCTCTACAGAGGTCCTGAATGGATCTCCTTGCTGAGGGACCATGTTCTGTAGTGCCCCATAACATTGTTGCGGGGCCTGGGGCTGGCCTCTTTTCCAGTTTCCCCATGTTAAAGGGTTTCCTGCAGCATCTCTTTTAGACTTACATTCATTAGCCCAATGCTTTCCTCTTTTACATCTTGGGCATAGACCAGGGTCCTTTTGATTCCTTTTTTTCTTACTAGCATTAGGACATTTTTTTCTTTGATGTCCCATTTGCCCACAACCATAACAACTTCCAGATACTCCATTCTTCGGGCCTTTCTGTTGTTGAAATAATGCCTCTTTAATAGTCTTCCCTTGTAGGGCTGCAGCCATAGCCACTCCTTGAGTATAAGATGGCCTGATGTCAGAGCATAACCTAATATATTCAGAAATATTTCCTTTCTTCCTAAAGGGTCTCAAAGCTGCTTGACAGGCACTGTTAGCATTTTCATAGGCCAAATGTTTTACTAATAACAATCGAGAATCTGTATCACCTACAAGTCTGCTTGCTGCTTGCATTAATCTTGCTACAAAATCTTGAAATAATTCATCAGGTCCCTGACAGATTTTAGACAAGTCCTGCACCTGTCTACCTGTTTGTGGAAGTTTATTCCAGGCCCTTCGGGCAGCAGCATTTACTTGAGCATAAACAGCCAAGTCAAAATCCAATTGCTGTCCTATTATTTCCCTGTAGATTCCTTCCCCAGCAAGCATGGCATAAGTTATAGGAACTCCCTGAGCTCGATTGAGTTCACCTGTAACTTGACAATGCTCTTCAAATTCTGACTTCCATAATAAATAATCTCCTCCTGATAAACATGCTCTTACTAATTGCTTCCATTCCCCTGGGCAGAGGGCCTCAGTAGACAAGGACTCTAACAGAGCTTGAGTAAAAGGCACTGTAGAACCATATTGAGAGTATGCAGATTTTAATTCTTTTAATTGTTTGAAAGATATAGGAGCATGGATTCTCACCATATTACCCTGTCCATCGGTTTGCTCTGGAAAAGGACAAGGAAAACCATAAAACTCAGTTATATCTTCTCCGTTCTGCCTAGCTTGTTGTAAAGAAGCTTGTAAAGGGGACACAGTTGCCTGCACAGTGGACAAGGGAAAAGGCCCCTTGTCTTTTGCGCTCCAACAACTGTCTCAGGAGGAGGGTCCAAGCTTGCAGTCAGTGAGGGAGTTGGAGTGAGGGATTGAGCCTCATTTAATTTTCCAATTTTTCTGTTTATTTCCTCCAAGGCCCATTCCAACTTTTTTGTTTCTTTTTGCCAAGGCTTAAGTTTTTTAACATTCATAGCCTGAATCGGAGGATATCTCTCAGAATCCTCCAGCTCTGCAATCTCATCAGGATCTAAGTCATCCTCAAAGTCTTCTCCTAACAAGGAATTATTGTTATCAGGAGAGACATATAACTCTTTGGGAGGAGCCGATGGTTTAGTCTTATTTTGTCCTGAAGCCGGCAGTTTGTCTTTCCTCTTTCTCTCTAACCCTGAAAGAAAGTTTCTTTGTGTCCTGCCACAGAAACAGACTGTCTCTAATTAAAGACCACACAAAAAACATGGCGCTAAGGCCTTGTCCCATTTTTACTCCTGGAATTTTACTCACCACGCCCCTTCCTCTTTAGTTTATGGTCACTGAGGTGTGTCCTTCACTGCTTCCCAGTATCCCAGGTCCCTGGTTTGGATGCCAAACTTGTTTTCTTAAATCACTTCCCTGTAGCAGATATAGTCCAAGGTCACACAAACAAGTTTAAGGAACTTGGCAAAATCCTGTTTATCTCTGTCTCAAGGTGAAGGCCAGGGTGAAAACGTGTTTTTTTCTGAATACTCCATAACAAACAAGCAGCTCTACACAGGAGCCATTCTCACTCAGTTTCTGTCTGAGACTTACTAGCAGTGTGATAAAACCATGACCAAAAGCATTTTACTTCTACTTGCAGCTCACAGTCTGTCCCTGAACCAAGTCAGGGCTGCGTAAACGTTGCGCTGTTATTTCCTGGGATGAGGGCCATAACCCAGCTTTACTAATACAGGGTACAGGCTTGGCAGAGCATGTCTATCTAACTGTCCCTAGGCCTGAGGCCTGGAGGCTGCAGGCCTGGACCTTGCCGGCTTCAGCCTCCGCTCCATCTGCTAACCTCGGCCTAGAATGTTTTCAGCCTCTGAGACTCACTGCTGAATAAGCTCACCCTTTCTGATTCAAACTGGCTTTTCTTCTCACTGAATGTCTCTACTTGGAAAAACTACCTCTGAACCTTGGGAACTGAACTGCACCAAACTGTACTGTGCTCCCAAACTCTACCATACTGTCTCCATGAGCCCTAACACACACACACACACACACACACACACTCTCTCTCTCTCTCTCTCCCTGTGCTGCTCCTAAGTAGCTCCTCTTTCCTTCCTGTTGAGAGTTGGAGCACACTATCTCTGAATCATTCTGTCACATATTTCTGATTTGTTACTTTGTCAGTCAATTAATTAGATGCCATTCTTTGGAATTAAAGGTCTGTGATCACACAGACCAATCCTGTTGCTGGATTAAAATTCCTCTTACAGGGCAGGAACCTGGAGCAGGAGCTGATGCAGAGGCCATGGAGGGTGCTGATCACTGGCTTGCTCGGCCCCTTTCTTACAGAACCCAGGACCAGCAGCCCCCAGTGGGCATTGCCTTCCCACATCAATCACTAATTAAGAAAATACCCCAAGGCTCGCCTACCGACCGACTGTACAGAGGAATTTTCTCAGTGAGGTTCCCCTCTCAGATGATTCTAGTTTGTGTCCCGCTGACACAAACTTGCTGTAAAGTTGTGCATTACAGCAAGCATTAGAGTGGGGCCCTATCAGTAACAGGTACAGACCGCAGCCTGAATCCCATGCTACCACAGGGCCTTTGTAGAAGTCACTGGGTGCTGAGCGGCATTAGCCTTAGGCTGCCTGCTTCCTGGTTGCCTAGCAACCTAGGTCTTCATGTGCCCCCCCCCCGTGTGTGGCAGATGCAATCCAGCTGCACACCAGATACACAAGGACCAACTTGCCGTCGGTTTCTCGGTCGGGGCGCGCCCCTCCCCCATCTCGGCCTCTCTGGCCTCACGGCTCACTCAGGCCCTAACTCTTCTCCGCTTCCCTCCCCCACTACAACTCTTTCCCGTCAGATCTGTTACGCGCAGGGCATTTTTTAAGTAAATGCTAACAGTCGTGGGCATCCAGGCAGAGAGATCACAGGTAACTCTTCCCGGAAATTTGGTCCTGACGGCGAAGAGGGTCAGGAAAGGAGGTAGAGCCGGGAGATCACCGAGCGTGTGTGTTGGGGGCTGTCTGCGTGCTGCTGGGAGCAACTTGGCGGGAGAGAAGAAAGCAGTTACCTGAGGCTGGGAGAAGCGGCTTCCCTGTGGTGAGGAAGGAAGTGGAATGGCAATGCAGTGGGCCAGCCTGTGGTCTAGGAGTCACGTGGTGGAAGGAGCGCAGCGGCCCCCCCCGGGCCCATCCGTACCCAGGCCTGCACCGCGTGGGGTGGAGCCTTGCTGGGGCTGGGTCAGGGCTTGTCCGTCCTCACGAAGGCGGGACAGGCAGCCTACAAACCTCAGCACCAGAAACAAATGGAAGGACCAGCATGAAAGCAGGAGGCGGTGCCTGCCTGACGTTGAACCAACGTCCTTACCAACCCACAAAAAGAAACAGAAAGCAGCCAGAGCTGGCAGGACGGCTCGGCTCCGAGGAGCTCCGCCAGGCCCGGCAACCTGGCTCTAATCCCTGAGACACGCGTGACAGAGAGCCGCTCCGCACCGCTTACTCGGAGGAGTCTGGGCAGAGGTCCGACGGCGGCCCGGGCTGCACGCACGCACCCCGCTCCCCCCGCCTCTGGGAGGCGCGGTCTCCGTGAACTGAGGTTCAGTTTCTTAGCTGAGCCAAGCCGGCCCTGTTGGTCGTCTGGTCTTCCTGCCCTCATGGCTCCAGGCTTGCAGGACCGCAGCTGGCAGGACGTGAGCTGGGATCCGAATTAGGCCTCACGGTTGTGTTCAAGTCCTCTTAGCTCCTGAGCTGTCCCTCCAGCCGCAAACGCCCTGGTTCTTCAAGCCCTAGACCTGCAACTTCGGCCAGCCCTGTATGCTCTTGAATGGATGATCTTTGGGACCTCTAAGCAGAGCTCAGTCAGGGCCTTGGGCTATTGGAAAACAGTGACTCAGCTGTGGCCCAATAGAGTTGTGGTTACCGGCTGTTCCCTGCCCACCAGAAAACATAGGGTCCACTTGGAACAGGTGTTCAACAGCTTAAGCCGTCAGAAACACGTAAATATCGCCAAGTCATGTACAAAACGAAACCTTGTCCAAAACCCCAAACTCAGGCTGGAGAGATGTCTCAGAGGTTAACAACAGCGCTGGCTGCTTTTCCAGAGGTGCTAAGTTCAATTCCCAGCAACCACATGGTGGCTCCCAACCACCTTTGAGATCTGGTGCCTGCACCTGGTATGCAGGTGTACATGCAGGCAGAATATTGTATACATAACAAATAAATAAATCTTAAAAAAAAAAAAAAGACCCCAAACTCCATCACTTTCTGGACATAAAATGGTTATTTCGAAACACACACACAAAACAAAAAAACCCAGTATATATATTGAGGGACAGAATGGTTATTGGCAAGACTCAACTCAGTGGCTTGGATGAACAAGTGGAAAATTTTCAAAGCACAGAGAAAATAATAGGGGGAGATTGCTGGTTGCCCCAGGTCCGCCAGGCTGCTTTGATATTTAGATCTCGGCAGAAAGACTGCTTTCACCATGGCCTTCACTGGAGTCAGTGATAAATTTCCAAGTGTATCTCCTTTTGTTTGAGACAGCAGGTGGGATGTCTTGTCAAAGTCACACCTTTTTCTTGACTTCCTTGTGAATTCACTCATTGTGCTGAGGTGCTTTTGCTCAGGCTTAACCGGACTCTGGAATAAAGCAAGGGGTCCAGCTTCCACTAGAGCCTCTCGGAAAGCTTCCATGTGTTGTATGTTGGTTTATTAATTTCAATCCTAACTCCCAACTCAAGAACCTTTCAACTCTGCTGTCGGGCTCCAGGAAGAGATAGAAATAATTAGAAAAATAGCAGGCTTTGACTCTAGACCCAATAGTTCTGACACCAAATTCCTGGCTCCAGAAAAAAGAGAGCAAATGGTGAAAGGCAACGATAATTACGATAATTACAGATTAGAAAACTGCCCTGCTGATCCAGAGAAAGACTGAGATTATAAACTAGAGGGACACAGAAGATGAAGGAAAGCAGAAGCAGCCAGCCATGGAGGGCTGCTTGTTTCTCAAGCTGCTTCGTTATTTATTGAAAAAAATGTTATTTATTGAAAAACATGTTTTCACCCTGGCCTTCACCCCGGGACAGAGAAAAGAGGAAGTTCCTTAAAACAACTTATTTGTGTGACCTTGGACCATATCTGCTCCAGGGAAGTTTTAGAAAACAAGTCTGGCAGGTCCACGGACTTCTTTCTTGTATTGACGCGACTTGTTTTTTAATTTGCCTATAAGAAAGGAATTGTGGGGCTGGAGGGAGAGATGGCTCAGAGGTTAAGAGACTGGCTGCTCTTCCAGAGCTCCTGAGTTCAATTCCCAGCAACCACATGATGGCTCACAACCATCTATAATGAGATCTGCTGCCCTCTTCTGGCCTGCAGGTATATATGCAGGGAGAACATTGTATACATAATAAATAAATAAATAACTTAAAAAAAAAAAAAAAGAAAGGAATTGTGGAATAAACTCCACTGCAGTCTTGCTGACAGCAGATCCCGTGTGTAGTGTGACTTTGCTTTATTTCAATCCTCACTCTCCACTCAGGAACTGTTCAACATTGCCAGACGGGCTCCAGCACACCTGTAATCTCAGCACTCTGGGAGGCAGAAGCAGGTGGATCTCTGTGAGTCCCTAGGCCAGCCTGGTCTACAAAGTGAGTCCAGGACCGCCATAGCTGCACAGAGAAACCCTGTCTCGAAAAACAAACAAGCAAAAACAAACAAAAAAAACCCAAAACAATATTCCCAGCAACCACATGATGGCTCACAGCCATCTATAATGTGATCTGATGCCCTCTTCTGGCCTGCAGGTGTACATGCAGATAAAAAATTCTTTTGAAATAAATCACGTGAGTGTGTGTGACTGTGGGTTTGCCTCGCAGAGGCCAGGGGCGGGGGGGGCGTCAGCTCTCTTGTCTGCTGCGGTCCTCTGCGAGGGGATACAGACTTCTCAGCAGTGGCCCATCTCTCCAGCCTCCCCCACGACGTTTTAACTCTTTCTGCTAGAAAATGCCTTTTGGGAGGTATACAGTGGCAGAGATAAATACTCAATTGTTTGAGTGTGCTGTGTGCATTACAGGTGCAGGAGGCTGTCTGATAGACGATTGTTTGTCAGATCCCTTGTCCACTAAGGGCGTTTTCCCCACGTGTAATGCCACACCCCTTTGATCCCAGCACTTGAAAGGCAGAGACAGGATTGCCTGGAGTCTGTAGCCAACCTTGCTGATACAGCAAGTTTTTGTTTGTTTGTTTTGGGTTTTGTTTGTTTGGTTTTGTTTTTATTCTTGTTTTTTCAAGACAGGGTTTCTCTGAGTCTTGGCTGTCCTGGACTTGCTTTTAGACCAGGCTGGCCTTGAACTCACAGACATCTGTCTGCCTCTGCTTCCCTGAGGGCTGGGATTAAAGGCGTGCACCACCACACTCCTCAATATGGCAAGATTTAGGCCAGCTGTAGAGCTAAACAATAAGACCCTAAAAACAAAGTGAAATACCTCCCCCCCAAAAAAAACAAACATCAAACTAACAAAAAAAAATTAATCAAAGCAATAATAAAGTGGGTTTCCCAAAAACCACAAATAAATGAAAAGAAGACAAAGATTTTATTGTTGCACTGTGAGGAGTAGAAAGAACCAAACACAAGTTAAACTTTGGTGGCCCTTGTTCCTCTGAGTCTCCTCACGTCTGGAGATCTGTGGCTCGGAAGGTGACCTGTGGCCGGTCCACAGTCACACCACACTGAGCCTGTGGTCTGATGCCCACTGAGGTGTGGACCTCAGTCCCTACGCCCCTGGCAGGTCCTGACTCCAAATGGGGCAGTGAGAGGCCCTGGCCCTGGGCTTTGCAGGTAGAGAAGAGCTTGCTGCCGTCCTCTGGGCAGTACGGGACCTTGACTTCTAGGGATGGCAGGACCAAGATCGGGGTGTCACCAGCCCCCAGAATGTTGTCTGTGCCATGGAAGGGTAGACTGTGAGTGAGGTCCCTTTGGGGGACACACACCTCCCTCCCCCAGCCATGCCTTGCTCCTGACTCAAAAGGGCTGACCACTCAGATGGGGAGCGGGAGAGGTCATTGTCATACCTGGGGCAAGGGGCAGTGTCTCCGGGCATACCACTCCTGGCAGTACAGGCTGACCTGGATGCCCTGGCCCAGAAAGAGCAAGGTCCACATCAGGACGTTCCAGGCTGGGCCGGTGTGCCGGTCATTCATAGTGAAGTTCAGCAGCCCTAGGACGGAGGCAGGTTCTCACTCCCAGCTCCACATTCCGAGCCTCCCGTGCCAGGGGCTGGGAAGTGGCACACTTCAAAGGAAATCCTCCCTCCCCAGACAGCTCCTGAAGGTCTCCAGGGACTGGGAGAAATCCGACGCTCACTTTACCCCTCACTCGCTAAATCTCTCGCCCTGCTCCCAGCCACACCGGCTCTTGCCGCCATTCCTTCCACATCCTTGAGCAGAAGGGAAGCCAGAAACCTTCCCCCAGCCCTTGGGGCGTGCTTATCCCTGCCCAAGGCCTCAGAACAGTCTAAGTCTCAGGCTCCTCCCACCCGCCGCCTCCCCTCCCAGCCCACAAAGGTCCGGCTCACCCCCGAACACCAGGAACAGCATGAGCATGACCGGGTAGAAGAACCCCAGGACGAAGCAGAAAATGTACTCATGTACAACTGCAGAGACCAGGAACACTCCCACCATGGCGGCCCCGCGGGCATGCCCGCCCAAGAGCTGGTAGGCAGGAAGGAGGACAGGCAGGTCACCATCAGAGAGTCCCCCTCTCCAAGAGGCCTCGAAGGGATGGGCTTCCACAGAAAGGTCGGACAGGTCCATACTCCTTTTACTCCAGAGCGTTGTTCTAACCCACTGGGCTTTATGCAAGGACTCTGTTCTTACTATTTGTTTTCTGAGACAGGGTGTCTCTGTGTAGCCTTGCCTGTCCTGCAGCTCCATATGTAGACCAGGCTGGCCTCGAACTCACGGAGATCCCCTGCCTCTGCCTTCTGAGTGCTGGGACTAGAGGCCCGCGCCACCACACCTGCCCCTTAGCCTTGTATTTTGTGTGCAGACGCAGGTGTGCATGGGTGTGCAGGGCAGAGGTCAGCCTTACGTTGGCTCTTCGAGGGAGCCAGGCTGGCTGGCCAGCAAGCCCTGGTATCTGTCCTCCGGTCTGAGTGTGCGGGGAGGAGGAGGGGGAGGGCGCCCTGGGGCGGTGGGGATGGAGGAGCGCGCGGTCCGTACCCACAGCCCGTCTGAGTGTGCGGGGAGGAGGAGGGGGAGGAGGAGGGGAGAAGGGCGCCCTGGGGCGGTGGGATGGCGGAGCGCGCGGTCCGTACCCACAGCCCGTCCTGGTAGACATAGCTGTAGAGCCAGTCGTGGACCACCACGTTCCAGGTGCGGTAGTAGTTGGAGAAGGAGGTGGAGTTCCACCAGTCCTGGGAGAGAGCGCGGGGTGGGGTGAGCGCGGGCCAGGCTGCTGCCTGCTCCCCCCCCCCCCCCCCCCGTGCTCTCAGAAGGGCTGAGACAGCCACACTATTCACACACATAAAGGCAGCCTCCCTGCTTCCAGGGCCAGGCGCGGCTTCATCCCACACCACCACCACAGCCGCCCTTTTCCCTGGCCCTGGGGAACCTCCCAGCTGCAGCCCCCAGCCGGCCCCGCCGCCCCGCCCAGCCGCACCCTGTAGAACATCCTGTCTCCGAAGCGCAGCATCTCAGCGAAGGCGTTGAGCCAGCAATGCAGGAAGGCGAAGAAGATGAGCAGCAGCATGAAGATGCCTGGCGGGCAGGACAAGGGGTGCAGCCGAGGCCGGACCGGGCCTCCCTGACCAGCCGGCCGGCGGGGCCCCACATTTAGCAAGCCTGCATTCCCTCGCTGCTCCTGCTTTCCTTAATCCACACATTTGCCGGTGCGCTTCACACCGGCTCTTTGCCTCAGAACTAGAAACACAGACTCACAGTGCCCCGGGCTTTGGGGACGGACACACAGAAGCTGAAACCCATATAAGGATCAAGGTCAGGTATAATGGGAACTAATGATGGTGACAGCCAGGGACGTCCGGGAGATGCAGTCCCGAGCAAGGAGCGATGACATCACTGTGACTATTGGCTGAAAAGGGAGTTTGGCTAAGAGGCAGTACCCCTGCAGTCCCAGCCACTGGCGAGGTGGGGACAGGAAGATTACGTGAGCCAAGGAGGCTATGGGTAGCCTGACCAACGTCGTAAGGCACTATCTCAAAAAAAGGAAAAGTAAGTGTGCGCAATAAAATATAAGATAGAAGAGGAAGGGACCTTCTCAGAGGTGGGCATCTTAGCCATGGGCCGCCAGGAAGCCGCAAGTGGAGAAAAGGCATTCCAAGTCTGCAAGCCCAGCTGAGGAGGCAGGAGAACTGAGCTTAAGGCCGGCCTGGGTGGAGGCTGTCTCAAAACAAGCCAACAGAGCCGTGCGGTAGCAGGCACACCTCTAATCCCAGCGCTCGGGGAGGCAGAGGCAGGCGGATCTCTGTGAGTTCAAAGCCAGCCTGGCCTACAAAGCGAGTCCAGGAAAGCCAGGGCTGCACAGAGAAACCCTATCTTAAGGAAAAAACAAAAGTCAAGAGTTCAAGTCCTGCCTGAGGAATTCAGTAAGACCTGTCTCAAAGTAAGAAGTAAAAAGGGGGTTGGGATGAGGCCTAGCCATGAAGCATTTGTCTGTCAGGAAAGATTCCCCAGTGCAGAAGGAAGGGAGGAGGAGGGAAGGGAGGAAGGGAGGAAGGGAGAAAGGAAGGAAGGAAGGAAGGAAGGAAGGAAGGAAGGAAGGAAGGAAAGGAAGGAAGGAAGGAAAGGAAGGAAGGAAGGAAGGAAAGGAAGGAAGGAAGGAGGGGAGACAGGGCTTTTGAAGCAGGCTTGTCGGTGATTAATTTGCAGGAGGGGCTTCAGCTGGGCAGCAAAGCCAGGCCCAAGCGGCAGAGAGAAAATAGGAGTGCTGGGAGCTGTGCTACCAGGCTATAGGATGGTGGTAGTGCCCATGGACAGGGGCGGGCAAGTGTGTAGGGGACTCAGAGACAAGCCTTCCCCAGGGCGGGCCACAGGCTCTTCCCACCACGGTGACCCTCCTACCTGGCCCCGTGGCGTGCAGCACTGAGAGCAGTAGGGCGCGGGTGCTGAAGGGCTCCTGGCTCATGTGGGCAAAGACTGGCACGCAGAGTCGGCCCAGGATGAAGCAGGCATAGAGCACACAGCCCAGGGCCTGCAGACAGAGCGGGACACGCGGCTTGGGCCACTGCCTCCTCCCCGGCTGAGACCTTCAGCCTGTGCCACCACTGTCTGGGCACCACCACTGGCTCCTCCCGCTCCTAGGCCACCGGGGGTGAGTCGAAGCTGCCCATCGTCTCCGCCATGCTCAGACCTGGGCAAAGTTCTTGGCCACGTAATTCCACCGGATGCAGGGCGTCCTGCGGCAGCACAGGGCAAGGAGATCAGCGTCCTTTTTGTCATCCGCTCAGGCCTTCGGCCCTTTTTCGGATTCCCTGGGGCAATGGTGAGGCGTGTGTGTGCGTGTGTGTGTGTGTGTGTGTGTGTGTGTGTGTGTGTACGGTAAGTGGATGTTTAGTTTGAGTGTCAGCGAAGGTACCCAGCCATGCAGTTTCCGGGGCGTGGGGGACAGAGCGGGGCTGAAGGGTACAATGGGTCAGGAATGTGCGGGGTGGGGGGGTGGGGGGTGGGAGCTCTGGCCGGCCAGGGCACTTGGCGAGGCCAGCTGGTCATACCTGGGGTATGTCTCCCTGTAGATGAGTGTAGGGCAGAAGAGAAAGTAGAGGTAGCTGGAGAAGCTGGGGGCGCAGATACCCTTTCCTGGGCAGGAGGGAAAAGGGTGGGTTAGCCTGGGGCGGGGACAGGTGCGCGTGCTCAGTGGACTGGGCTTGCTCCGTCCAGGCCTGCTGCGCGGAGGAGTCCGCTCTCCTCCCCTCCCACCCCGGCTTCCTTCCAAAGAGGGCTCTCTGTCACCCCGGCTCTCCAGCCTGGGCCTGGGAACGGGAGAGCACTGTCCGGGAACAAGGCCGCCCAGCCCGGCTAGGGCTCAGCTCTGTGTCTCCCGGAGAACGCCTCTCCAGCGCAGAGCTGGGCATCCCGCGGCTTAGCCCGGCAGCCAGGAGGGTCTGTGGGCGCCTCACCTCTGACGCAGAGCACCCCAGGCACCGTCTCTCTCAGGAAGGAGTAGCTTTTCATCAGGAGCCTGACCTGAGGCGGACCGAGAAAATCGCGCTACCCTGTCTGTGCCCGGATTTCCCACGGGGGGGGGGGGGCGAGCAGATGCAAGACCCGCCCGGCGGGAGCCCACAGGGTCTGTGTTTGTGTCCCGACTTTGTGGCTTAACACAGGTAACCTTGGGACCAACAGTGAAGGGAGAGGGCAGACTTCATCCCTGCTCTTCAAGGAGCCGCGGCGTTGCCTAGCAACCGCTTGCTTCTGTGCACTTTTCTCAGCTGCGCACCAGCGCCGGCCCTGCCCGGTGGCCGGTCCCCGTGGCCGGTCTCCATGGACTGCTCACCCCCCGCCCCCGGGTCCTCACCTGCTCAAACACCAGCACGCAGCGCGAGGCGGGCGGCAGCTCCCACTTCACGGCCACGTGGACCGGGAGGACGCAGAGCAGCGCGGCGTGGGCAGCCAGCAGAGCGCAGCCCAGCCCGGCCCCCAGCGTCCAGGCGCCCCCGGCGCGCGGCCGGGCCCACAGCCACAGGCTCTGGTAGGGCACCAGCAGCGTGGACAGGAACATGGGAACCCAGGTCATCAGCGCCAAGGGCAGCTGTCCGAAGCTGAAGATGAGGAGGTCAAACTCCAGCACCAGCCTAGGGGGCGGGGGACGGGAAGACGGTAGTGGGCAACTGGGTTTGTTCGGTTTTTCTAGACAGTCAGCTCCCGCGTGTTCCTTTAGCCCAGGCTGGCTGTGAGCTCACTCAAATGGCTGAGGATGACCTTGAACTTGTGTTCTTAGCGGGACTGTGCTTAGGCCACCTTGTCCAGTTCATGCAGTACGGTTGGGCGCAGGGCTTCACGAGCCCTAAGCCAGCGCTCTACCAACTCAGCCAGATCCCAGGCCAGCAGAGAGGCCGTGTTCCTAAACCGCTGAAGTTTGCCCTAGTGTTCTGCCAGGCCTCGGTTAGGCCGTGCCTCAGACCCAGTCCCAGGGGAGGCTTGATCCGAATGACAGTCAGGGCTGCAGAAGGCTGGACACTGCAGGCTCTGGTGAGCTTTGCCTCCTTTTATTACCAGTTTGGCTCCTCCAATGTCTCCGTAACTGTAAGCCTCAGCTGGTAACTACCCTGTACTCAGTATTTTGCTAGCCTGTGTGGAGTGTTTTGGCGCTTGCTTGAAATCTCAGCTACCCCAGAGGCGGAGGCTCAAGAGGATGGAAAGTCAGACTAGCTAGGACATAGTAAGATCTTGTCTCAGAAAAAAAAAATCTGTGGTTAGCACTGACTGTTCATCCAGGTCCAGTCTCCAGCCCTGTGCCCGCACGCTGGGCCACAGCGTCTGTGACTCCAGTTCCAGGGGACACGGTGATTACCCGCTTCCGGCCTTTTTGGGCACCAGACACAAATGCTGCACAGACATGCAGGCATAGCACCCGTACACATAAAATTAAATCTAACAGTTAAAATTGAAAAAGAGTGTGTGACTAGTGAGGATGGAAACCCCAGCGTGCTGCAAATGGGGCTGAGGATACATATTAGCTGGTGGAGAGATGGCGGGGGGGGGGGGGTGTGACACTCCACATTCATCCCCAGCTTGCTGCAAACCGGGCACTGTGCGCCCCAAATCCCCGCACTCAAGCGGTGGAGACAGGAGGATGAGACGTTCAAAGTCATGGCTACCTATCAACTTCAAGTCCAGCCCGGGCTTCAAGCCTTTGTCTCAGACAAATACCGGAAACAACTTTAGTAGCTGTTAATAAAGGGCTGCATGGTCAGAATCTGCTGCTTCCGCTTCCTGTGGTCGCTAAAACCAACAGCTTGGCATAGAAAGACGACAAGAGTTGGCTGTAAAATCAGGTGCCTCACATATGAGCACTTCCACAGCACGCTATGAATGACAAGGCGCCCCCGGGCCTGCTGGGCAGTGGCGGCCGCGTCAGGAGGGCCCTACCTGCCCTCATCGATGAAGTCGATGGCCAGGGTGCTGATGACGAGGACGCACAGGCCCGCGACGAACATGTGGTAGATGGTTCGGAAGTGTTGCACCTCCATCAGCTCGCTGGAAGGGTCAGGCAGGAGGCTCTGAGCAGCCAGCAGCCAGCCCGGGCGCTGTGCTAGGGAGGGCTGCGGGGCCAGGAACGCCAGCCTCCGCTGACCTCCCCTCAACACCACCAAGCCTCTCCAGACCATCCCGGCAGGCCCCAGAGCCCAGCTTACTCCAGCAGGGACTTTCGAGTGACGAAAACTTTCCGTTTGCCAGGGGGGAACTCCTGGGTCCTAGGATGGAGACAGTGCTCAGAACCAGGCCCCGAAGGAAGAAGAGAGGGTGGCGGGCAGAGGGTGGCGGTGGGAAGCAGGAAAGGCGGCCGGGAAGGTGCAGCCTGTGTGTAGAGACGGGTGAGCAGAAGAGAGGCGGAGGGGCTGGCAAAAGGGGCGGGCGCGGCTGGAGGGGCGCGCGGTCCCGGGACCCTGACTCACTTGCCCGTGGGCCCTGGGGCAGCGGCGGGAAGAGGTCTGTCCTGTTGCGGGTAGGCTTGTTCAGCCTCCCACAGGGCCCGATCCAACAGCTCTGCCAACTGTCTCTGCGCTTGCTCCAGAAACCGGCTCTTCACAGCCTGTGGGACAAAGCCAGGCTGGAGCCCTGTCCCTCTGCACACCTCTCCCACCACCGGTCACAGTCAAACGCTGGGAACTGGAGGACGTGAGCACAGCCCAGAGCTGCCCCACCTTCCCAGGGCGGAGGTGAGAATAAAGAACAGCACCAGAAGCTGCTGTGTATGCCATCCCAGCCACTCCGGAGGCCAAGCAGGAGGGCCGTGAGTTCGAGCCCAGCCCCAGTAAGAGACTCATCTCAAAGAAAAAGGTGAAGAGTGAGGCTGCACTCCCCCAGTCAGAACTGAGACAGACCATCTCTAGTCCCCACTCTCTGACCTCTGACCTTACCAGCTGGCTCTTGGTCCTTTGTTCAAAGACCTGTGGGGTTTTGGTTTGGTTTCTCTGTGTAGCCCTGGATATCCTACTAACTCTGTAGACCAGGCTGGCCTCGAACTCAGAGATCCACCTGCCTCTGCCTCCTGACTGCTGGGACTAAGGGCGTGGCCTCTGCTGGCCAGGTAGCCCATTTATTTTTAATTCGCAAGATGTAAACAAACCTAACAGATTATTTACTTTAAATTTGTGGGTGGGGAAAGAAGTCTAGGGTTGGTGTTATTCAAACAATGTTACCAGAAATTTTAAGTGATGTTTTAAAAAAATGTCTACAAAAATTGGGGGCTGGTAGCCAGGCACATGGCGCACACCTGTGATCCCAGCACTCTGGAGGCAGGCGGAGCTCTGTGAGTTCGAGGCCAGCCTGGTCTACAGGGCGAGTCCAGCTCAGCCAAGGCTACACAGAGAAACCCTGTCTCAAGGGGGGGGGGGGGCTGGAGATTACCCAGTAGGTGAAGCTGTGTGACTTGATTTTGATCCTGAATCCACAGTGGTAGGAGAAAACTGACTTCTAAAAGTGTGATCCTGGCTACTGGTCTGCTCGCTCTCTCTAGACCAGGCTGGCCTTAAGCTCAGGGAGTCACCTGCCTCTGCCTTCTGAGTGCTGGGAGTAAAGGTGTGCGCCAACACACCTGGGGAAAAAAAAGAAAGAAAAGAAAAGAAAGAAAGAACGAAAGAAAGAAAGAATCTTTTTATCATCTAACAGTCCTTGCTCATGTCACCCCAGGATCTGCCTATTTTTTTTTTTAAGATTTATTTATTATTTATATGTCTTCTGCCTACACACCAGAAGAGGGCATCATATCTCATTATAGATGGCTCTGAGCCACCCTGTGGTTGCTGGGAGTTAGGAATTGAACTCAGGACCTTTGGAAGAACAGTCAGTGCTCTTAACTGCTGAGCCGTCTCTCCAGCCTCCTGCCTATCTTTCTTTCTTTTTCTTTTTCTTTTTTTTTCTCTTTCTTTTCTTTTCTTTTGAGACAGGGTTTCTCTGAGCAGCCCCGGCTGTCCTGGCGCTTGCTCTGTAGACCAGGCTGGCCTTGAACACAGAGACTCACCTGCCTCGGCCTCCAGAGTGCTGGGGTTAAGGCAAGCGCCACCATTCCCTGGTCTGCTTTTTATTTCTTAGACACCGGGTCTATGTGGTGCAGGGAATCAAGCCAGTCTTCAAGGATGGTAGGTTGGCACTGTACCAACTGGGCGTCCCCAGCCCGGACCTGTCCATTATGACCTTTGTGACCCCTCACCTCCATGTGCCGGGTCCATTGCACCAAGTCTGCGGTTCTGTGATTCTTCGTGTTTCCTAGGAGAATCGAAAGGGACAGCCAGGAGGGAGGAGTCAGGCCTTCCGGGTGCTCGGCAGCCTCTCTGCGCCCAGTCACTCTCTAGAGTAGAGCCGCCAAGCAGGGAAGTGATATGTGCAGTGAGCCTGCTGCGATCGCTGGGAACGGGGGACCCAGGAAGCAGAAGGGTACGACGGCAACGCCACGCTGACGGTGTCGGGGAAGAGGGCAGAAACTTCCTTCTCTGGCTTCCCAGAACAGCAAGAAAGAGCATAGCTAGAGTGCGGGCTCTTCTCAGCCATACACATCCTCAGGCGGCCTGAGCCTCTGCTGGTGGGTGTGGGGCAGCTCACCGTCTCCACAGGCTCCCTTTTCCGGCCCGTCTCTCCTCCGAAGCTGGGTCCCCTTTGGCTCCATGTTGCCGGCGTGGAGTGGACAGCAGGCAGCCCTGCACTGTCTTCTTCCTGCCTTCCTTCCTTTCTCAACCTACCTAGGAGCTGGTCCTGCGGAGATCTGATAGCTGCAGAGACTAAAGTCCTTTCCGAGCGGCCGGGGTTAGATAGGTTATCAGCACTTTTCAGGTCCCGGCTCTGCTGTCTACCCCAACCTCCGTGGCCAGCTTCATGCTTGCTCTCTCGTTCTCACGAGTGATCTGTGTAAGGCTGGGAGGGGGACTTTGCCTCCCCGAGGCTTATCACATAGCCTGGCTCCTCCTGGCTGTCCCTAAAGACTGAAGGTCAGGGAGGGACATCTTCAGGTACCTGGCATTCAGCTTTCTGAGGGCACACGGTGACGCGTGGAGTTACACTCGGGCAACACTATTTTGTTGGGAGCTAATCTATGACGAGGGTGATGTTGAGGTCCGTCAAGGAGTTGTAGGCAGCAGGGCCCTGCGTGTCAGCTCCTCCCCGCACGTGGGTCACCACGTAAGCAGAAAGGACAGACACACGCTTACTCAGTACTAAATAGTGCCTCCCTTTGCCAGTCCTGACCTGTCAGCTCAGGACAGTGGCCCGAGCTCCTTAAGCTTCTGAGGATGTAAGGGGTGAAGAGCCCCTCCTCAGGTGGTCGGGTACAGCCTGCAGAGCTGAACACTCCCCTCCCTTCGGGCAGGAAGTAGGGCAGGGGAGCACCTTGGGACTCCCACCTTGGCAGATCCTGCCCGGGGTTAACCATTAATCCTTTTCTCCATCAGTCCAAAGATCAGCAATAGAGCTGAGGCTGCAGCAGCAACCACCTCAGATGGAGGCCACAATATAGAGAGGCCATGATCTCAGTCAGAGCCCAGAAGGGGGCTCCAGGTGGGTGTCTGGGTGGGGCTAGAGGGCTTGAGGCCTGTCCCAGTGGCCATGCGCTGCATTCTGCAGTGGGAGAGGCTGGCAAGCAGCCCACTGGGAAGGGCTAGTGCTATGAGTGATGGTGGAAAGAGGCTGGTGAGCTGTAAGGGATAGACACAAAGACATACGCCAGAGACCCGACACAGCTTTATTAGGACCCCCAAGCAGCAGCCTTCCTAACTTGATGTGTAAAGGTCTGGGGGGGATGGAGAGGGTCGGCGACACTGGGACAGGGCCTGAAGGTGAGACTGGGGGCCCAGAGCCCCTGAGTTACTAATCACTCCACACATAGCTCACAGGACAGCCCCTTCCTGCCAGGGTCCTGGAGGCTCCCTCCTGTCAGCCACGGCTCCCGGCAGAGCAGTGAGAGCCTCCGGGGCTGCCTGGAGACACTGACAAGGGCTGGCCCATGGGATCCACACACCAGCACGGACCACGGCGACTCCCCTGGGAGGAACGACACTGGGGAGAGAGGCACAGATCAGGATGAGTTCCCAGGCTGCGAGGCCCTTCGCCCACTACCCAGGCCCGCTCTGCTGGGCCACAACAGCAGCTTTCAAAACGTGGTTCCCCGTCAGGTTCGACAGAACCTGAGCTTACGGCTAGAAACATGTTCTCAGCCCAGCCCAGACCTGCTGAGTTAGGAAGCGCAGCCAGGGCTCTGCCAGCCAGCGTTCCTGCGCCATCCCCTTTCACGTGGTCCCCATCCTAACCCTGAAACTGAGGCCTTTCCTAGAGGTGGCTTTAAGTCCCCTACTACAGCAGCTAGCTGTTTGCTTGTTTTTCCTGTCAAATCATCCTACAGATTGATCCTAGTGCAGAGCTAGGCAGCGCGTTACCAGGGAACTATAAACTTCTTTTTGGCTTTTTTTTTTTTTTTTTTTTCAAGTCCCAAGGCTGGACTTGAACTCACTTGGTAGGCCAGACACACCTCGAACTTGTGATCTCCCTGACTCTATTATGTCTATGTGGGTCTCAAAGTTGGAAGATCCTGAAAGGCAGGGGAAATAGGTGTGTGCGTCTCTCTGTCTGTCTGTGTCCTTTTTCCATTGTTGTTTGGTTGGTTGGTTTGGTTTTCCAAGACAGGGTTTCTCTGTGTAGCCCTGGCTGTCCTGGATCTCTCTCTGTAGATCAGGCTGGCCCTGAACTCAGAGATCCACCAGCTCTGCGTCCACCCCCTGCTGTTTGTTTTCTGAGATAGGGACTCACTCCTGCCCTCCTCGCATGCTCCAGAGCGTCCTTTTTACAGCTTCATGAGGAGCCCTTCTCTCTCCCTGGCCGGGAGCTCGCCCCTAGGAGAGGCCGCCTCCTCTCACCTGCTGCTTTCTGTAGAAGCCTCTGAGGTCGCAGTTTGGCACATAGAGCCCCTGGGCCCCACCTCGGAAGACCTCAGTCTGCAGTTGCTGCAGCACGGAATCCAAGTGTCTGCGGCAGGGGCCCTGGAGAGGGACAGGGGTGGGCGGCACTCAGGAGGAGCCCGTCTGCTCCAGGGCGCTCCAGGGGGACTCTCTGGCCCTCAGCCTCCCCACCAGCCCCGCACGCACCATCTCAGAGTCTTGAGTACCCCCTGGATTGGGCCTTATAGGGGTGCTGGAGGTCCCTGGATTCTTCTGCCGGTCTCTGTGGCTTGTCTCACGTGGACGGGAAGCTCCTGCATGGGGTTTACTCTCCTCTGTGGCCACAGGAAGAGTGAGAGAAGAAATCAGACATCGCTCAGGGCTGAAGACCAGCACCAACGAGCCTCGGTCCACTTCTGCTGGCTAAAGTGAGGGCAACAAGGGCCTTACGGGCTAAAAGCACCTAGTGTCCTCGCCTATCCTGCCGCAGTTTTTCCTCTAACAAGTAATTATGCTGTTGGGTGTGGTCGTGTGTGCCTGTAATCCCGCAACAGGCGGCTCAGGCAAGGCTCAGGCCACAAGCTCAAGGGCTGGGGAGGTGGCTCAGGAGTCAAGAGCACTGGCTACTCTTCCAGAGAACCTCACAACAGCTGTCTGACACCAGGGGTCCAACCCCGCTTCTGGCCCGCAGTGGCAACACAGACAGTACATGCAGGCAACACACCTGCACATGTGAAATAAAAATAAAATCCTAGCGCGCCTTTAGCCCCAGCGCTCAGGAGGCAGAGGAAGGCGGACCTGTGAGTTCGAGGCCAGCCTGGTCTACAGGGCTAGTTCCAAGACAGCCGGGGCTACACAGAGAAACGCCCAGTCTCAAAAAAAAATTCTACATAATACAGTTATGTTATTATTCCTGATAATGTTCCCCAGAGCAGTTTCAAGTCTTAGAGCAAAAACTCAGAACAGAGCACCTTCTGTTATTTCCTCTTTAGGAAAAGGCCTGCCTATTTCACTAGGGGCCAGAAGGGGGCGCGCCAAGCCAGGGAGATTGGCGCAGTGTGTGTGTGTGGGGGGGGGGTGTCAACAGGGACCCAGTGGAATGCGTGTCCCTGTCGTGACCCCTCCGCTGACTCAGTCTGCCCTCCCGGGCCTGGTATGGTGTTATTTGAAGGCCTAGCACGCACGGGACCTCTTCCTTTCTGTCTCAGCTCAACCCTCGTGAGCCGAGAGCGTCTGCCTTCAGCCCTTCACCCGGGCACGCACTGAAGGCCAGGCCGCAGAGAGGCAGGGAAGGAGGTCTCCGCAGGCTGGGCCGCTTCTGGAGACCAGGAAGTAAGCCAGGGCTAAGAAAACGCGCCAGCAGATAAGCTCCCCCCCCCCCCAGGTCTTCTTAACACTTACTGCCCGGGCATCACTCTGTCCCACATCCCCAACTTTTGATTGGAGAACCTGCCTTCTCCAATCAAAACACACCTTCTAAGAGGGGCCCTAGAAGCCTGAGCTCTGACACTACGGGCGTGCATGGGTGTGTGGGTGTGATGTGTGTGTGTACAACCGAGACAGGATCTCAGGCAGTTTAGACAGGATGTAGCCAAGGACCGTGCTGAACTCGCCGACACCTCCTAAGCGCTGAAATCACAGGCATCAACAGCACGCCAAGGGAGCCAAGCACATTTTCTCAGCCCTTTCCACCAACACGCCAGGGCCTCGCTTTCTTCGCTTGCTCCCACCCCCGTCCTTTGTGTGCTGACTCACCCTGCACCCCCCCCCCCCATGACTCAGTCTCCCGTGTTGGTCCCTAGGGCAGGGCGTGGAGGGCATCCAATTCCGCCCAGCCTTAAGCCCTGAGCCTGATCTAGCAGACCCCTTCTTCTCCCACTTTCTTTTGTCCTGCCACTGACTTCACGGGGGAGCAGGAGACACTTCTAAGTGTGGAGCTGGGCCCTGAGGCTCCCTTTCCTCCTCCTCTGCTCGGAATCTAGGTCCTGTCTCCAGTGCGAGCCACTGGAGTGATGGATCCGGGCCTGCGGGGAACAGGGCATAGCTAAAACTAAAACTCCGCTCTCCTCCCACATGGCCGCTTTCCCCAGGAGAAAATGGGGCCATGGAGAGCCAGACCCCTCTCTCCTGAGTCTCAGCTGACCCTGGCCGCACTCAGTCCCACACTGTTCCCTGGCCTTGCCCTCAAGGCCCAGGAGGAAGCAATGGGCGGGTCGCAGAGGCTGGGGAGGCTGCCCACGGCCTCTGCCCAGGCGCCTGCGGGGCCAGACTGGCCTGTCTCAGGTGGTGGGAGCCGGGACTCACCGGCCGGCCCCCTGGCCCGTTGACAGCGGCCCTGGCCGGCCAGCAGCGCCCTCAGCGGTGCCTCTTCGTTCTCCCGCGGTCGGCACTGCAGTCCTGGGGCGCACTCGGAGACGTAGACCCCGCACGGCTGCCCCTCTCTCCTGAGGCAGCCTCCGCCTTCTGCACAGCCGTCGTCCGCAGGCGACCCCGCGCCTCCCTCCTCCGCGCAGCCCCCGCGACAGCCCTGCTGCAGCCCCGCTGAGGCGGACCCCGGGCCCGCAGCGAGGAGCAGCAGCAGCAGTGTGGGCATCCCGGCCCTGGCCATGGTCAGCGGTTCTGCTGCTCCGTGCGCTCCTTCCAAAGAGGCTGGCGCAGCTGCAGCAGGCTGCTCCCCTTAAAAGCCAGGTGAAGGGGGAGGGACGGAGGCAGGGGCATCCCCTGAGCTGGGCGCACTGGAGGGCCACCCACCTGGGTCCACCCGGCTTTCCCTCCCTCCTTCTGCTCAGCTGCTGTTTACTTCCCAAACTGTTCTGATGGCTTTTTTTTTTTTTTTTTCTCCTTGCTTTGTTCCTGGGAATCTCGCCCGGAATTTGGGAGCTTTATATCTGGCTAAAGGGATTGTGGGGCAGGGAGGAGTGAAGGGGAGGACAGTGAAGGCAAACCCTGAAATCTGGTTAACCCGCATGTGTGTTCAGGAAGATGAAGGGCCTGTGGGTACTCCTGCGGGTGAGGGCTTGGGAGCTAAGGGTGAACCAAGAAGAGATAGTGTGTGTGTGTGTGTGTGAGTGTGTGTGAGATCGGTGCTTCGTGAAAGGGATGCGGATAAACGCTAGGAGAAACTCCCACGGAGGGCAAGAAGCAGACCCAGAGAGAGGAAAGAGAGGTAAAATAGAATCTCCTGGTCTGGGTGTGTGAAAACAACAGACCCAGAGGACCTGGCCTTTGTGAAGATGGTGGAAAAGTTTGGGGGAGCCAGTGTGAAATGAGGACGGGGTGGTGGGGCCCACACCTTAGTGAACTGTAGGAACCCTCCCATCGCCTGTGATCAACTGAGAGCAGCTGAGTGCGGAGGAGAAGAGGCCAGGGAGACCAGCAGCTGACCTCCAGGGGTGCAGGTAAAAGTGGGGACCATATTCCAAACACTTCCGGGGCAGTGGTCTGGCCGTAGACTAGGCCTCACCTCATGTCTGCCGTTCAGGCTAGCTTGTCCCTCCGTTACTCTCCTTTCCCAGGGCCTGTCTCCTTTCTCTAGCCATCCTTGGCTCTTCTGGACTCCTCAGACTCATCTGTGCCCATGGGGTTTGGGAAGGGGCTGGCCAGCTGCTCAGTGTTAGCCGCTCCTGTTCTGACCATCCAAAGGCTGCGCAGGGGTGGGCGGGTCCCCAGCACCTCCTACTCTTCAGGAGGAAGTGGGGTTGCTACACTGGACTGCCCAGCCAGTTACGCAACAGCAATGTCATTCTTTCCTAAAACAAGGGCTCTGGACAGTGACTAAGTGTCAGCTCTGGGCCCCCAAGCAAAAATGTCAGCAAGGGCTTCCTGAGCTGTTAAGCAAACACTAAGTAAAAAGAACCACCCCCACCCGTGGCTACTATGAGATTTTAGGACTTAGCTGCGTTTGGAAAGCGATGTTTTCGCCGTTGCCGTGAGATACGAATGCAGACTGCAAGGGCAGGAAAAAGGAACAGTTATCTTCCACTGGGCGTGGGGCCTCCTCTCCGTGTTCTGACCCCGGAGGGGGGTTGTGGTTCCTGTCCAAACCCTCATCCCTGCTATGTCTTTGCTCTTTTTCACTGCTCATGCTTTTAGCTGAAGCCTTTCTCAAGCTCAAGCTTGTTGCTTCTGAGTGACTGGAAGATGGGGAGGAGGAAGATGACACTAGCCCTAACCCTCCTTGCTGGCTATCAGTGGATCCTCTGAAGAAGTTGTGCTCTGCCTCTGAGAGAAATCCCCACACTGAGACTCACACACCCCTCCTGCCCCTCACTGCTTCATTTCCTGGCTGGCTCCACGCTCTCCTGATCCCTCTGTGCTGGCCAAGCAGGAGTGGGCAAAGTATGCAGGACCACGCCTTTCCCAGCCTCCTTCCCGGATGAAGGCCCAGGGTCACGCCCACTCCTGCCTGGGCACAAGTCTCCCTGCAGACAGAGGTCCTCGGATTCTGATTTTCTTCCTTTTGGGGTGCCATCTGCCTTCATGCCCAGAGAAGAGATCTAGGGTCTGTGTGAGAACCCTCACGGAGAAGCTTGTGCCGAGGCTTCGGTAGCTTAGCCACCGGCTGTGAGGTAGGCTTGTCTGGAAACTTACTAGGGACTTCTGACACAGGCCACACTCTCATGCACCCCCGGCACCCTTAGGCCCTGGCTTCCTCGGTCAGTGAGTCCTTTGGATAGCCAGGGGACAGGGAGAGGCTGAAGGCTCAGACAGGAAGTGCAATGGAGAACTAGGTGTGCAGTGTGATAATCCCAGCTGCTGTCCAGCCTGTTTTCTGCCATCTGGCCTTCCACATCCTTCAAACCTGTTCTGCTGAGGTACTGTCCTGGTTGAGTAATGGTCTCTTCTTCCAAAGCCTGTGTGTGTGTGTGTGTGCATGTGTGTGTTGGGGGCTCCCTCCCACCATGAGCTCAACTCTCATCTAGCATTCTTAACTCTGACCGTGGAGTCCTGTAATCACGTCAATTCAGCCAGCTCCTGGGTTCCCCAGAACCCTTTGACATTTTCTCATCTCCATTCCTGAGCTGAAAGGGGAAGTGAAGGTGAGACCTGATTGCTTTTCCAGAGGTAATGTACTTCCCAAGTCTCCCAGCTTTAGCACAGGAGAGCCAAACCCTTTCCTGGATAGTGCCACCTCGTACCCATCCTGTGACCATTTTATATCCTGAAAGTATCAGTTTTTAAATTGTATTCTTCCTCCTCCTCCTCTTCTTTTTCTTCCTTTTAAGACAGGTTTCCTCTGTATATCCCTGGCTATCCTGGAACTCGATCTGTAGACCAGGCTGACCTTGAACGCACAGAGATCAGCCTGTTTCTGCCTCCCAAGTGCTGGGATCACAGACCTGTGCCACCACTGCCTGGCTAAATTTTATTCCTTTTATTATTTTGGTTGCTCTTTACTTTACCTTTATTTATTTATTTGCTTGTTTGTCTTTATACAGGGCCTTACTATGCAGCCGTGGCTGTTCTGAAACTCCCTCTGTAGAGCGGGCTGGGTCCCTCCTCTCTTGGGTCTCACTATGTATGATCGAGCTCTGGCCTAGAACTCAGTATGTAGACCAGACTGACCTGGAACTCACAGAGATCCATCTGCCTCTGTCTCCCGGTGCTGGGGTTAAAACTTGCATGGCCACATCTGGCCTTATGTTACCTTTCCTGGTGAGAAGGTAAGCGATTGAGGACACCCCCTTTCCTAATCTCTGGTTCCCCATCTTCAAACTCTTGTAAGGACTTTACGTTCACCCCTAAACCAGCTTTGTTGAGGGGAGGAAAGGCCAAGAGGTGGACGTTTTCTTCCTAGCAGCTCAGGGGTGGCTCTGTCTACACCCCAGAACCAGCCAGCCCACCCCAGGGGTGCTCTCAGCCCTCCCAAACCACCGCTGGTCCATTTCTTCTTCCTGCCCTTGAAGTGTGAAGGCTGTGAGGCCAGTGCAGTGGTCAGAGCTCAACAGAAGAGGGACAGCTGCCTCCTGTCTTGGAAGAAATCAAAGGGGATCTTTAAAAATGGGGCTTTTTAATGAAGTCAGGAGAAAAGCTGGGCAGGGCTGAATGGGGAAGTTGGCAGGGGTCCGAGGGGGACATGTCTTTATGTTACAAGCACAGGTGTGAAGGATAGGGAAGGACAAGTGCACATGCATATACATGCGTGCGCTTAACATGTTCTCGATTTCCAGTACCCAAGACCATCAGAGACTCGCTTGGCGCGGTGGTGCACACCTCATCCCCGCACTCGGGGAGGCAGAGGCAGGGGGATCTCTGTGAGTTCAAAGCCAGCCTGGTCTACACAGAGAAACCCTGTCTGGAAAAAACAAAAACAAACAAGAAAAGGGAACAAAACAAAAGAAAACAAAACACCTCCAGAGAGAGGGAGCTGAGAATGGAACATTTAAGGGACTAGAGCAAGAGTCAAGCAGTTTGGAGTTAGGAATGATTAGTGAACAAAAAGCAGTGTGTGGGGAACTGGAACTCTGTGTTTTGTGTAATTAATACAGCAGGTGCAGCTATTTGGATGTAGCGATTACCTTCATCTACAGAGCGTCCAGTTGTGTGGCTGTAACTGGGAGACGTGCACACAACAGAGAGGGTTTGTTCTCCAAAGAGTTTAGTGTTGACATTCATTCACCCAAGCACACCTAAAGCAAGTTTTTTTTTAGCTGATTAAGAGGCTGTACTTATGGACGAGTTCCACGTGGGTTTATTACAGGTGCACATTGCTGTTTGGCTGAAGACATCTCTTCACGCAGTTGCTGCTTCTTTAGGGCATAGATATTCGGACTAATTTCTTTTAGCTTTGCACGACAGCTGCCATCGCCACAGACACACAATACACAGCTTAACACTCAGCTGTGCTGGGACCGGCTCAGGGGAATCAGCTGCGTGTGTGAGGCCCAGGGCTTGAACTGCAGGAGGAAAAAAGCCTGAGGTGCTAAGTATTCTGGGATAGAACGTGAACTGAACAAGTTAATCTAACTGTATTGTACGTTGTCACAGACCGCTGCTGAGGCGAGGGAAGGGGACCCTGGAGAACTGCTCTGGCTCAGACAGAAATGTAAACGGAATGCATGGCTCATGTCTTCTGGTCAGTAAAGCTGTTCCTCGTCTGCATAGCAGTCAGTTGTTTTCTCCTTTTCGAGACAGGGTTCTCTGTGTAGCCCTGGCTGCTCTGGAACTTGCTCTGTAGACCAGGCTGGCCTCGGACTCACAAAGATCCACCTGCCTCTGTCTCCTGGGTGCTGGGATTAAAGGCGTGTGCTAAACCAGGACTTTATTTTGGATTGCCAACTCCCCAAGTAATCACATAGAGACCTTTAATATTTATTATTAGTTTAGGTACCACAGCTGACCAGATTACCAGCCATTTTTAAAATTAATTTATTTATTTTTGATTCTTGGCTATTCTTTTTTTTTTTTTTTTTAATTTGATTCTCAGCTATGCTCACCCGACCACACTGGCCTGGCCTATGTCCTGCCATGTGGCCTGCTACCTCTCATCTGCTCAGTCCCATCACCCTGTTTCTTCCTCCGAGTGGCTGGCAACTCTTCCCACCGCTGATTCCCAGAGTTCCTGCCTATTCTCTCCTGCCATTGCTACAGGGTGTTCAACTCTTTATTCAACCAGTCAGAAGGTTATGGAGAGCAATGCTGACAAAATGCTGAGGCAGGAGGTACTTCGTAAAAATGATAATACCAAAGGCCGGCCCGTTCTCAACTCTCTGGCTGCAGAAACCAGCACTTGTATAAGCCATCGGCATGTTCACCCAGTGCAGAAACACCAGCCCCAGCAGTGTGCCACCGCCGCCGCCTGGCTGGGGTTACCTTTTTTAATTACATGTATTTGCTTATTTTGTGCGTATGTGGGAGTGCCTGCATGTGTGTTTGTGACCAGACACATGCCTGGTGCCCTGGAAGCCAGGAGAGGGCATCAGATCCTCTGAGACTGGAGTTACAGTTGTTTGCAAACTGCTGTGTGGGGCTGGGAATCCAGTCTGGGTCCTTAGGCAGAGCAGCCGGTGCTCTTAAACCTTGAGCATCTCTCCAGCCCGGGTCAGCTTTTAAAGATGTGCTCTGCATGGTGTACATGTCGTTCTGTTTAAAGTGAGTGTCTCCTACAGGAGTAAGCATCTGAACACTTGATCCCAGGGGATGGGAGGTTTGGGGAGGTTTATCACCTGCAGGGTCAGGAGTGGTTTACTGGGCAGGCACAGTCCTCACAAGACAGGGAGCGCGTTCGAGAAATACTGCCTCACTCTGACTAGAGCCGCTGCTGGCGCCAAGCCCTTCCTGCCATGATGGGCTACCAGACCTCCAGGTGGCTCACAGCCATCTGTAACTCCAGTCCCAGGCCTTTCTTTTCCTTTCCTTTTCTTTTTGTTGTTGTTATTGCTTTGGAGTTTTCGAGACAGGGTTCTCTGTGTAGCCCTGGCTGTCCTGGAACTCACTCTGTAGACCAGGCTGGCCACGAACTTATAGCTATCTCTGCTTCCCAAGTGCTAGTATTACAGGTGTGTGCCACCACCTTCCAGCTAAGATTTATTTATGTATGTATGTGAGTGCTCTGTTTGCTTGTATGACTCTAAGACAGAAGAGAGCATCAGGCCCCATTATGATGGTTGTGAGCCATCTTATGGGTGCTGGGAACTGAACTCAGGACCTGGCTAGAAGACAGTCTCTTGACCACCTTGCCATCTCTCCAGCCCTTTAGTTGTTTTTGACAATTTTGTGCATACATACATGGATCACACTCACCCCAACTCCACCCTTCACTCCTCCTAGACGGCTCTCAAGAACCCCTCCCTCCTTCTGTCCTCTCCTGTTTTCTTCTTTTTTGTGGTAATCCCCTGCATCTGTTCAGTGCTGTGATCCCAGCACTCAGGGAGGCAGAGGCAGGGGGATCTCTGTGAGTTCAAGGACAGCCAAGGCTACACAGAGAAACACTGTGTTGAAAAAGCAAAAAACAAAACAAACACATACACGTGGCTCAGTGGTGAGGGGCACTGGCTGTTCTTCCAGAAGACCCAGGTTCAATTCTCAGTACCCACGTGGCAGCTCACAACTGTCTATAACTGTAGAGGATCCGACACCCTTACATAGATACACACGCAGGCGAAACACCAACGGTACATAAAATAAAAATGAATTCTAACAAAACAAAAGTGTTTATGAAGCAGGGGTGGAGTCAGTAACCCATCCTTGATTTTTATGTCCTTTGAGGAAAGCTTCTTTACTTCATTCAGGACTGGGTCTCCAAAGCCTTTAAGTCATGCTGGCTCCCCACCCCCACCTACCTCAACCTGCACCACAGGGCCCTGGGGCTGAGCTGACTGGGGTAATGGGGAGGAAGAAACGAGAGACACCACAGAAAAGCTGGGACCAGGTGGGCCTGGAAACTTAGCGCAATCACCACAGACAGCTGGACGGCCAGGCAGGCTCACTGCGGACGGCTGAGCCGCGAGACACGCTGACCTCAGTGGGATCTCCGTGGGGCAGCGGAGGACGAGGCGGTGCGCACCCTTGCTCATCCTGACCCACACAGGGACGTCCAGGACAGCCAGGGCTGCTCTCAGTTTGAGCTTGCAAGGCCAGAACGCTCTGCCAGTAAGCAGATCTCTAACTGTAAGCATTTCCTTTAAGTATGGAGACAGAACCTGGGTCTTCACCCTTCCCTGGTAAGTGCTCTACCAACTGAGCTACATCTCTGGCCCTCTGCCTGCCCGGCTCTTTAGAGTTCTAGTTAGAATAATATGGGCCTAGCGTGAGGTCAAAAGGAGATGAGGCACAGCTGACCTTCATAAATGAGGCGCTGGGTCTGGCGAGCTGACTCAGGGTGACCAAACTTGAGGACCTGAGTTCAGTCCCTGGGGCCCACCTGGAGGACGGAGAGAACTGACTTTTGCAAGTTGCCGTGTCAATCTCTAAGCTACGTCACACCAGGTGTGCTTTCACGCCCAATAACAAGCAAATAGCAAACATCCGACCAAACAGGTGCGTTTCACCACCCCTGACGTTAAAATACAGCATGTGCCTCACCAGGGAGTACTGTGACTGTCTGCCCGACGTCTGTGTTGTGTGAAACGGTGCTGTTCATGCCCTGCAGGGCTCCTACAAGTGGTATTTGGTTGCATGGTGAGTGTGACTCTGCATGCACACACCACCCCCTTCCTGACCGGGGCTGACGACTTGTCCCCAAAAGTGAGAAAGAAGCGCTGAAGAGATGGCTCAGTGGTTAGGAGGCCTGACGGCTCTTCCAGGAGATTAGGGTTCAGTTCCCAGAACCCACACGGCAGCTCACAACTGTCTGTAACTCACACATATGGTGCACCAATATAGATACAGGGAAAGCACTGAAATAGACTAATTAAAAATGTGAAAGGTGCCACCCCATACACGTATCCACCTATAACGGATGGAGACCTGCTCAGTGGTTGTGTTAAAATCACTTAAGATGCATCAGATTCAAGAACTTATCAGACGCAATCAGACCAAGAAAGGGTACAGCACCCTCAGCTGGACCCCATGATGGGGCTTCAGTTCAACTCTGGTCCACTAAACCTACAAGGATTAGAATTTGTCCACTTCTTCATCCACATCCTGTCTTGCATTTTGCCCCCAAGCCTGGCTCAGCCCTGTGACCTGCAGCTTGACTCTGAAGATGGCAGCATCCTGGCTGCGATCTCCAGCAGCTCTCCATGTGGTGACTTTGCAATACTTCAAGCTCTCAGTTTCTGGTAAGGCCTCTCAACTCCTGAATTACGCTGGGGCTTCTTTAACCCTTTAGTAGCCATGGGGTAGCCTACAGAGGTACACACGTGATGCGTAACATGTAATATTGACAGAAGAGAACCTGCGCCTGCCCGTTATTAACGTGGATCAGGACGAAGGGGCAAATTGTCGCCAAGGAAGCCGACATAGCTTGTTAACTTACTGGTATTCAGTAGGCTCAGACGCGGAAAAACACAAGTATGTTCGTTCAAGTTCCTGACACAGGGCACCCAAGATGGAGAGTGGGTCTCTCTGCAGAGACAGTTCAGTCTTCCTGGTGCAACCAAATCCTTTGCAGGAGGTGTATGATAGGAGACAGTGTCCTTTCCAGTACATGCTGACTTAACTTTCCTATCGTGCCCTCTGTCCCCAAACAGCCTTGGGTTTCATCTCACTGTGCTTTCTGCATCTGAAACTCTCTCCTGTTCTGGAATGTCCGACCTGGAATGAACGAACCTGGTGCAAAGTGGTGCTCTGGAGAGAAGGAAGCACAGGGTATCAGCTCAGTGCTGCTGCTGTGGAGATCTGGCGCCTCACGCGTAAAACCGAGATAATTTTACCACCCCCAAGCTGCTAAGTGGTTCAATAGGACATTCCAGTAAGGCTCTTAGCATCACTTCTGGCCCTAGAAACGCGACGCTTGCGCGGGCACAGCAACCCGCTCGCCCCGAGGGAGCCGCCCTCTGACCGCCTCCCTGAGCTCCCGGCGCCCACGGTGGCGTCTGCGCCGCCACGTCGCCTCCCCCACCCTCCCGACACCAGGGTTCCGCAGACGCCGGCGAGTGTTAGGTACCCGGCTCACCGGGCCGCGCCCCGCGGGGCTTGAGCCCCGCGATTGGCTGCTCCGGGTGTCCGTCTTCAGAGGCTGCTGCGGATTGGCCACCTTTGGCGGCGGGGGCGGGCTTCGCGGAGCAGAGGAAGGGCGGGGACCCGGATGTGTGTGGTGGCGGCGGCCGAAGAGCTACAGCGCGGAGCTGAGAGGCCTATGGATGAGGAGGACGCGGCGGCCCCGGTAGGCGGGGACCGGGGGGCGGGGTCCCGGAGGCCTCGGGCTCTGCCGAGCTCGAGGCGGGGGTCCTGGGCGACGGCTCCGGGCTCCGGGGCGGGGCCGGGGCTCTGGTCGCCGGCCCTCCCGCCGCCGCGCACCGCCAGCCAGCGCGGGGCCTTGCAGACCGGGCGGAGCCGCGCTGACAGGTTAAGGCCGCCTGGCCCGCGGGTCTCACCCCAGGACCCCGCGGTGCCGAGGCAGCGCCGGGACCCAGCGCGGCGGCTGCTGGCTGGTGCCGAGGCCACCGGGTCCTCGGAGACCAGATGCCTTCAGGTCGGGAGCTCCGGCATTTACCTGGGTTCGAGTCCTGGCCCAGGGCCCAGGAGAGGCATCTGGGCGCTGCGCCACAGGTGTCTGCGCCCCTGGAGCGTGCAGACGAGCCCTGATGTGCACACTGGGCTCAAACTCAGCTTAGCCTAGGTTTGCTGATCACCTACTGTGCGGACAGCCCTGGGCCAGGAGTTTGGAGAATGGGAAGAAAAGATTCCTCCATCGTTTCCCCGCTTTTGGCTCTCTGGGAAACTGCATTCATTCATTCATTTACTGGCCTTGCGCGGTTGTCTAAATACCAGGAGAGCCCCGCTCCTCTTCGCCTTCACCGCTGCCATTTTCGAGGCTGCCATCCTCTGAGCTGCTGTCACAACCTGCAGCTGGGAATGACAGTTAAGACCGGATAAGTTCCTTTTTCTTTTGCTGGAGACAGGGCCTCCCTAGGTAGCCTTGGCTGGCCTGGTCTCAGACCGATCTCAGGTGTAGAACTTAGAGATCCATTTGCCTCTTCGGATTAAAAGCGCTGGGGTTCTGGTCAGGAGGGAAGGCCCGGCAATTAAGGGCAATGGCTTTCAGGAAGGGCGGCGGTGGTGCACACCTTTAATTCCAGCATGTAGGAGGCAGAGGCAGGCGGATCTCTGAGGCCAGCCTGATCTACAGAGTGAGTTCCAGGACAGCCAGGGCTACACAGAGAAACCCTGTCTCAACAACAAAAGCTCATGCCCCCCCTTGTTTGTTTGTTTGTTGGTACAATTCCTTAAAGGTTTCTCATTACCCTTGAAATAAAAATTAAACTCCTAACTATGAACAGCCTTTTGCCTTATCCAGTTCTTTCTGTTTTGTTTTTCAAGACAGGGTTTCCCTGTGTAACAACAGCCTTGGCTGTCCTAGGATTTGCTTTTAGACCCGGTCGGCTTCAAACACATAGAGCTCCACCTGCCTCTGCCTCCCCGAGTGCTGGGACTAAAGGCGCGCGCCGCTGCTCCTGGGGCTTTACCCTGGTCTTACTCACTTTTCCCATGTAGCAGTGGGCCTGGCGGGCTGTCTTCCTGTACCGCGACACCTTTCTCCTACCCACAGACCTGCTGTGGCCGTTGCCTCTGCCTGGAATGCTTTTTGTACTCGTACATTGCTTGCCTCCCTTTCAGCTCACATGCAACAGTTCAGATACTTCATTACGTCCCTTTCCCCCACTGGTCAAAATGTCCACTTGTGCCTATTCCCTGCTGTGCTCCTTCACGCTCACGAAGATGGAGACTTGTGAGAAAAAGACCTTTGCTCCTAGCTCCGCCCACAGTGCACTTGTAAGGCCCAGTAAGCTTGTGCTGGCTGAGTGGCGGAGGCTGGAGCTCAGAGATGTGTTCGGACATCAAGCCTGCAGTCAGCCCGGTGCTCTGCTCAGCCCCGCGACCTCTTCACCTCTCCGCTCATAGGTTTGTTCTCATGAACAAGATGGATGACCTGAACTTGCACTACCGGTTTCTGAACTGGCGAAGGAGGATTCGGGAGATTCGAGAGGTCCGGGCTTTCCGGTATCAGGAGAGGTTCAAACATATCCTTGTAGATGGTGACACTCTGAGGTGGGTGTGGGGGAGCGTTCCCCATTGTCCTTGTGAGTCCTTTTCCAGGTCTTAGGCAGGGACAGGCGTGTCAGAGGGAGAGGGACTGTTTACACTCACCTCTCGGGGAGGGTACCCCAGTGGCCTTTGTGCATTCCTTTCTTCGTCTTGTCACTGGGTCCTTCTTCGGGTTGTTGTGTTATTTGCTTATTTAGCGTGTGGGGGGTGCTGTGAAAGGACAACGTGATGGAGACAGAGTCCCCTTAGATCAGGTGGGACCAACTGTGCTCACTAGGAAGTGCTTTTATGCACCGAGCCTTCTCACTGCTTTGTTGAGATGGCCCTGCTGTCCTAACACCTGCAGTCCTCCTCAGCTTCCCTTGAGATTACAGGCAAGTGCTGTCTCAGCCATCTTGGCTCACTGTCTTCCGGTCTGGCAAGGGAAGGATCCAGAGAGGCCCTGTTCTGATTTGGAAGTTCCCATGACAGGTATAGGAGGCTGCCAGCATCTGTCAAGACAGTGGCCTGAGTCCCCTTCTGCCTACATTGCCGCCTACTTGGGCTCAGCAGGGAGGGGCCTTCTGTAAGGCAGCTGGCCCTGTCTGGGGAGTGCCAGTGTGTAATTGCCCACTCTGTGTCTTGCCAGCCCTTTGGTTTGTATTTTTCTCTTTAAGTCTTGAACCTGCCCTGACTGAGCCATCCAGATAGTTATCATCTAAGGGGAAAAGGAGCTAGCATTATTGCCTGAGGGGAAGAAAGCTGAACTATGGGGACTGAATGACTCTTCCTGACTGAAGGCCTTTGATGAAGGGTAGAGATCAGCTGTTCTCTAGCTCCGCTGAGGACAGGGCTGCAGGCAAGGGCCAAAGTTGCAGCAGGAGGGATTGAGGTTAGACAACACTGAACACTGTGGGACCCCTAAGAAGCAATTAAGGAAGGCTTCATGAATGCTCGCTAGAAGCAGTGGGAAGGGTAGGTGACCTTAAATTCCGTGTGTGTGTGTTCCTGTGTTCGAGAGAATTTTTTTCTTTTTTCTTTTCCAAGTCAGAGTTTCTCTGTGTATCCCTGGCTGTCCTGGACTCACTCTGTAGACCAAGCTGGCCTCAGATTCAGAGATCTGCCTGCCTGTGCCTCCCAAGTGCTGGCTGGGACTAAAGGCTCTGTGCAGATTTCTTGAAGTGTGGCTTGATGAGCCCTCACAAGGTTGGGGTTAGGAGTATTCTGATTTCCTCCCAACTCATGGGCATGCTGCTAATAGAGCTTTTCTATATTCCTTTAGTTACCATGGGAATTCTGGTGAAGTTGGCTGCTATGTGGCGTCTCGACCCCTGACCAAGGACAGCAATTATTTTGAGGTGATCAAGCAGTAGGTGTGCAGAGTTGGGGAGCTGGGTGTGGTGGTGGGGTTGGCGATGAGGAGTGAGTACATCGAGCGAAGAGGCCCTTCTCCTGGATTTATGACCCGGCCTTTTACATTTTCACCAAGGTGGCTCTTTTTGAGAGAAGGGTGCAGGACAGCATGACTCTTGATCTTGATCATGACAGGTGCCTTGGAGTCTTATCCCCTTGCCTCTTGGCTCTGCTGTCCCTTTGCCTAGGTGGACTTTGACCCGAGTCATTTTCCTTGGTCCTAATACAGCAGTTTTCAATATTCCTAACAATGTGACCCTTTAACACATGCTATGCTGACCCCCAGCCAGAAAATTATTTTTGTTGCTACTTCATAACTTTAATTTTGCTACTGTTGTGATTTGTAATGTAAATAAAGATTGTGTTTTCCGATGGTCTTAGGCAACCTCTATGAAACGGTCATTTGACCCCCAAAGGGGTTGTGACCCACAGGTTGAGAACTGCTGTCCTGACAGAAGCCCCAAATTGATTCTGTGCATAGCTGTTTATTATTGTTTCTGTAAGTGCCTGTGTGTGGGCATGTGCATGTCAGAGCCCTCGGAGACTAGAAGTTAGAAGTGGCCGTTGTGAATTACCTGATGCGGGTCTTGGGAACCCAACCTAATTTGACTGCTAAGCCCTGTCTCCAGCTCCCCACCTCTGCTGCTTCTCCTCTTTTTTTTGTTTTTGTTTTTTTTTTTGAGACAGGATCTCACTATGTAGCCCTGGTTGGCCTGGAACTCTGTCTCTCTATGTACACCAGGCTGGCCTGGAGCTATCACCTGTCTCTGGAATGCTGGGATTAAAGATATGAGCCGTCATGCCTAGCTAAAGCTTGAGAGTGACTGTCCGAGTAACCACAGTAAAGGGCCCTGCCCTCCCATCCCAGGTGCCCTTGAGCATAAGCCCACCTTTGATCACCCTGCCTGCCCTTGTCCTGCCCAAGTTCACTCCTCTTCCCCTGTGAACTGTGTCCTGCTCTCTGCGTTCCAGGTATCTATTGTGGACAGTGGCGTTCGGGGCACCATTGCTGTGGGGCTGGTCCCTCAGTACTACAGCTTGGATCACCAGCCTGGCTGGTTGCCTGACTCTGTGGCCTACCATGCTGATGATGGCAAGTGAGTGGTCCTTCCTTTGGGGTGAGGTGGTGTGAAGGAGAAGCTATCTCTTAGTGGTTTTCTCTGCCATGTAGGACTTAAAAAAAAAATCCATGTTATTTGGGTTCCTATACCTCTACCTTCCTTCTCCACCAATCCCTTCCAATACCAGGTAGGAGAGAAAGAAGGTTAGTGGAAGAGGAGGCGTAGGTCTCTTTGGCTACTTCCTGCTGGTTAGAGTCCTTGAGTTTCTTGGGGCAAGTTCAGTCTTTGTTTCAGGAGCTCTCCAACCTCTTCTCCTCCAACTGCAGCAGCAGCAGCAGGAGCAGCAGCCTTCCTCTTTCTCAGAGACCCCCTTCTCACTCTGGGTCTGGCCTTTATTCACTCTCCAGAGTCCTCAGAGTTAAACCATTTACAGCTGGCAAAGAGCCCCTCTCAGAGCCCACACAAGGTAAATAGTCAGCTGCTGAGGACCATCTGGGGCAGTCCCATATCCCACACCTGGGATTAAATCGGAAACGTGTTCACATGTCATAACATAACTGAGTTTTTAAAGACACCAAAACTTCCACTACATCACTATTTCCTGTCTTAGGAGTTTTTTCATAAACGTAATTAGGTGAGCCACCCTTGCTGGTGTGGACGTCAGAGAGGGTGACGTGACTATCAGGACACAGGTGGGTGCTGTCCAGAGTGGGGCTTCTGAGAGGGCACCACAGAGTCCTGTGCATTCTCTCCATAGGCTGTACAATGGCCGAGCCAAGGGGCGCCAGTTTGGGTCAAAGTGCAACTCTGGGGACCGGATCGGCTGTGGCATTGAGCCTGTGTCCTTTGATGTGCAGACTGCGCAGATCTTCTTCACCAAAAACGGGAAACGGGTGAGCAGACGGCCCCGGAGACTCTTCCCTGCCCGGGGCAGCGGGGACATGCTCATATCACCGGTTCGAGGAGAAGTAACTACAGCCAGCAGGGGCAGAAATCGATGTCTCAGAGGGAGATTTTGGACAAACGGGAGGAGGGAAGGTGTGTTTGGCTGGCATGCTGGAGGCTCTGCGTTCAGTTCCCTGCACCACAGAAACAGAGGCCACCCAGGAGATGGAGGCAGGAGAGTCAGAGGTTCAGAGGCATTCTCACCACAGAATGAGTTCAAGGACAGTTGGGTTACACGAGGCACTATCTTAAAGGCGTTTTCTTTCGGGATGAGGCCCCTGAAAGGCTACGTGCTCCAGTAGGTGACCCACACATGCATGTATAGGCACCACTAAGTTGACTCTGCGTTCAAAAAAGCACATGAAATTAGGAGAGATTGGGGGGGGTAGGGAAGGAATTGGAGCAGAGGAAATAGTGATTTTCCTCTGTACATTATATGCATGTATGAAATTTTCAAACAGTAAAGACATAAAAAGCAGGATGAAGAGATGGCTCAGTGGTTAAGACCACTGGCTGCTCTTCAGAGGACCCAGGTTTGGTTCTCAGCACCCACATTGCCGCTCACAACTGTTTAACTCTAGTTTCAGGGGCTCTGACACCGTCACACAGACACACATGCAGGCAGAACACCAATGCACATAAAATAAAAGCACATGATTTTTAAAATGTAAACAGGGAAAGGTTATGGTTCAGCTGTATTAAGTGGAGGGTCTCAGGAGTGTGACTTGGAAACTGGGGGATTGTACTTTGGTTTTTATTTTCTTTCTTCTTGAATTGATTTCTCTTCAAAGATGGTGGTAGTGGTGATGGTGGGACTTTGAGACTCTACCTCTCCTACCCTCCTCTCCCTCTGCTGGGGGCGGATTGCTTCCCAAGCCCAGCAAGAGGTCAGCTCCCTCTGCAGCCTTAGTAGATGTGCCTTGGTGCTCCTGTCCTGTGCTGCTTACACGGCAGCAAGTCCAGGGGCTGAGGCTTGCCTTCCAGCTCCCTGTGACCTGCCTGGCCATGAGCATTTGACAAATCTTAGAACTCTGCTGAACCTGTTTTTCTGAGATCTGTTTGTATGTGTGTGAGAGAGAGAAGGGAGTGTGTGTGTGTGAGAGAGAGAGGGAGTGTGTGTGTGTGTGTGTGTGTGTGTGTGACAGCTGCTGGCTGTGTCTCTTGGAGGTGAGAACTGGATGGCAGCTCCCTCCTCCCTCCCTGTGCTGCAGGTGGGCTCCACCATCATGCCCATGTCCCCAGACGGGCTCTTCCCTGCAGTGGGCATGCATTCCCTGGGCGAGGAGGTGCGGCTGCACCTCAACGCTGAGCTGGGCCGTGAGGATGACAGCGTCATGATGGTGGACAGTTATGAGGACGAGTGGGGCCGGCTGCATGATGTCAGAGTCTGCGGGACGGTGAGTAGCGGGCAGGGGGACGTGGGAAGAGCACACATGGGCATCTGACAGCTTAGAACCAGGAGGAAGGACAGTTCATCCCTGCCTCTTCACTGTGTAGCCCAGGCTGGCCTGGCCCTCAAACCTGCCTCTGCCTGCTGAATGCTGGGGTTAAAGGCGTGTCATGGAGCCTGGCTCTTTCTTCTCTTTATCTTGCTATAGGTCAGGGACGTTGCTTAGGCTGGCCTTGGATTTACATTCTGCCCACCCTGGCCTGAGCAGTCCTGTGCCCCTGTATGGGTGTGTACAGTACAGCGTGGCTTCGGGAGGTGGGAGTTCGGGTGGAATAGCTTGACATGCTTCTTGGAGTCCAGAGCTGTGCTCTGAGCATAGATTCCCCTCCTCTCTTTCCTTCATTTGGGAGCTCAGCCTGGTTGCTGATCCCCAAAACAGGCAACAGCTCTCTGCTGCAGCTTCTCTTTCTTCAGGACAACTGACTGGGGAGCCCAACAAGTTAGGATTTGTTGTGATTCAACTCAGCTGGGTTCTGGGGTCTGTCGTTAGAGAACTGAGGAACACCTGTGGGACAGGATTTTCAGAGTTGGTGTTGTGTGTGTGTGTTGCTGGGTATTAACTCTTTCACAGGCTGAACAAGTCCCCTACCACTGAACTGTATCTCTAGCTCCTTTGCTGGTTTTTTGTTGCTGTTGCTGAGATAGGGTCTTCCTCAGCTGCGCTGCTGTGCTGCTTCAGAACTCAGTCTGTACCCCAGGCAGGTCCTGAACTTTGAATCCACATGCCTCCAAGTAGTAGGGATTACATGCCTGCACCCAGGCCCAGCTTTGGGGACCCTGAATCAGCTGCACTGTCAGTGTCCTGTGACTCTGTAGGAGGTGACAGGGCAGGTGGATGAGGGTGAGGGAGGACCCTGAAGCTTCCAAGCCTGCCACCCTCCTCTTCAGGCCTGTTGTAGTGTCTCTCTGGGGTTTGAGCCTTCCTGAGAGCTGTGAGAGAGGGCTGTCCTGCAGTCTGTCCTGCAGCCTGTTGGGAGCGAATGATGCACGTCAGGAGCCCGATCTCTTGGGAGACACTTGGGCCTCCCACTTAGATGTCTTCTCTGCCCCTCCTTGTTCCAGCCTGTCCTTTTTCTTCACCCTTGGCCTTCTCACCTCCATGCAGGCGATTCCAAGTTAGCCTGTGGTAGGAAAACAGAAGCAGTGGGGGATGGAAGTGGATTTATGAAGAAGGCGGCCTTTCCTTGTGGAGTTCAAGGTAAATTGAGTTCAGAGAACATGGCAGAAAGTGCACCCCCTGCTATTCTGACACTCTGCTTTTCTGGGGTGTCCTGGGGTGCAAGGGCTGTGGTGGTTGTGAGCCAAGGCTCAGATGCCCACCCCTTGACTCATCCCTCCTCTTGGTCCCCTTGTACCATCATTGTGACAACATCCAAAGTTGATCTTGGGCCTGAGCCAGGGCCATGTTCCAGCTCTCATCTCTGACCTCTCCCCAAACGTTTTCCTGGCATCCTTTCCCTGCCTGGACCTGTCCCCACTCTACTCCCGGCAGCCATTCTAATTGAGGTGGAATCCTGTAGACATTAAAAATAGCCTTCCTTCCTTCCTTCCTTCCTCCCCTCAGCACCCTCAGTCTGCTCTTTTAGGAATTTCCCCCTTGAGCGTAGCTGCAGAGTGTGGTTGTCTTCAAACCCTCACCAAAGCTAGGACAGCTCTCGGGGGCTGTGGGGTTGGTCCACTGCACTGTGAGCACAGGCTCCTCTTCGGTGCACTTGGCAGGTCTTTGTTTCCAGACAGTCTGGTCTTGCTGTAGTCAGGCTGCCCTGGAGCTCACTATTTTGGCCTTGAACCTGCGGCAGTCCTACCTCAGCTTCCTGAGTACTGAGAGTACAGATGTGAGCCACCATGCTTGGCTAGTCAGGAGCCAGTCTCTTTCTCTCTCCAGTTCTCTTGCATATCTTTTATTTATTTATTCATTGAGTTTGTTTGTGTGCACGCATGTGTTTGTCAGAGAACAAATGTGGGAACCGCTTCTAACCCTCGTGTGGGCTCCAGGGACTGAGCTGCTTCTGCAGCCGGAGGCATGGGTCTCTTGAAGGATATATGTCCTTCTAGGTTTGCCAACCGTCCTCATCCTTCCTGGTTTCCTTCACCTTCTGGTCTTCTGTACTGTCTGCTGTGTTTCTAGTCAGAAGGACCCAGAAGGACAGTCACTCCTCTAAAGATGCTCACAAACATTTGACTCCTCGCCCTCGTTTTTACATCCCTTGTTGCTGGGGTCCTTCCAGCCTGGACGATGCTCTCTGTAGGGTGTCCCAGAACCCTCAAGACTTGGGGAGGCCTCAAATCTGACTTAATCTAAGGTTTCTCAAAAGGACACAAGTGTTATTTCAGTTGGGACGGTTATTTATTTTTAACATTTATTTGCTAGGTGAGGTGGTGCATTCCTTTAATTCCAGTGGTCAGGGAGGCAGAGGCAGGCAGATCTCTGAGTTTGAGGCCAGCTTGGGCTACACAGAGTCCAGGACAGCCAGGGCTACACAGAGAAACCCTGCCTCTAAAAAAACAAGAAAAGAAAGAAACAAAAAGCCCACAACATTTATTATTCGTGTGTGTATATACACAGTGTATATTATGGCATGCCTGCGGAGGTCAGAGTTTAGTTTGCAGGAATCAGGTTTTTCTGCTACCATCTGGGTCTTGAGGGGGTCCAACACAGATCATCAGGCTTGGCAGCAAGTGCCCTTTCACCTGCTGAGCCAGCTTGCCCACCCAGGGCACTTAGCTCCTGTGCAGGACAGTGAGCATCTTTCGGTCCCAGACACAAGTAGTTAGCAGCATGGCAGTGCAGCGTGTACCCACAGCATCAAACAGAACGGACTTGTTTCAGTTGTCAGACAGCCAACGAGCAGGAAAAGTACGCCCAAGTAGTCCTTTTGACAGTTTAGTACTGATGGTCCCTGACTTAAGATTTTCCAATTATGATGGTATGAGAACTGTATGGATTTCAAGAGAAGCCATACTTAAGATATTATTTTCATTATTATTATTATTATTACTATCATTATTATTTAGGCAGGATCTCAGTCTGTAGCCCTGGCTGGCCTAGAATTCTCTATGTAGGCTAGGATGGCTTTGAACTCACAAGGATTCTCCAGCCTCTGCCTCCTGAACACTGGGGTTAAAGGTGAGTGTCACCTTGCCAGGCTGTGCTTGAGATTTTGAAGTATCTCAGTGGTCAAGAAGCCCTTGGTTCATTTAATCCCTAGTACCACAAGGGGGAAAAAAAGTAGGTTTTTAATTTTAATCTTTTTCCAAGGTGGTGGCATTGGGCATTGACAGCAGGTTGCAGCTTCCCATCAATAAGCTGACACCAGAGGAATCCTCTGGCACCCCTGTAGTGCCCTGTCAGTCAGTGCCCTTCCTTCCTTTCCTCCCTCCCTCCCCACTTCCTTCTTTCCTTCCCTTCTCACCTCCTTCTTGCCTTCTTCCCTCCCTCCTCACTTCCTTCTTTCCTTCCTTCCCTCTTCTTTCCTTTCTTCTCTCTCTCCCTCCCCCCTTCTTCCCCCTCCCTCCTTTCAGGCTGAAAGATCATGTCCATTGTGACTTGTAGTTGCAATGTAACCAGTCTCCATTTCCTGGGAGAGTGTATTTTCATCAGCTGGGGGTTGTCAGGCCCCATTGACACCCTGATCACTTCATTTTCTCTTTACCTGGTCTTGAAGCTGCAGGTAATTTTATCCCCACTTCACTGACAGAGCGGTTAAGGCTTACAGAGGTGAAGGTATGATGTTCAGGCTTACTGCAGCTAGGCAATACTAGTTCGGGTTGGAACTGGATCTTTCAAAGTAAGAGGTAGACTGAAGGACCAAGCCTACAGATCTTCCCAACAGTGGTACCCAGAAAAGACCTGGCAGGGAAGTGACTCCCTCTCTGGCCTCAGTGCTGCCGGCTCAGGAGGGCTTGCTGGGAGCAGGAGAGCAGCCTGTGGTTTGGGGTGGTTGTCCTGAAGAGGGCCAGGGTATCAGCAGACTGCCGCAGTGCTCTGCAGGAGTCAGTGGGCATGGGTCGAAGCTCCGTGTCAGGGCAGGTCCAGCGTGGCCTCTTGGCCTTAGGAAGCGTCCCCACCCTGTCAGAACTGCAGCAGCCTTCTGCCGGCTGAGGCAGAGGGCAGGCTGGGCGGGTTTTTCCCAAGGACCAGGCTCGGCATGGGCTGTCTTTTGGCCTTGGAACTAGAGAACACCCTGTTTCCAACACGGAGGCCAGCTGGACAGAACGGGTCCAGGGCAGCTGTGGCTTCCTCCTCTGGCTCTGCAGTGCTGGGTGGAGAGGATCACAGGCTGCTTGATAGATGAGGTCAGTAAGCACCAAGCCACACTTGAGGCTGGGAGTCAGCCCCCCCCCCCCCGCCACCCCCGGCTGCAGGCAGAGTGCACAGCGGGTGCTGACCTGGTGGCTCCCACACTCCTCCAGCTTTTCCTCTGTCCTCATCTGTCTTTAGAGCATGGGGGTAGACTTGGCGGTGCTGGAACTGAGCAGAGTGAGATCTCGTCTGTGCTGAAAGGAGATGAGTAGTGAAGATTGATGCAGAGACGCCCCATCCCTCAAGCTGGTGCAGGCTGGTTTAGGCAGGAATGTCAGTGGGGCGAGGCCATCACCCCAAGATTTGCTAGGTATTAGTGGAGGAGGCCCCAGGGAGGGCGCTTTTTCTAGGGCTGGGGGGTTAGAGGAAAGTGAGGGGCAGCGAGGTTAATTAAAAGAGAATTAAGGAATCCTAGGTGATGCCAGGCGGGTGAAAGAGGAGATGGGTTGAGTCATAGCCCCAGCGTTAACGTGCCATCTGATAGGTAAAAACTAGGTTGGGTTGCCACCCTGTGTGTGCAGGCAAGACCCCGAGGGGCTGAAGAGCTCAGAGCCTCTCACTCATCTCCTTTCTCCTACCTTCCCACCACCCTCCAGCCTGAGTCAGGGCTGGGAGGAGGAGGGCCTGCCATTTGACTTAATTTTGACCTTTGCCCATGGAAATTGAAGGGTAGAGTTGCCATCTCTGGGTTCTTGGCTCCCTTGAGCACCTCCCTGACCCAGCAATGAATGGCTCTCTTTGGAGCCAAGTATAACAGATCTTGAGAAACTCCATCAGTCCCATCTGTGCAGAACCGGCCTCTGAACCTGAGCCCCTCCTCAGATATCTGGGTTGTCCCTCTTCTCATTAGGCCTCTTGAGAAGACTGCTGGATTCTAGGTGGGAAGACAGGCTTGGGGGGTGTTCAGGGAATGGATGGTCCGCCCTGGAGCCCCCAGTCAGCTTCCCGGCAGTGCCGGAAGCTTGTGGTTCTCTAGTTTCCAGACAGTGGATCTGTAGGAAGCCAGGCATCTCAGGCCAGTCCCCTTGTTTCTGCCATCCTTGATTTCCCTGTCTGCCTAGAACTTGGAGTCCACTTTGCCTTTAGAATCCTTTCCCTTTCAGCCAGGGGATATCGTCAGGCGCAGAAAACTAGTACCCAGGCCACTTTGGACCCAGTGTCAGGGCAGTCAGCATTCACCTGACCCCTAGCTCTTGCCCCACAGCTGCTGGAGTATCTGGGGAAGGGCAAGAGCATCGTGGATGTGGGGCTGGCCCAGGCTCGGCACCCGCTCAGCACCAGGAGCCACTACTTCGAGGTAGAGATCGTGGACCCTGGAGAGAAGTGCTACATCGCCTTGGGGCTGGCCCGGAAGGTGGGCACAAGTGCTGTGTGTCTGTCCGGGGATTGCTCAGCTGGGAGCTCGGGGGAACACGTGGGCAGGGTTCCATAGAGGAGAGCTGTGAGCTGAGGCAGAGCACGGTTCTGAGCGTCTCTTAGTGGGTAGCCTCTGACACCGTGGCCAGAATGTGCCACCCGGTCCCAAAGCAGCCCCTTCCTGCCCTTGCTCCCCACGCCCCGGGTTCCTGGCTGTGGGCTGCCATCTGTCTGCATTGTCGCAGCAGATGCCGCTGACTTCTGTCCTCTCTCGTGCATGAGGTCACAGCTTTTCTTTGTCTTCTGCTGTAGGATTACCCCAAGAACAGACATCCTGGCTGGAGCAGAGGCTCTGTGGCATACCACGCAGGTGAGTGGAGGCTGCTGGATAGAAAGGCCACACCTGCTCGCTCGCATGTGGCCTCTCTCTCCTCTCAGGCTGCTTAGGCTTGCTTTTCATATTGTTTTTCCTCTCAGGCACAGGACAAGGGCAGGAGAACTGGGCCCAGAATGGACATTCCAGGCCTCTGACCCGGCTCCCCATGCCCTTCCTGACCACATCCCTTGTTTTCTTTCCTTGCTGATTTGCTGTAGATCTTTGTTGAGCACTAAGCCTCGGTGCCTGGACGCCCTCCCTCCTGTGCTTGCTCATCCACCCGAGGCACCCTCTCCTTTCTTCTGAGCAGGTCTTCAATCAGACAGACATTGTGTTCTCTGTTAAAGCCTGGTGTCCCTCCTGCATCTCTCTCACCTGTCTCATCTCTTCAAGTGTGTCCCTCCCTCCCTCCCTCCAACAGATGATGGGAAGATCTTCCACGGCAGCGGGGTCGGGGACCCCTTTGGACCCCGCTGTTACAAAGGGGACATTATGGGCTGTGGAATCATGTTCCCTCGGGACTACATTCTGGACAGTGAGGGTGAGTGAGGTTGGGTAGCCAGATTGCTCAGGGCAGTGGACAGAACCACAGGAGCTCACGTTTCCTGTCTCCCAGGGGACAGTGATGACAGCTGTGACACAGTGATCTTGTCCCCAACTGCCCGGGCTGTCCGGAACGTCCGAAACGTCATGTACCTGCACCAGGAAGGCGAAGAGGATGAGGAGGAGGAAGAGGAGGAGGAAGATGGGGAAGAGATAGAACAGGAGCATGAGGGCAAGAAGGTTGTGGTAAGTAGGGAGGTTTGGGCTCATTCTGGGGCCTTGGGCCAGACTACCTTGGCAACAGGACCAGCAGGTCTGGGCGGGGCGGGGCGAAGGCAGGTCTGGAGCTGCCCCAGGCTCACAGCTTAAGAGGCCATAGCTCTGGCCTATTTTCCAGCCTCCGCACGCCCTCTTGTGGTTGCTTCCCACCTTACCCCAGTGGCTCCTAAAGCCTACGCTGGAAGCTATGGATGTTGGGCTCCATGCCTGCGTCACCCCAGTGTCCCTAGGAAAGGGGCCAGAGCCCACCATCTCCTCTCCACCACCACAACCAGGTTTTCTTCACCCGGAATGGCAAGATCATCGGGAAGAAGGACGCCGTCGTCCCTCCTGGAGGCTTCTTTCCCACCATCGGGATGCTCAGCTGCGGGGAGAAGGTGAAAGTGGACCTGCACCCCTTGAGTGGCTAGAGGCGGCCCTGTCCACCGCCCTTCAGCAGCCTCCTCCGCTCACCCCAGGATGCTCACCAGCGGGCCCTGGGGGCATCACCATGCTCCTGCTGGCTCAGGCCCGGTCAGGCTGCACCTCTCTGACCCTAGGCCTGGGCCTTTGGTGATAGGAACGGGCCCAGGAGCAGTGTTGACATGTGTGGGCGGGTCCCCCTTGCTCTGTTAGCAGGTACCTGGATCTCCTGTTACCTCGCTGGGCCCTGTGTGAGCCGGGAGGTAGGCGCCTGCTGGCGTACTTGGGGAGAGCGGAGGCAGCCTACCAACCACATAGTCCCTCAGCTCCCTGTTCACCCCGTCCTCATGAGTGAGCCCGCTGCTGCTGTCTCCCCTGGCTGGGCTAGGGGCCTGGCATGGCCGTCTCCCCTCCCAGTGGCTGCTGTCCTACATCATAGCTGGGTCTCTACTCTCTCCTGAGATGTCCCACCCCCACCCACACCACAGAAAGCCCGAGCCTGGCTCCCTGCCTGCACACACTCAGGTTGCTGAGTGTGTGTGTGAGTGACGGGCTGTGACATGAGACTGCAGCCTCGCTCCCCTCTCCTTGTCTGCACTCCTCGTCCAGGCACTCGGGCACGTGTTGTGTTGTGGCTGTTGGCCCCTTGAGTCCCTTTACCTGCGCTCCAGACCCTGTGCCCCAGCTTGCTGCTTCTGCCAGTTGACTGTTTTGCTTCAGTGTTTGGTTCTAGTGTCTGCGTAGAGCCCTCCCCCCGACCAGCCCTCCCTGTCTTCTCACCGTGAACAGGGGCAGAGGAGGAGGCAGGAGCTTGTGGTATCAGTTTGCACAGTGGGTAGGGCTGGGAGGGATGGGCTATTGTGCTGCTGGGGTTCCCTTGCCCCCCACCTTTTGGGCCCTGCACTATGATGTATGAAATGTATGTACAGATGAGAGATGTTTATACAACCAATAAAGGCGGAGTTTCCGTATTTATCAGGACAGATGGAAAGGGACTCCTTTGCAGTGCAGGGGGCCGAGCAGGCTGACAGCTGGGGCCACAGTTGAGCCCTCAAGGGCCCCTCTGGCTGAGGTGAGTTTTTTTTCTTCTTCCTACGAAGAAGTGATCAACTCAAAAGTTTATAGAAATTCTTTATTACACAAAAATAGACTCTCTTTTCCCTCTGTGTACATGACCCCACTTTGGTCTCTGTTTCGAGGGAGACAGGAAGCTCCCAAGCCTCTTCCTTCTCCCTCCATGATGGGAGCTGCAGCTGGCAGGGTCGTTCCCCTCCCGGGCTCTACTCCGGATTCCTCCTCACACCTGTCTCTGCCATCTGCTCACATGCCAGGTCATCTCACGGGCCCACTCCCTCAGCTTAGCAGGCAAGGGCAGGAAAGAGCAGTGGCCAGGCTGGTCCCACTCCCTCTCAGGGTGGGCGCCAGGGCCAGGGCAGGGCTGTGGGTGCTGGGAGGGTGTGGTGTTGATGTGGATGTGGGGCTGGTGGCGTTGCTTCATTTTCTGTGGCCCAGCAGGACTTTGGTGATGAAGGTGACAATGGCGCTCGCTGGCTGGTCTGGGTCAAGCTCCGCAAAGAGGTGGCACACATTTTCCCAGGGACTTCCCGGCTTCTTGGCCACGAAACCAAAGATCCTACAGGGACAGAGCCAGGGCTGGGCCTCGGCATCCCTCTCACTGGGGGACGTTGCAGGCCCTGAGGGGTGGTGCGTGCCAGGCCAGGTTGCACTTGGCAGGGAGACTTACTTGGAGGTGGTTCCGTCAGGGTTGGTCCATCTGAAAAGAGAGGGCCATATGGGAGGAGTGCAGCCCGGGGCCGGTTCCGGAGCCCGAGGGGCTGGGCTCTGAGGAAGCTCACCTGCGGTCCTGGGGGTCCGTGCTGGAGAAGGTGATGCTGCCCACTGGGTAATGGCGTCGGAAGAAGAGCCTGTGAGGGGCGGGCGGGTGAGGGAAGTCACTCCTGGGGCGTGGGGTGGGGGCAGGGCTTAGAGGGTAGAGTGCTAGCCCCTCAAGCAAGAGAGCGAGTTTGCACCCCCAGACCCCAGGCAGCTGGGGGGTACGCATGGTGGCCGCCTACAGGTCTAGCCTCAGGAGCAAGCTGGCCAGCAAGACCCGCTGTCAGTGAGCTCAGGGTTTGGCTGAGACCCTGCCTCAACAGGTGCAGCGACCAGGAAGACTTAACACTGTCGCGCAAACACGCATACGCACGTGTCACACTGCACACGTGAAGAGAAGGAAGAACAAAACTATAGCCCTGGCCGCCAAGGCCCTTCCCTGAGACTCTGCAGAGCCCAGTCTGTGCCAGGCTTACTTTCTCTGGTTGTCGGTCAGTGTGATGCCTTGGGCTGAGACCTTGAAGTGGACAATGGCTGGAACTGGGTTGGGGCTGCAGCTCAGAGCTGCAGAGCTGGCCCTGGCCACAGCCTGCGGGCCGGTCAGCGACTCTGTCTCCACAGAGGTCAGGTAGAGCACACTGCAGGCTAAAGAGACAGGCTGGTGAGCCAGCGCGGCTTTGCCAGGACCCAGCTCCGCCACCCACCAGTCTCTTCGCATCCCACCAACTGGAATCCTGTACTAACGAGTTAGACAGCAACTCCCGGACTCCAGGGCAGCCAGCAAGGGTGGGAGGAGGCCGAAGGACACACACTTTAAGTCCTTGCCTCTGCTGCAGCTGATTCCCGCCTAGTACACCTGAGGGCTCAGCCCTGAGCCCTTCCCCACCTCCCGGAGCAAAGGGGCGCCCCTGCCTGGAGGGTTAAATGCCTCTGCCCGCCTTTCCGTGTATCCCCGTGTCTGGTGCCCACAGTGTGCTTTTGCCCAGCAGAGAGGGATGCGAGGCACCCTACCTGCTCCCTGGCGCAGGAGATCTGCTGCTGTGCTCATGTTGGTGGGCGCTGGGGCCTCCAGGGTTTCTTCCAGGGGGTCTGGGGAGAGGAGGGCCACCAAGGAAGGTCAAGAGGGAGAAGCTTCCTTGTACCACAGGTCCCCTGGCTGCCCTAAGGGAAGGGGGACGCAGGACCTGTGCTGGCTGTAGAGGTGAGGAGAGCTGGGATCACCCACCTTTACTTGGAATCCGCAAGCAGCAGGGCAGGGAGATGGGGGAGATGGAGTGCTGAGAGACCAGGGCAGACAGGCTGCCTGCAAGGGGAGGAGAGCCATGCTGAGGAGCCCAGAGAGCCAAGCTTTCTCTGCCCTCTTGAAGCCTCTCCCTCAAGAGCGCCACCCATCACTCAGACTCCTGCTCCTCACCAAAATAGGGCTCTGTGGGACAACCCTTGATCTTCACGCCTTTGGGCCCAGTCTCGATGAGGAAATGGCGGACCAGCTGTTCTGAGGGGTCCCCTGAGGAGGGAGTGGTGGTGAAAACAAAGCTGTATGGATTCTCCGCGTGGGGCTGTCCCGAGCAGCAGGGGCTTTCCTTGCCCCTTTCCTCCAGGGAGAGGTCCTGCCTGGCCCTGCAACTTCTCCCCTCCCCACAGCTGCTCCCTCAGCTTGAGATTCGTACCTTTCCAAGGCTGGGCACTGGGTGGGGGTGCAGCCACCTTGAGGGCTAGCCCGTAGGCCCCCTGGAACGAGTGACTGTCTCTGATCAGGAAGGCCCCGGGCTCCTTGTCTTTCAGGAGGGCTATGGCTGCAGGGCACACGGTGAGAGATGGCTGGCAGCCCCACACAGCCCGGGTGTAGGCTCCCAACTCTCAGTCAGACAGCTACGGGGATGCCAGGAGTCTGGGGCCTCGGGTCACAGCACTTTGGACAATACTTAGTTTGAGGCCAAAGCTTAGAATCGCTGCTGGTGAGCAACCCAGCCAAGAGTGAAGCTGGATGGAGTGAACCAAAGGCCCCACTAGGATGAGAGACTCAGAGCCAAGACAGGCCTAAGTGGGGGAGGACAGGGACGGCACACTACCTTTTCTGGCTTCTCACCTTGGTCACGGGAAAGGTGTGGCTTGTACCAGAACTTGGATGTGTCCTGGACAAACTTGACGTTGCTTTGGTTCTCTTGTGAAGAGTGCTCTAGGAGAGGCAGGAACGGAGTTCAGACCCTAGCTCCCCATGGCCCCTCCCTGGGAGATGAAATTCTTTAAAGGACAGCTGGTCTCTCTGGACCCTCATACCTGGGGGCTGGGTGACATCGGGGAGAGGAGGTGCAAAGGTGACATGGTTGGTGCTTCTGGCTGGTGGTGATGGCTGCTGCCCAGACCCTGGCCCGTGCCGCTTTTCCGGAAGTGGAGGCTGAGTGGGACCGTTGGCATCATAGGAGGCAGCCAGGGGGAAGGCGGGGGTGGGTGAGCTCTGGGGTGGTTCTGGGCTGGCCACAAGCCAGGGCATCTGAGTAGGCACGGGAGTAAGAGGGGAGCCATCTGGGCTGTCTGGCGGGGCCCGAGGGCCCTGCCATGGGGCATGGCGGAGTCCAGGCAGGGTGGATGGCACAGGACCCCGAGGACTGGCACTGTTGGGGTGGCCCAATGGGCTCCTTTCCTGAGGCCAGCCATTAGGTGAGCTGGGTGGGGAGGTCTGGGAGAAGGGGCTAGGGTCCAGCGGCTCAGGCCTCTTGGTAGCCAGCAGTTCAGGAGCCTTTTCGGTGCCTCCCTGGACAACAGGGGGCAAGGCCTCGCCAGGACTCAGTCTCTGGGCAGATGCCAAGGAGGGAGACCTGGTATCTTGCCGCCGGGTGCTGCAGGGGCAAAAGGTAGCTGGTCAGACAGCCCCTGCCTTGGGCTGCTGACCCCAGAACCTTCCCGAGCAGCCTCTGCCTTCTGCGTACCTCTCCTTGCCCTGCACCGGGCTGCTGGTGTGCAGAGGTGTGGAGGGGCCAGACAGCTCTGAAGGGGCACTGCACGGGACATCTCGGGGAGACCGAGGCAGTGTGCCGTGTCCGCTGGAGCCGTCCCTCCAGGATGGCTCAGGAGACTCTGAGGTGGGAGGGAGCAGCTCTGTGAACAGCAGCCGGCTTGGCTCGGCTCCTCCCATGGCGTCCCCAGAGACACTTAGAGTGTCTCTACCCTGGCAGTCTCCCTCCGGCGTCCTCACCTGTAGATGCCGAGGGTCCTGCGGAGGTCAGGTGCCCAGGCAGGGGGTACTCGTGTCTTCCATCCTCCACAGGAACCTCATAACCCAGCTTCCTGGGTTGCAGGTAGGGTGGACTTCCCGGGGACACTGAGCCAGCCCGCGGTGAGTGGGCGCCAGGGCTGGAGTACCCTCTGCCGTCACTCGGGGGTCCACAGCTGTGAGGTGCCCGGCCGTACGCTGGGCAGTAGCTGGGAACTGCACCTCCACAACCATAGCTGACCAGGGCTGGGTACCCTGGGAGCCCGTACCTGCCTTCGGGGCACACGGCATAGGCGCAGCCCTCGTGCCCGTCCTCGCCCACCTTGGGCGGCTTCAGGCAGCTGTAGTCGGGCACCGGAGCGTGGTGATGCCCACAGGCAGGCACCAGCAGAGGCAGCGGGTGTGCAGGCCTCACGGGGTGGTGCACCAGAGGCTTGCCCGCCTCGCCGGCCCAGCCCTCTCCAGCCTCCCGCTCTAGCCGCAGTCCGTACAGGGCTGCCGTGGGCAGTGCCAGCTTCTCCTCGCAGGCCGGGCACGAGCACACAGCGGGCATGCCCGGCTCCTCCAGGATCACCACCTCGCGGTAGGCCGCCGGGCGGTAGCCGAAGTCTCCGCCGGGCTTCCCCAGCTCGGCCGCGTAGGGGTAGGGCCCCTCGGACAGCGACCTGCAGAGGCGCCTCTTCTCCGCGGCGGCTTCCGCGTAGCCCTGCGGGGACGCCTCGTAGCCGTGGGGCACGCGCCGCCTCTCCAGGGTGCCCTCGGGCCGGCAGTAGCCCCCGTTGGCGACCCCGCAGGGCTCCCGGTAGCCCTGGCGGCAGGAGCAGTGGCGGCCGAGGCCCGGCCGGTGGCCCGGGTACAGCCCGGGGTGCAGGCCCGCGCCCGCCGCGGGCTCCTCGTCGTCCAGGATGGCCGTCTCCCGCCCAGCTCCGCGTGCCCCGCCGGCCGCGCCGCAGCCGCCCAGCAGGCGCTCCAGCTCCTGCCGCTCGGCCGCCGTGGGTGGAGGCCGGCCGGGGGACTCCGCCGTGGGCTCCGCGGTGAGCGTGGACGAATGGCCCGAGTCGCTGCTGACCGAGAGCATCGGGGGCGCGGGAGGCTCCGGAGAGGGCGCGGGAGGGGTCTGCCGGGGGGCCCGCTGCACCTGCGCGTAAGGACTGCCGTCCAGGGGGCCCCTGGTGTGCGCCAAGGAGCCTGGGCGGAGAGGGGGGTGGAGAGGGGGGCGTGAGCCGGCCCGCGTGCCCCGGCGAGCCCCGCCCCACTGTCCATCCCTCCACAGCCCGCCGTCCACCCCCCCCGCCGTCCACCCCCCCCCGCCGTCCACCCCCCCCACCGTCCACGCCGTCCTCCGGGTGCTGGTTGAAGTTCTCGTAGGAATCCCAGCGCACAGCGGGCTCTGCCGTGTTGTAATCCACCGACACTGAGGGGTCGTTGCGCGGGGTGCTGCCTGTGGGTGTTGCCGCCGGGGTGGTGAGGCGCAGGGGACCCCGACACACACCTCAGCACCCGGCCCCTCCTGCTCCCTCTCTCACCTTTGCCCTTCTCGGGGCTGGAGGAGAAGACAAACTCCACGGAGGCTTGGAAGGGGACCCGCTCATCTGAGGAGGGGGGCGGTGAGGCGGTGAGGCGCCTGGCCCCGCGGGCGCCCCCTGCCCGCCCCCCTGCCGCTCGCTGGCCTGACTCACCAGCCCAGGCTTCGTCCAGCTGGTCCTTGGGGAAGGTCAGCCGTGGTCCGTGGATGGTGCATGTGTGGAACTGAACTCGGAACACGAGAGTCCGGTCTGTCCCCTGGCCGCCTCTGTGATAGCAGGTTACCTGAGGGAGGGGAGGCCGGGTCAGGCCTTCGCATGCCCTTTGCCCCCTGCGCTTTGCCCCAACCTCGGTGTCAACTGTCCTTCTAGGACAGAGGGCGTCGTTTCCCTGGCGGCCTCCAATGCTGCTTGGACCAGGACTTGGCAGCTGAGTATACGGCTAGAACCCTCCCCTCCCCCCACGATCCCCACCTCAGGAATCCCCAGCGCCCCGCCCCGGTGACCCCTCACCATCACATCCCCTTTGAGGAGCAGGGCTGGCTCCAGGCTGATGCAGAGCTGCTGGGGTCCGGGGCCTGCAATACGACTTTGGGCAGAGGGAAGGCAGACAGTCAGAGGCGACCAGGGCGGTCCACGGGGAGCTAAGCACGGCCAGGGGAGTCAGGGCCCAGCATGGCACTCACTAGACTCCAGAGGTGTAGACCAGCTGCATAGACTGGTAGATTTTGAGGAAGGGCTGGAATCCTGCAGAGGTGGAGAAGTACGTGAGCGCTGTGGGGTGAGTGGTGGGAGGCGGCTGCCCCTGTGGACCGCATCTCACGACTCACCCGTGTTGGGCTCAAAGGCTGGCAGCACGGGCACAGAGACACAGTGCAGGAAGAGCGGGCTGCTGTTCATTCTGATGGAGCCGGACAGCAGCCCGCTGAAATAGCTGACGTAGCTGGGGAGGAGGCCAGGGCTGCGTCAGCTCCCTTCTCTAGAGGCGCCTCCCCACTCGGCAGTGTGGACCCCCACCCAACCCCGGGAGGAGAATGCTCCTCCACTTCTTCCCAGACCTCAGACCCCATCAGCAGCTGGAATGACCTCGCCGGTTTCTGCATGGCTTCTTGCCTCCCACTCCACTAGCATATGATTGCCAGGAGAGCTTGACCTTGTTTGCTCTGACGGCCCAGAGCTTGGCATGGCGCCTGGCTCCCCTGAGCTGCTCACCGGCGCTGGGAGGGCTGCAGCTCCGTGGCCACCTTGTCCTCACAGAATTTCCTCATGGTGAGAGTCGCCAGCGCCTGGTCCGCCCTGAGGAGAGCAGGTCAGGGGGAGGGGGAGGTTAGGAACCAGCTCTGCTCTGGCCCCTCCACACCTGAGCCCCAGGGAAGGAGGAACCAAGGGATCCCCTTGGGGTAGAGGGAGCTGGCTGCCCTGTGGTGTCAGTGTCCCCGCTGTTGGGCCTCAGCCAACTGTCCCCTGAACGTGACCTTCCTCGATAGTAAAAGGGGTCAGTTCTAGACAACCTGATGGGCTGAGCTGTGTCCCTCCCGGAGAAATGTACCTCAGGTGTGACCTTATTTAGAAACAGGGTCTTTGCAGATGTGATTAGATAGCTTAAGATCATGCAGGCGCAAGGTGGGCCCTCAGTGAGGGGGACAGGTCCTTAGAAGAGAAGAAACAGAAAGAGACGCACAAAGAGAGCGCCACGTGATGACGGAGGCACAGGCTGGAGTGAAGCCGCTGCAAGCCAAGAGCTGCCAAGAATTGCCAGCCACCACCAGAAGCTGGAAAGAGGCAAGGAGGGAGTCTGCCTAGGGCCCCGAAGAGAGCGAGGCCCACTGACACCCTGACTTCGGGCTTTAACATCTTAGAACTGTAAGCCAGGAGCTGCACCACTTTAAGCCAGCTTACGGCACTCTGCGGACAGTCCTAAGGCTGGCCCAGCCAGCGGTCGATGAGTGCTGCTCGGGAAGGCAGGTGGTGGCACGCGGGTTTGCCGTGCAGCCTCTCTGACTAAGGAGGGAAGCTGGACAGGGCCAAGCCAGGAGGCCCGGGCCACTCACCCCGCCGAGATCTTGCTGTAGTGCATGTAGGCAGACACGATGACCCCAAGCTTGCCCTTGCTCCCCTGAGAGAGAGAGACGGGGTTGGGGAACCCGTGGCCTCTAGGTGGGGTTGCTCCAGCCCTGAGACCCCCAAGATCCCAGCCCACCTTGCAGTACAGCACGGCCACATGCTGAGGGTCAGCGCTGAGCCACGTCTCCATGGCTTTGCAGATGGAGCACAGCTTGTCCAGGGGCGGGGCGTGCAGCTCCGGCCAGCCAAAGTCCTGCACCTGGAGAAGGACGGGGCCGCCCTGTGTGTGAGGCGGGGGCCGCCCTGTGTGTGGGAGGCGGGTCCGCCCTGTGTGTGTGTGAGGCGGGGACACATGGGCACAATCCAGGGACCTGGGGTGAGGTGGGGCTTGCACCCCAGCCTGGACCCTTTCTTCAGCCATACAGCAGGCTGGTAGCGCCTGCACCGCGTTTTTAGGGATCGTAAGTGGTCTGACTGAAAACGGACATCAACTGCTACGACTAACAGGGAGGCTTCTCTCGGGGTTGGCTCAGCTTAAAGGCCAGGCAGGCCATTTCGCTCCTACCTTGGGGTTCAGGCGGGTAAGGTCATGTCGTTTCTCTGACAGGTTGAAGAGCTGAAATAAACGGAAGAGTTGGAGGAGGGTGACTTCAGACACAGGCGCCGGGGTGGATTCTCCAGGAGAATCTTGTTCGAAAACAGGCAGATTCTCTGGGGCGGAGTCCCCCTGCAAGCTGCGCGCCGGCCCCGCCCTGCAGCCCCGCCCACAGCCCCGCCCTCACCCGCACGCCCCGCCCCCGCAGCTCCAACTCTGGGACCGGTGGCCAACAGCAGCCCCGCCCCATTTGGAGCTCGCAGCTCTCTCATTGGCTGGATCTGGCCGAGCCCTCTCCTCACCAAGTATTTGTCCCGGTGTTTGGATTGCAGCACGTGGGCCAGCTCACGCAGGTGGCCCCGGTGTCGCTGCTCGTCTGGCCGCGCAGGAAAAGCTGCGGCCAGGATCCGCTCGGTCACGTAGGTGAGGTCCAAGTCCCAGCGACGCTCCATGAGCGGATCCAGGCTGAAGCTCCTGGGAGAGGCCGCAAAGCTGAGAGGGTACGAGAGGCTGGGCGGCGCCTCGGGAGGCTAGTATGGCCAGGGTCCTGGGGAGCACTGGGAGGCCTGCTGGATCCCAAGGGCGGGTGGTCCGGGTGGGGGCACTGTCCTGGGGTGTTCTGGTGGGGGTCCGCTGGAGAGTGCCCACGTGCGCTCCCGGGCGCCCTCACTCACCTGGGGAGAGTGCTGCGCTGCTTTGCGTGGTTCAGAGACTTTGTGGACCCCTGGTGGATGAGAACAGTACGGAGACATCTCTTTGGATGCCTCTCTTCCAGGCTTCCCAACAAACCGTGGTCTCCAGGAAGGCAGGCTCCTACTTCTGAAGCTGCCCTCCCCACGCCCCTCCGCGCCCAGGCCCCTGGCATCCCTTACCAGGTGTTCTATGCGCCGGACTGGGGCGGTGTTTCTCCGCTAGAGGGAGGAGGTGGGGCAGGAAATGGGCGTGGTTAGGGCAGGGCAAGGACCAGTACGGCTCCCCCAGGGGTTGGGGGAACACGTGAGTGTCCACTCCCTGGGGACAGGACTCTAACCCTCAGCAGGCCCCAGAAGACAGTGACCACGAGGGGCTCCCGCAGTCGTCTGCTGACGATGACCGACCACTGCTGCAGCACCCAGTTCTAGATAACCTCCTTGGACACCCACTACCGGACCCTGTGGACACTAGTCAGGTCCCTTGCCTTCCCTGCCCCATCCGAGGACACACTCACCAGCTCCGCGGGGGGCAGGGCCTGACAGGAGGCTGTTACCTGGAAGGAGATGGCTGGTGAAGTGGGGTGCCCGGCCTCAGCAGGCAGGCGAGGGGCTGTCAGCTGAGGAGCAGGCTCTCGCCGAGGTCCCTCTATTTAAGGGAGCCTTGCTCCTGGCCTCTCAGTCCCCCACCCCCAGGCCCCCCGCTTGTTGCTCTTGGCTCTCAGCCCCCTGCCCACACAGACCCCCATTCATCCAGCAGCAGGACAGGAGTTATATATAGACCCAGGCAGGCAGGCAATGGCCAGGGGTGGACACTAGCCTCTTTCACCGTTGAGACCCCACCCATGGGCACAGAGCTTCCTTGAGGCCTGGGGCTACCCCCAGCACTGAAGGAGGAGGACGGGATCGTTCCTCAGAGATGGGGCTGCCTCAGGTTCTTAGCGGACGGTGGGTACCACCTGAAGAGGCTCAGCCTTATCTCCCAGGATAAGACCAGCTCGGGCATCCTGAGGACCCTTCCCCAGAGGGAAGGCACGGCCCATCCGGGCGCCTGGGCTCTGAGATCCTGCTCCCCTCTATCCACCCCACCCTTCCTCCTACTCCCCCCCATCCTCTCACCAGCTGCAGCCTGGGCACAGCACCAAGACAAACGCTGTCTCACTTGTCCACCCTCCTGGGCCAACCCTCCAGGGGTGGAGTAGGTGGCTTTTAAAGGGCCCTACACCACCCCCTGCCACCCAGGAGGGGGTCTCCAGGACGGGCAGGAGACTAGTGGAAGACCCGTGCCCTGTGGCTGAAGAGGCCTGTTTGGGCAGGGAGAGGACACCAACCCCCGTTAGACAAGACCAGATACCCACCTTTGCCTCACATTTTCTGTGTGTGGCCACCTTGCAGACTAGAGAGAGAAGGGGGGGGGGGGATGGAGTCAGCAGAGACTTATGGGAGCAGTAGAAGTGGCTGTCCTCCACTTGCCCAGGCCCTGAGAGCCGGCCCTGGGACTCTAACCCTATGTTGCTGGCATCGGGAGGAGGGTTTGGTATCAGCAGGTCTGCTCTGGAGTCAGGGAAGAGGAACAGAGGGTATGGTATAGGATGAATGGAGGGGGGGAGGGGGGAGAAGGGGAGAAGGAGGAGGATGAGGCGAAGGAAAGCCCTCAGGCACAGGTGAGGATGGAAACGTGGTATAGTCACAAATCTGGGTTGTGGCAAAGTGGGTGTCATGGGGGGCGAGGGCTCTTGTTTCTGCTCTCTCAACCGGCCTGCCCCGGAGCCACGCAGCCCCCAAGTGCTGAGCGGAGGGCTCAGACACGGGAAGAGCACCTCACCTCGGCACGAGACGCCAGTCCCATCAATGGCCACCTTACACACTGCACACACTGGGGCTTTCTTCCTGAAGACCTTCTCCCGGAAGCTGTGCGGCTCTGCTCTCCTAGGCTGTGGGTGGGATGGCAGACAGGCGGGGGTGTGAGTTCCTAGTGGGCCCATCTCCAAGGCTGGGCAGGGACCCGGCCTCAGCGCTTCGCTGCTCCCTCTTCCAGCCAAGTCTCTGCACTCTAAGGCACACTTGGCCACAGCTGTTCCAGGGTACTCCTGGGCCAGTCCTCCACAGGGCTTGGAATGTGACCCCTTGCGTCACCTTGGCTGGGTCAACTCCTCCCTAAGGGATCACTCGGGCCCCTCACGTGGCCCTGCTATGTGATGTCCTTGTCACTGCCACTTCAACCGCCGAGGGCAGAGTGGGGCCTGACTTTTCTCCCGTCTTGCCCTCCCCTGACGAAGGCCCAGACACACAGGCACACTGTCATATAACTCGGACTGATGGCAGCCAGTGCTGAGCCCCCGACTCTCAACGTCCCCAAGCTCCAGGCGGCTGACCTGGCCAGCCTCCCCACGGTCAGAACATCATGTTTACTCGTGGTGTGTTGAGGCGGCAGGCAGCAGCTGTATAGGGAGGAAGGGGTGGCCGTGTTGGGAGGCAGAAGGTATGTGGGGACAGAGGTGCCCTGGATCTGCCCGGTGTAGTGTTAGCACCTTGGAAAGGCAGAGGGAGGAAAGGAAAGGGGGGACAGCGAGGGAGTAGGTTTGGTCCCCAAACTGTTCTAAAACTTCTCTGTGCTGGAGGTGAGACCCCGCCAGGACTTGTTGATAACATCACGTGCAGGTGACGTCAGCGTACGTCCTGCCTCGGGTCCTGGCCTCCTCCCTCCCTTTTCCCCCCAAGCTTCCCCGGGAAGTCAGGGTTTGAGCTCTTACTCAGGGCTTATTCAGGCTCAAGTCAGAAAAGGCGCAGAGCAGTGAAACAGATGGTAGGATAGCCCTGCCATCCAGCCACCTCAGGGGCCCAGAGGGGTGAGGGAATGCTGAGAGGGGAAGCAGCAGGAGAAGAGGGTCCTCCCGCTCCGAGCCGCCACCCTGCCCCACCTTCGCCCAGCTGGTGGGCAGTCCTACCCTGCTGGTGGCCTGGCTGCTGTCCCTCCACCCCAGGTTTCTGAGCAACCTTTCCACAAGGCCGCTGGACTTCATGGTGTCTGGCTGGGCTCTTGGCTGCAGGGCCTGAACAATGCTGGGGCCTGGCCTGGGGCTTCCTGGAAGCAGCCTGGCTGAGGCAGCGCTTCCCTTGGGTGGAGGGGAGGCTGTCTGGCTGGTGTGTGGAGGAGCCTGGCCCTGGAAGTGGAGGGAAGTGCAGGCGGGAAGGGGGCAGGTCGCTGCTCCAGGAAGTGGGGTGGGGAGGATGTGGGGGAGGCCAGGAGATCAGATTCCCAGGATCTACCCTGCTGGGAGTGTCAGCCTAAGTTCTTTGGCTCTCCCCATCTCCCCCGACCTGCCTCCCACCCGGGTGCAGGGCTCTGTGGTCCTGAGATCCAGCCCTGGAACCAGCTAGTGGCGCAGGGTGGGAATTCAGGTCTCAGGGCAGGGCTCAAGGGCCGGTGGAGAACACTGTGTCCCAGCCAGTCCCTAGCCTGAACTCTTACGCTCCCTTGGGACTTCCTGTGGGAAGGGAGTGGGACTGGGAACCGGTGCCCCTGCCAGCGCAGGACTCAAGATCTTGAGGGTGAAAGAAAGGAGGGATGAGGCCGTCTTGTCGGATGGGAAAAGGGGCTTGCAGTGCCCCCTCAAGGCCAAGTTCCAGCCAGGAGGCCTAACTGTCCACAGGATGGGTCCATTTTGCTCTAACCCAAAGCACCTGGAAGTTCCTCCTGAGGACCCCAGCTTCTCTCCAGATACAACCCACAGTTCCTGGCCCCTTCCTCAGACCTGCACCTGAGACTGCTGCGGATCCTCCCTCACTCCCCCCACAGGACGCTACCTTCATGGCTCTTCTGGGCCTGGCTCTCCTTCCTCTGTGGCTGTCACTGGGCCTGAGGACCGGACAGGAGGCCCCCTCCCAACACACACTCCACCCCCTCTAGGGCCTCCTTCGTCCCTCCTGGGAATAGGGCCAACTTCCTGTCCCAGGAGTCAAGGGAAGGAGGTGGATGAGGCCTTGGAGAGGATGCAACAACCTTCCTAAACAAGGGTCAACGGCCTGGGGGTTCTCAGCCCAAGCCCTGGACAGCAGCCTTTGGAATGCTGTAGCTGTCACTTGAAAGAATGTACCAGCGTGTCATCCTCATTTGCATGGTATTTACTGAATGTCCAGTGCCACTCCCCCAGCTCCGGCTTCTCTCCCAGGGTCCCTCAGGGCCTCCCTCCTCTGCCTTATGTCCATCTAGATGAAGGGCTGGTCTAGTCCTCTCTGTGACGCTTCAGAATTGTGGCCAGACTGAGAAGCCCAAGGCCTCTGTCTGTATGCTCCAGTTCTCCAGGAAGCCTGTGGCCCATGTACCCTGGCTTGAAGGTGGCACCTGAGTGGCAAGGTGTGGGCCGGTCCTGTAACTTGAGAGGGTTGCCTCTTCAATCCCTAGAGTCCTGGCTGTGTCCCAGGACATTCCAGGCCGATGGCCAGGTGGGCAAGTGGCCCTGGCCTGCTTCAGCACCCTGCCCTGCTGGCAGAGATGGGTCAGGGCAGTGCCTGGGTGACTGTGCTTCCCTAACCCAGCTTTCCCTCTGCTCCTAAAGGATAGAGTCTCACATCTGCTGTCTCTGCTGGGACTGGAAGCCCGGCCCCCTCTGGGACAGGTCCCCAAACATCCTCTGGCCTCACCGAACTGATCAGCCCACCCAGACCTAGAGAAGCGAGAGTGACTCAGTGACGGCAGCGAGGGCCGGAGGCTCTGAGTGCCCACCATGGGAGTGGGGGATTTCTGAAAGGACAGGGGCAGCGTGTGCTGGGGAGTAGCTGGGGCTGCCTCGCTGGATCCCATGGATCCTCGCCTCCAACCTCCTGCCTGGAATATTCCAGAGCCTTTTTGCTTCTCCCCAGACGGGCCCCTTCTCACTCTGAAGCCTTGGGTTTGTTTGGAGAAACCCCTCCACCGACCCACACACCCCCCTTCCTGGAAATAGCTGTGGTTGGATGAGAGGCTGGGAGCCGGGCCACAGAGGAGTGAGGCCCAGTAAAGGAGGGAGGGGATGGGAGGTAGGACTCAAGGGTGTGTCCAGAGGGACCGGGGGTGTCTAGGCAGGTCGGAATAGAAGGATATAGGACAGCTGATTGACAGGAGGGATCAGCGTCATCTGCCCACTGCACTCTGCCTCAGTGTCTGTCCCAGATGGGAGGAAAAAGTTTGCATGCACGCTGCCAGGCCAAGGCTACAACGCTGCTGCCAGATGCCAAGGGCATCTTGTGTTCAAAGTGCGCTTGTCGCTGGAGCTGGGGACGTTGGCAGCGAGCGGCCCCACCTTAGAGCAGTGCGCAGTGAGCCCCGGGAAGGCGTGGCGGCGAGAGCTTGGACCACAGCGGTGCCCCGCCCCCTGGCCAGCCAGGGTCGCCAACCGCCCCCCCCCGCCGCCCACGCAGGACGGTGCGGGCCGCAGCCCCAGCCTCAGCTCCCGCCATGCCCGACGCTCCCCGAGCCCCGTGGCTCCGCGCCCCCTGGCGCCCGCCCTGGCTCGGACCGCGCGCTGTGACGCACAGGCCGCCGCCCGCGCTCCCGCCCGGCGTGGCGCAGGCACTCACCTGTCGGGGGCGCCCCGAGGGCCGGGGGTGCGGCGGGCCGGGGCAGCAGCAGGGGGCGCCCCCGGGCCAGCCCATCCCGGCCGGCCGCGCAGCGACGCGCGGGAGGCGGCGGACGGGCGCTCGGCTGGCTCCCTCCCGCCGCGCCCTGTGCCCGCTGCCCGCCGTCTCCTCCCGCCCTCCGGTTCCCTCCTTCTTTCCGGGCTCCAATCGTCACCTTCCCCCCCGCTCCCCGCCCGCGCCGCCTCCTTTCTCCCTCCTCTCCTCCCACTGTCCTTCCCGCGAGCGGCTCAGGCAGCTCCGGCCGAGGCTTGCGGACCGAGCCGGGGAGGGACGGCGCGTTTGCGGACAGCCTGCAGGGGGGCACAGACGCCCGAGGAGAGAAACGTGCGAGCGGCACAGACCCCGCAGACAACGGCGGTGGGGTCTCCGGATGCGGGACCTAGTCTGATCCTGGCCCGAACCAGGCCAGGCCTGGTGGGGGCGCTAGACTTAGACACCTAACGTTACCGCCCGGCCAGGTCTCAGGGTGCCGCTTCCTGGAGTTTTCTCTCCTCTTTTCCCGGAATTAAGCTATGGACCATGGTCATAGGGGAGGGATGTGGCCCTAGCATCTTCGAACCTGTTACCATTCCCGAGTTCCCAGCATTGCTCCGCAGATTAAACTCCTTTGCTGTTACCTTCCCCGCGGGCATCTCCGTTTTGGAATCAAAGGAGCTATTGGACTTCAGGGCTGAGAAGTGGGAACTGCCTCGAGCTCGGCGCCGCGGTGGGTGCGCAAAGCAACCCAGCACTGCCTGCTCAAGCCCTCTGGGCCTGCCGGCCTGCCTCTGCCTGCCGCCCTGCCGTCTCTCGGCGGAGCTGCGCTCATCCTGTTCTGGCAAAGGCTGGGTTTGGGCGGTCTGGTTCTGATTACTGCAGAATGGAGCACCTGACTGCAGTCTGGCAGCTGGGAAGAGGCTGGGCAGCCTGGCTGGTGGATCTTACAGATCAGTGGGCGCTTTATAGCAGCTGGAGCCCCGGGGGCCTAGAGCTGCGCGGGGGGGGGGGCGGCGGATGGCCGCGGCCATGGAGCGAGAGAAGCAGAAAGGGAGAAAGGGCCCAACACAGTGGAAGAGCTGGATGCTCAGGGGGAAGTGCAAGGTCGATGCCTGCAGCTAGCTCTTAACACCCAGCCCTTCTTGGGCTTGGGCTGGGTGCTAGGATACATCAGCCCTGGATGAAGATTTTATCTGTGAAGTCACCCAGGAGAGAGCTGCATTGTTTGGATCCCAAGGGTGGGCGGGACTGGAACTTCACATCGGGCTGGTATCCTGCCTAAGCAGCCTGAGAGGAACTGCAAGAGGAGGAGTCACAGATGGGTACTGAACCCTCCCTCTGGCCTGACCTCCGCCCTCCAGGGCAGAAGTGGGCGGCTTGGGGAGCGCCGGGTCTGCCAGCCCGGAGCAGCAGGGCAGGGGAGAGGAGAGCCCGGCTGCTGTGGGTACCAGTGACCACCCACTGACTCCCCCCCCCCCCCCCCGTGAAGACGCTCTCACCTTGACTATGCAGAGAGAGGTCCATCTTGGTACGGAGGGGAGAAGGCCCTCTTCCACAGCCTGAGATCTCATGCCCATGACTGATGCAGTCAGTCTCTTGGGTGGGTCTTGAGAGTTGTCCTGGCTGAAGAGCACTGGGCCAGAGCCTCACTGGCCGGTCTGGGCTTTAAGAACCAGGAAGGGCAGTGTGGGGCAAGGGCCGAGCCAACTCCAGAGGCGGACCTCCTGGGGGACAGAGCAAGCATTGTCCAACCAGGAGGTTGCTGCAGCTGGGCGGGAACAGAATTTTCTTCCAGACTTTTGTGGAGGCGGAAAGGCAAGTCCCCCTTCACTCGCAGCCCTGGGGGTATAATGGTTGCTGAGAAACGAAGCTTATTTGTCAAGTGTTGCTCCCAAAGCAGATATGACGCTCTTAACTTCCTGCAGAGGACATGCTGTGAGCCAGAAGCACTCGGTGACACAGCAGGAACCGGGGCCTTTGCCTGGTTCAGTTAGGAGTGTCCCCAGCCTAGACTCAAGCCTGTCACGTGAGCACTGTGCTTACATTCTGCCAGCTGACAGGAGCAGATGGGCAGTGAGGATTGGCCCCAACCCTGCAGCTAGGAGGCTCCACACGTGGAAATGACACCACCAGGCCTAGCCTCCTAGCATAGTCCAGGAGGGTCTTTAACCCCTCTTCTCCCAGGTGTTGACTGTCTGCAGCTGGATGGCGACCATGCGTACTGGGACTAGCGTCTGAGCAGAGCCTGGGAAGCTCGCACAGCACAGCTGCTTGTGGATTCCAACCTGCCAATTTTGGCCTTGTTAGAAAACAAAAGCATTGGCAAGGCCGTGGTGGCACACTCTGATCCCAGCCCTGGGGAGGCAGAGGCAGGTGGATCTGAGTTTGAGGCCAGCCTGGTCTGCAGCGTTCCAGAGGAAGCAGCTGCCTTTGAGGCCAGCAGCCAGTCCCAACACTCGTTCCCCATCTTGGATACATCTGGATGAGTCCCAATTCCTTGGGACTCGGGGCTGAGGCTCTGCCTCTACTCTAAGCCCTTTTCCTTTCAGCGATAAGCAGCTTTATCTGGAAAACTCCTCCCTTGAATCTGAGGCATCTCACGAAGGACAGTGGTCTCTATGAACTGCTCCACGGCAGCTTACTGCACACAGTGTGGACTGCGAGGAGGCATGGCCCGCACCACGCAGACTCAGGTGTTAACACTTGGTGAAAGCAATGCTGGGGGTTGGAGCAGATGAAGACAACCCTCTGCCATGCAAAACCGGAGATGGGGGAAGGAGAGCTGTTCACAGGGAGGGGAGAATAAAGCACAGGGAATACCAGAAAAATTTCAGCATTTATCAACTTTAAAGACTGGATTTATTTGGAGAAAAACAAAAAACCCTCAACCCAAAGGATGGGATTTTACATCTCAAGACATCTCCCAAGTAATGTCTACAGATTACAAATCATTTTCATAGAAGATATTTTTGTACAAATTTTACATGTATTCAGGAGCGGGACATAAGTCAACCCCTGTTTTAATTTTAACAGAGGAGCAAAGGAGGAGAGTGGGACAAAACAGCTTTCTTTTGGATGCAACTATCTGGAAGGGAAATAGACAAGAAGAGGGCAAACTACCTTTTCATTGTCTACAACCAATGGTTTTTAAAAACTCATTCAACCGTGGGTATCTGTAAAAGCCCACTTCAAGCTACTCGGCAATCAAACCCACCGCATGAGTGATTTGCTACACCCACTGCTGCAGCACGCCAATGCTCCTGCACAGCAGGCCAAGGACTTCACATTAAGACCAAGGTATTATTTGTCTGCAGGTCCTGACTTCCCACACAGGAAGCTTGCCATCTTTGGAGCTGATCCCTCACATCAAAGCAGACAGGCCAAGCGACTGTGCTGCAAGAGAAATCAGGACCCTGTTCAATACTTCTTTGCATTATCCTTTATTCTTGAGGGGAGTCAAGAAGCCAACTCTCCTAAGCAGAAAACCACAGTCTAGGTCACATACATTATAAACCCAAGCGCCGGCATGGGGTTCTAGTGAAGGGAACTTATAGAAACCACAAAACAGCCTAGTCAAGGTGGAAGACCTCCAACTCAACTCACCCCATTTATGCACTTCTATTCACCCCCAGCCCATCAATTAAGTACCCTGACCCCCAAGGGGAGAAAGCAGCAGGAGCAGGCAGACAGGGGCAGGAACCAAGGACACCACAGATCTGGTTTGCTTTAGAAAAGCAGTGATTCCTCAGGCCACAGCTTCTGGCGGCCAAGATAAACCTTCTGTGGGAGCAGGTGTGTGACTTAAGAGGCTGCTCTTGGAAAGCTGACAATGCCATCAAGAACACAAGATAACCAGAGTGGCAAGGTTTTGAAAGAATGTGGGTATGCTCGAGCCTTTAGAGAGGACAGTGTTTAGAGGGGCAAAACCAGGACACACAGGGCTGGAACTCCCCACTCCCCCAAGTGCTTCCTCACCCACGAAATGCCCATTCTACCCACGCGTTCACTGGAGGTCACACCACTCCCCTCACGACCTGGGCTAAAATACCGATCACCTCCCCAAGCTTTTCAACCACGATTGAGTTCCCATTCACTTTGGTCCCCAAGCGGTACTACTTGTTAGTGGCCTGTAGACTCACTCCCAACTACCCCCTTAGGGGGTAAAAAATAAAAACATTTCCCCCCAGGCTGGCCCAGTTCACTCAGAATTAAAGTACAAGGGCTGGCAGCCTCCTGGAGACTAAAACAACTTGAGAGACTAAATCTACCTTTCTAAGGATGGAAATTTATTCAGGTACTGTTTGGGGATTCATAGGTGCCACCATAGGGTAAGAATTAAAAGGTAGAAATCTCACTCCTCCTTGCACTATCTCCACTGCCTCACTGGTGTGACAAGCCGCACCGTCACTGCATTTCTGCTGAACGGAGCCCCAGGCACTGGCCAGCACAGGTAACTGCTTGGTATCATCAGAACACGCAACTTCCCCATTCACAAGCAGGGGCCACATCTCTGGCCACCATGGTGATTCTCCAGTTACTTCGATGCTTTAAAAGGCTGCAGCAGCATGCAAAAGAATTTCATTTCATTTAAAAAAAAAAGTTAAGAAAGGTCTTCAGGAGATGGTGAGTTTATTTGTCTTGTCTGGATAGAGGTTTGATGTGCTCTCGAATGTTCCGGGGTGGAGACCAGGAGAACGCACAGGGTGTGGGCATCTACTCAGTGTGGCCGTCCCCCTCATCCTCATCCTCACCGTCCACAGAGAGAGCAGCATACTTGCTTGCAGAACTGAACTTCTGTCAATAGAGAGGGACAAGGTAATGGGAACTCAAAATCCTACCAAAACCTAGAAGCAGAATGCTACTGCTCTGGCATAAATGAGAAGTCCAGACCACAGTCATTCCTCTGTGGGTAGCATGTTCTAGGGCCGGGGACACACGTGAACTCACAAGCCATCGACACCCTCTTTCTGAGAGCCGAGAAAGGCCGTCTCAAAAGCAAAACAAGCCCACCTTAGCTTTTCTCACTAATTTGAATGAACTCTGAGAGCTCATTTCCAATTCCTCTAGTGTCAAGAAAGAGTTGAGATGCAGAGCCGAGAGAAGAGGAGCAAGCACACGGCACTTACGGAGGCTGGAGTCTCCTCAGGTTTCTTTGGCTCAGGAGCAGATCTGGAGTCTTGATCTTTCTTGCCGTCTTTCCTACAGAAGCAACAGCACAGACCCCTATTCAACAGTGTTCCTTGCATAGCACATTACTGTTAAGACTCCCCAAATGTAACCGTGCGTGCGTGAGTCTATTTCTTCACAGTGGCAGAACTGGCCACACTGGGGAAAGCGAAGAACTCCTTCATAAAGACTCCCGCATCTACCATCAACAACTCACAGACAGCGAGGAGAAACCACATACCTATCCGACTCCTCCCAGCGCTCTTTGTGCCCGTCCCCAGGGCCACGGCTGGAGCTCCCAGTTTGGCCTTTTGGGACACTCATTCCATCGATTTTATTTTCATCTGTTAAAGCAGAAATACAAAAGCAAATTCAAGGCATATAAAGTGACCTATCTTCCTGCTTTCCTTTAAGCTGAAGAAAACACTTTTAGGGAAAAGCGTTGCCACTCTACACCAGCCTAAGGCGTTCCTACTGCAGTGAAGACCACCTGGAAAAGCAACACGGACAAGAGCTAGATTGTGCCATAGTGACCTTGGCTTGCAAATGGTGATATTTCCAACTGGGACGGACATGTTTATTCCTGTCCAATTAATTTCCCCACAAGGGCTGGCTTTACCAGGAAAAGAGGCAGTTTCAAGTACTTTTAGGTGGCCAATCCTGCCTTCTACTGGCAGGAAACGAACATTACTAACTGGGTATATTTCCAGGACAGCCAAAGCTACACTGCAAAACTTGTCCAGAGGCCCCCCTCCAACAAAGAAACACCAACAAACAGGGGTACAAGACAGTCAAAACCCATTAACTCTTGAAGCAGTGGAAGACTGAGAGGGGAAGGGCAGACAACGTCAACAGTGTGGCCACTGGTAAGGTGCCAGCACTTGCAATCCTCAGTAAGTCCAGGAGGCCAGACCCTCAGAAAAGCCGTGAAAGCACAACAGAGGTTAGGGAAGGGGACTGAAAGGAAGAGACAGGAGAAGCATGCAGGGTGGCAGTGATGACTGTGCATGAAACACTTCATGTATGAAAGCTGTCGCTGTGAAACCCTAAAAAATTTCCTCTTGCAGGCAGTGGTGTTCATACCAGCACTCAAGAGGCAGGATGATCTCTGACTTCTGAGGTCAGCCTGGTCTATACAGAGAAACCCAGGCTCAAAACAAAAACAAACAAAAATTCTTTGCCGTGTGTACTGCCTGCACGTGTGCGGCATGTATACCTGGTGTGTGGAGGCGGGGAGGGCATCAAGTACCGGCAAGGAATGGTGCTGGGAATTGAACTGGTGTGTTAGGCCCTGGACGTGTCTGCATTCCAAGCTTTAACTGGGTTTAAAAGCTACTTCTCTTGGCATGGGCTCACCTTTCCTTGATGGTCCTTCCTCAGAGGACTGAGCTGGGGCTACCTTCCCTCCACAACTAGAACAAAGCAAGCAATCAACCATCAGTTTCTACAGGAAAGACAATACAAGCTTACACATTTTCTGAACGTAGTAGTTTTCTTTACAGAGATGCCCGCATGCATCCTCAACACTGTGATTACTACAGCGTAGAAAGACACCGAAAGCAGCCACTTTCACTCAAATCAGAGAGCGTAGCCTGAGCCTTCTGTTTGCAAAAATTGGGAAAATTTAAGAGCTTCTTAAGTCACTAAGCATGGACAGTGTTTCCCAGGGCAAAGCATGTCTACCTAGTTTTGTGGTAAATACTCCCATCACAGCTGATTTCAACCCATCAAAGTGATGTCAACTGGCTAATGAAAATCAAGAAAAGAGCTTGTTTTGAGAGTATATATTGTAGAGGAAGGAGGCAAGCTCGCCTGCAACACTACAAAGGCCGCCCCTCAGGGCACCGTCAGGGAAGCAGCTGCTGCTGCAGGCCTACTCACCTTGTAGGGGACGGCTGCTCTGTGTCTGAGCTCTGAGATCGGGCAGGAGGGTTAGAGCTTCGCTTCACCCACGCATTCTCCTTTGGTGGAGGGGCTGGCATTACCTTTAGGGGCTGATCGGATTTAGGAGGTTTAGAGGCTGGAGAGTGACAGTCTTCTTCTTTATTGAGGGTTTCATTTTCTAGAGACTTCTCACTCTCTCTCCTTCGTGTATCTGTCGGGGGAAGAGACACCACTGTAGACTGTTCATCTGGACTGCATCAGCACACCAACTCCTCTTTAAGTGAAGACTAACTTGGCTCCTTTTTTGTTCTAGAATTACAGCTTATCTGCCTGTTAGGGTTAGGATGGCCTTAACCAGGGAGGACATACACACGTGAATGGGACTTGCAATCAAAGCTCAACTCCAGCTCAGCAGACAGAGACTGGAAGACAACTGCCTTTACATGGGAACAAAGAGCAGACACTTGCATTTATAGAAAAACTACTCTGGAACCATACAACCTGATTTGCCAGGTGTCTCCTACGTTTGAAGCACACGGTCTACCTAAGTGGCCACACAGACCAACAGCCCACTTAACCTAACCAGAAGGAGCACTACATCATGTCACTGGGCTACTACACAGGACAAACATTTCCAGAAAACTCTTACAACCCTTGGCTCAATTTACAAATCACTTTGGCCTTGGGCTGTTTTAAAATACTCAAGTACAAGTAAACTTGCAGATTTGTGAGCTTAAGCAATAGCAGGTCACAGAGGAAGGGAGTGCTGTAATGAGCCACCCAGGACATTGGATACATCGGTGAGCAAGCGGTCAGTAACTGGTGAGGAGGAATGACCCAAGGACACTGCTTTGAAGAGCTCAAAATCCAGTGCTAATAAGGTGTCTCTGAGAAAACAACATATAATGGTGACAAAGAAAATAGGGGCTGGCAAGAAGGCGCAAAAGGTATGGTCGCTTGTCACCAAAACCTGCTAACCCCCAGAGCTCAATAATGACTCCACTCATGGAGAAAATAGACTGCTCCAAGTTCTCTGCCCCTGTATCATAACGCCAGTCCCTACTCCTCCACAAAATAAATTAAAAAACAAAAGCAGCTGGGTGTGAAGGCTTATATGTGGTTTCCTACCACTGGGGACGCAGAGGCAGGCGAATCTCTTTTGAGTTTTCGGCCAGCCTGGTCTACAAAGTGAGCCCAGAACAGCCAAGGCTACACAGAAACCCTGTCTTGAAAAACCAAACCAAACCATCACCATCATCTCCACCAAAAAACCCACCAGCAAAAACAAGACAAATCTAACAGTCAAACACTCTCTTTAGTGAAAATTAAAAGTTGCTCTTCAGGCTTTTGGAGGCAAGAGATGTGAAAGCCCATCAGACCTCACTAACTCAAGACCTTCCGAGCACCACTGGGCTCAAGGGCAATGGAGTGTGCTCAGGTTCAGGACACCACGGCCATGGAAACAAGACTGAAGCTCACACTGCAAAGTGCCTGCACACTCTGGTTGTGCAGAAGAGGGTTCTGTTGCACCCCCTGGTCAGACTTACTTCTCCCGGATGTGGCTGAGGTCCCGGTTTGCGATGACTCACTTCCTGTCCTTGATCGTTCTCTTTCCTGAGTTTCTTCGCTTCGCCAACTTGGGTGTCTACACACAAGAGGTTAAAAACAAACAAACAAACAAAACAAAACCGATATTCAGTCCACGTAAGGGCACTGCAAACATGATACACATTGTTTATAGAAATCAACTTTTATAAATATTTTTTTTGGTGAGTGCAGGCCAGAAGACTGTTTTGGGACACTGTTCCTTAGAAGCTATCCACCTTGCTTAATTTTTTGCACGTTTTCTCTGCATGTGCTTGCACCATTTGTGTGCCTAGTATGTGTAGACCACGGAACTGGAGCTAGAGATGGTTGTGGTGGGAATCAAACTCCGGTCCTCTGGAGGAGCAGCAGTGTTCCTAACCACTGAGCCATCTCTCCAGGCCTGACAAGTCTGTCTTGGACAGCGCTGACAAGCAACCACCTGCGCCTGTGCTTGTCTCTACAGAACCTTTCAAAGCACACGCCAGCAGGGCCAGCCTTTTACTCAGGCGCTCAGCTCAGCCACACAGACCCACATCACTAACCAGCCCTGTGACCTTGTCACATGGCCTATCATGTCCTCAGACCATTCTAGGGCAGCAGGCAACATGTGCTGGCTCTAAATGTTCCAGGTTTCCATGTTAGCCTCCTTCAACCCGATCACAACTCTGAAAGTTGTTCGCACAGAACACTGCTGAGCTTTCCTAGTAAATTCTAAAAATAGACTTTTATGCTGGGTATGGTGGCAAATATCTTTAATCCCAACACTGAGGAGGGAGGGACAGATAGACCTGAGCCTGAGGCTACCCTGGCCTAGCACAGTTGGAACTAGAGATCTTGCCTCAAAGAGAACAAAACAAAACAAAACATACCCAACAATTTTTACTATTCCTTACAATCAACAGATGATACAAGCACAGAGCAGGGCACGAGTATGCGGCCTGTCTGGCCTCAGTGATTTCTGGACAGGCCTGTGAGGCTCTTTAAAAACCAAAAGTAAAGAGAATCTTTTGCTGCTGCTTTTTTTAAAAGACAAGGTCATGCAACATACATGAAGCCCATCTTAATGCCAAACTCAGAGCAATTCTTTTGCCTCAGGCTTAATGCTGAAATTACAGGCGTGTGTCATCATGATCATCAATAATTTTATAGCACTTTCTAATTTCTACTTAGCTCACCCTCATGAGCTTTTTACTTGACAGCCTTCCTAAAGCAGACAGGAAACTTCTCTTTGTGTTAGTGACATAGTCACATGGAGAGATGAGCTGGCCTGACCCTCACCTCATTCAGCTGGTTCTTTATAAAACATTATGCATGGCTGGTGAGATGACTTGGTGGGAAAGGCCAAGTCGAGACCCACACAGCCCTTCTGACTTCTGCATGTATGCCAGCCACACACACAGTAATAGAGGCATGTAAATCTATTTGCACAAAAACAGGAATGAGTTATTTACTTCTGTAAGAAGGGCCACCTATGTCTATGGTGAGGCTAGCACAAGTCTGTGAAAGCTTGGAGGCACAGCAAGTCTTTAGTGTCTGCCTGGCCCCCTGAAGGACCCCACCCCACACACTTCCCAGGACATCCACGGGCTACAAGGAGGCGCAGGGAGCCCGCAGAGGACCACGCACCTCTCCCGGGGCCTGCGGTCCAGCTTGGGCTCCTCCAGCTGCCGCTGCAGCTTCTCCTGCTCCTTCTGCAGCCGCTCCTCCACTTCTCTTTCTCTGGCTGCCGTGTCCACAGGCTTGGCCCCTCCAAAGATAGAAGCCGCTCGGCTGGACTGGGAGGTGCTAGCAGAGGAATCATCTTCCTTAGGAGTACTCCGAGGCTTTAGGTTCAGTTTGGGTCTTTGGGGGGGACCTAAGTTAAATGAAACTCTAAGTAATAGTTTCCAAACCGTCAGAAGGTGACGGCTGAAAGCCAGACTGTAGACACAACTCTTATGGTTTTGCTCAAAGATCTGGTCTGGAGACAAGCATCTTCAACAAACTATCAGGACCTTGTCTCGGCATGACAGGGAAGATCCTAGAGGTGTGTGTCCATGTGCGTGTGTGTCCGTGAAAGAGAACAAGAATGTGAAGGCCAGAGAGCTCCAAGAATCTACCTGTCCATAGTCAATGACCCCAATACAGGTGCAGGCGAACACACCAGCCCACCATCTTTAAAAATGTTAGTGCTGGAGGTCTGACCCCATATTCTGGTTACCTGCAGTGCACAGGAGGTACTTTTATAGACTAAGCTATTTCCATGGCCAAGGGACTCTCTATCTAGTTAAGATTTTTGTATGAATTCTTAGTCTGCCCCCCCCATTATCAGAGTATTTTCAAAATAAACCTAAAATTTAATAAAGTTTTTTTTTTTACCCTTGATCAGGATGAAAAGCAGGGCCTCGTATATGCTAGGTTACACCCTAAATCCAGAAAGCTGATTATGAAAGACAGTGACTAGGAAGGAAGCCTGTGAGTGAATCGGCTGATTTAACTAACAAAACAACACATGCCCACCTGCGCGGCCTTCACGTGTGTGTAACCGAATAGCATTCTATTTAGCTATCGCACACCCCACCACTAGGGCACTTGGTAGGATGGTGTCCAGTGAGCACCAAACTTGCTTGTCTCTACTTTGTCAGCACTAGGATTACACACTTGCCTAGTTTTTCATTTTCAGGTGAACTTATGAATACTAGTTAGCACGTGTCCCTGGTGCCTTCTGAGGTCACAAGAGGAGCTGGAGTTATGGGTGGTTGTGCGCCAACACGTGAGCGCTAAGGGCTGAACCTAGGTTTTCTACACCAGCATCAAGCATGCTTAAGTGCTCAGCCACTGCCCAGCTTTTTTGTGTGGGGCTGTGACAGAGCTCTGGTCCTCCGGCTCGCATGGCAACACTGCGTCACGAACCACCTCAGATCTTTAATGTGAGATGTAAGGTAGCAGTTTCTACAACTTCCAAAACATTCTCACCTGCCCGCCTTTGTCAAGGAGCAATTATCATCACATTTAAGATGAAAGAGGCTCAGAAACATAAGCCAGGATCTGGCAGAGTAGACAATGGAGTGAATATAATTACCAACCTCCACTGTTCCTCCCATTACAGTTCTTCCTTTTCCTGTAACATGTCCACATATGACAAAACCAAACAGCTCACAGAGCACATGCATGTTTAGGTGTTAGACAAAAAACTACAATAGGTGATAGTCTCTATGTAAATTTGGTAGGAGAATCAGATAATATTAAGTTTGTCAGGAGTATGTTCACATTAAAGACACAGGACAGGCTGGTGGCACAACCCAGCAGGTAAAGATGCTTGCTGCTACTTGACCACCGGAGTTTATTTCCTGGCTCCACACGGCAGAAAGACCAGACTCCACAACTGTCCTCAGACCTCCATGCACATGGGAATATAAGTATGTGTATCAAATTGAGTGTTTATATATGTGTGAATATACACCCATCTCTCTATACATACAGACAGCTGTGGCTGGCCTGGAACTCACAGGGATCTATCTGCCTCTGGCCCCCAAGTGCTGGGATTAAATGTGTGTACCACTGGCAGTACGAACTTTTAAGATAGCACTTTAAGCTTTGTTCAGTGAAGGTTTTCAGGTGGCTAACAGTTACGGGATTGAAGACTGAGCGCGTACCCAAGAGGGTAGATGTAGAAGTGGTAGATACCACATAGTCTAGGACAGCCCTTTGCTCACTGTCAGAGTTACCTTTCTTTCTCAGATGTGGCTATGAAGCTCGTGACCAAACATTCCTTACAAGCTGTCAGATAATTCCTTACACAGCAGTCTTTCAGATGGCATGTGTGAGAACTGAGCGTGACAGTGCTTTGTTTCAGCAACGAGGGACATAATTTCCAAAGTAAGTTCCCAAAAATTTCACCACCTACAAAACCAGTAATATCTATTTTTGACATCACCACACCAACTACTGACTGGGACTTTCACTTTCTTCACTTAGAGTACAGGGCAATAGAAGTGTCTGCCTTTTCCTTTCCTACTGCTCACTTCCTTTATCAGTGAGTACCTCTGTCATCACGCCGGTAATCGTCCCGGGAGTAATCATCTCTGGAACTCCAAGACCGATCATCCCGCCTCTCGTAACGGTCTTCATAGCGGTCCCCACCTCCTCTGTAGTCATCATCTCTACGGTACCCGCTTCCGAACGCTCTTCTGCCGCTGCCTATCCTGGAGTCATAGCCTAGAACAGACCTCAAATTGTGGCCACACGGAAAGGGCATTCTTAACAATTCTTAACGCATTCTTAATGCGGTCACAGAGCATTACTCTGACTACCTCACCTCGGTCATAGTCTCTGCTGCCTCGGTCATCATAGCGATCCCGGCCCCCATAGCGGTCCATGTCTCGGCGTGGGCCGTCCCGATACCCATCCCGATAGCCATCCCGGTACCGGTCTGAATCGTAACGATCTCGATACTCTAGAAAGAAAAGAATGTAGGTAACACCGCTGCCCTCCCAACAGCTGATAATGTTGGCTCACTAGACGAACTTGATTTAATGAGTTCTATCCACTATGATTCACTTTTATATAGTTGAACCACACCTTCAAACCAGAACCATTTGTACCGAGTTAAAAAATCCCTCAGTATTTCTTAAAAAACAAACCAACCAACCGTCGACCCCTGATGTGTGCTGGGCCTGGAGCTTGCTCAGCAGATGCTTACCCAGCACACAGGAGACTCCAACTACCACACAGGAGGTGTGAACGGAGGATGGAGGTTAAGACCAGTTCTTGTCCCCACCCCAACACCACAAAACACGGACAGGAACTTCCCTGATGAACTTTGCTGGTGTTTTTTTCCCTTGGTGGGTGGGGTGATGATGAAAGTTTCTAAATATCCCACAACAAATTCTCGAATGATCTTTAAATACATGTAAGCACAAAACACAACACAACTGGGATTTTGTGCTTGATACTAAACAAGACTGCTTCAAAAAGCCTTAGCATGAGGGTAGAGACAGCTCAGCAGACCAGCGCTCCCGCCTCTGTGAGCCTGACCACCCTAGTGACTGTTAAAAAGAACCTGGAGGTGGCAGTGGCTGAGGGGATGCTCACTGCTCTTGCAGAAGGTGGAGTTACGGCTCCAGCTCAGGAGTAGCCAGCCCCCTCTGCGCATAGTGTTCTGGCGTCCACCCCCCCACAATTTCATAATACGTGTATTTTGCTGTGCTGGACTTGCTTTGTAAACCACGCTCTGAGACCCACCTGCCCCCGCCCCCAGAGTTCTGGGGATAAAGGTGTGCACCACCACACCCGACAGAAATAAAATCTTTTATTCAAAAAATTATTTACTTTATTATGCGTACAGTGTTCTGCCTGCACGTACACCTGCATGCAAGAGGGCACCAGATCTCACTCTAGATGGTTGTGAGCCACTATGCTGAGAATTGAACTCAGGACCTTTAGAAGGGCAGCCAGTGCTCCTAACCTCTGAGCCGTCTCTCCAGCCCAGAAATAAAATCTTTTTTTTTAAAAGATTTATTTATTTTATGTATATGAGTGTTCTATCTGCATTTACACCTGTCAGAAGAGGGAATCAGTTCACATTATAGATGGTTGTGAGCCACCGTGTGGTTGCTGGGAATTGAACTCATGACCTTTGGAAGAACAGACAGTGCTCTTAACCACTGAGCCATCTCTCCAGCCCCCAGAAATAAAATCTTAAGGTGGTGTTGAGGCACACAATTTTATTCTCGCTACCTAGGAGGGTTACGGAGGCAGATTGAGTTTCAGGCCAGCCAGGACTACAGTGAGACCACCGGAAAAACAAACAAAACTTAGGCATAACCCAATACAGTACTGTCACATTTGTTTTTTCCCTAGAGTTTTAAATGTATTTTTATTACACGCAGACTGTGCTATAAATGCAGAATCTTCCTGCTTATTTTGCAGACTTCACTCCTGCCGTGCAGGGCAGTGGTTAGCCTCAAGTGTCGCTCCTCAGCAGCACCCATCTTATTCTGGATCCACTTTTACCCCCCCACATCTGGAGTCCAGCTGAGGCCCCCCTGCTTGTGTGAGGACGACTTTATACTATACTTAGCTGACCGACTGAGCCACCTCTTTCCCCACTGACCCTTCTTTATAAAGAGACACGTGCACTTGTTGTTTGGTTAACATTTTTCATCAGCTTATCAAATTCCTTTTCTCCATTTGTCAACGATTTATATTATCAAAACGAGTATCCCCAACACATCACAGAAACAAAACTTTCTAAGTCGCTCCTCAATTTCTAACCTAATGTCCCATCACCAAACAGACCCAAGCTGCGATCTGAAACTCTGAACTTACTGTCTCCAAAGCTGTCGTCACCTCTTCTAGGAGGGTAGTCATCGAAGCTGTCTGCGGCAGGGCGGGCCCTCCAGTCTGTGTCTGTTTTGTCAGAATCTCGATTTCTATCTCGACCAAAAGAACGATCATCCCTGTCTGCAGACAGAGAAAACAAGCAAGTTAGCTTACCAAGACACTACTCCCTTCTCAGACACGGCCTTCTCGTCAGGCCGCGCGCTCTCATCGTCATCTGTCGCTCAGGTGTCACAAGGTGGCCCAGGCCTTGCAGTTGCTCTCTCCAAGTAACCGACCCATTCTTTTCCTCAAATGTATTTTATCTGTACATTAAAGCTCAGGTGCTGGGTAGCAAATCTAGTTATGGATTCATGGCCAGGGCTCGCCAGTGCTTTGAAATCTGAAGTGGAGACAGGATGGATCTCTGGGCTGTAGCTATTGTTAGGCATCAGTAGTAGCACCTTCATCTAAGGCAAATCTTAACACTGCCTAAAGCGAAGCAAGACTGGTTGAGAACTGTGCGCACAGGACTCTCCACCTCTCCAGGACCACTACCAAATTGTTCTACCAGTTTCCTTACCTTTATCCTGTGCTTGGTCAGCAACGTCCACTCGAATTCTCCTGTTACCTAGAGACTGAGAGCAGAGGACCCTATTAACTGACCCTTGTTAGCTTAAAAATCCCTTACAAAGCCAGGCGGTGGCAGCACATGCCTTAAATCCTTGGGAGGCAGAGGTAGGTGGATCTCTCTATAAAGACCAGCCTGGTCTGCAGAGTGAGTTCCAAGACAGCCACAGTTGTCCTGTGAGAAACCCTGTCTCAAAAAACCCAAATAAGAAAAAGAAAAGCCCTTATAAAAACTTAGAAGAATTAACAAAACTGGCCTTAAACTAATACAAAATTAATCCTTCTATTTCCCCAAAGCCCATTTAATATAATGGAATTAACTTTTGTCTAGTAGAAAGAAAGCAATTCTCAATCAGTTAACTGTAACTACAGCCCTCAGGAGGCAGAGACAGGACAAAAAGTCACTCCAAGTTCCAGGCCAGCCTAGAATATGTACACACACACACACATGCTCAGCTTCAAAAAGAAAACAGACAATTAAGATAGAGTTAATCTGCCATGACTGGTAGTAAAGCAATTATTTATTCCAACAAACAGCCAACAACACAGCAGCAAAAACTCAGTATTTTGTGTAGCTCAGTTCAAGATACCTTGATTTCCCCTTTCCAAAACTTTGACTAACTGCTGATATTACAGGCATGAATGAGGGGGTCTGGCTATACCCATGAATTTTTATCCCTATCTGATATGGCTTATGGCATTTAACCATTATTCAGTGAAAATATTTCTAAGAGCTGTTTATTATACCAAATGTTTACCAAAAGTTTAGACTATGGAAATCAGAGATTTCTGGAGTTAAAGAAAATATACTTTGACATAAACTGGCTTATATTCCTATCTGCCTTTATAAAGACAGTTTACTTTGAAAAGTTGAACCTGAGAGCTGACACCAAGTAGTAAGTAGGTTTAATAGAAATAACTGTGTTTCTTCCCTAGAATCCATCAGAGTGCTTCTCTCAACTAACACAAATCAGTGTACTTCAAATGACATCATGTATATGTCCTGGTCTGGTTGACAAGCAAAGACTGCCTACCCCTCACCCTCTTGTTAATCTCTTTACCTCTTCATTGAGACTCAGAGCACTGAGGAGAGAATCCAGGTCCTCAAACTCCGCATAGCCGAAGCCTTTCAGCTTGTCTGGGTTGCTGGGTTCACGTGGTAAGCGCACAGCGCTGATCTGAAAGAGTAAAGAGACAAGTAAATGAGAGGAGAGCAAGCAAACAGCCCCAACAGTCACCAGTAAATACGTAATGAATTTCTCTGGAGAAAATACAAGAACCTGGGTGTCTCTAATAGCCCTGGCTGTCCTGGACTCACTTTCTAGACCCGGCTGGCCCCCACCTCACAGGGGCCTGCCCGCCTTCCATGTTCAAGGCCCTGGCCTACCCCTCGATGCTTACGTCATCACGCCAGACATTCAGATGCTTACATTCAGTCCTCTGAAGAACTCCTTAATGGAGTCCTCGGTCACGTCATAGGGCAGGTTCCCCAGGAAAGCAGTGTAGGGTGGCGACTTGGGGAGGCGGCTGCGGTCGATGTTGGGTTCCCGCGCAGCCCGTGGGGCAGTGGGAAGGATGGAGCGGTCAATTGGCGGTGCCCTGTACACATCGTCGTCATTGCTGTGCCACGCTGTGGACACTAGGGCACAAGAGCAGACAAAGGGAGTAAGATGCGGACATGGCAGAGCGCACAGTAGCCCAAGACAGCAGGATCATGTGAGTGAGCAAGACCAGCCTAGGTTACAGAACCAGTCTCAAAACTCAAAAACCTAGCAGGCACAGTGGCAGAGGCTGGCTCCAAGTCTGACGGCGCCCTGGTATTCACAGTGAATCCAGGCCAGTCAGAACTACACAGAGATCTTGTATCTATCAAACAAACAAACAAACAAAACAACAACAACAACAAAACAGCACACAGGCTGAGTGGTAGCGGCACATACTTTTCCTTACTAGCCTGGTCTACAGAGTGAGTCCAGGACAGCCAGGCTACACACAGAAACCCTGCACACAAAACCCCATCAATCAACCAATCACCCCCCACAATCCATACACATACAGGACTAAAACAAAACAAAAAGAAGCAGTAGAGTACTCCCTTATAGAGCCAGAGATTCATGCCAACACCAAACCAAGGCAAAATAAGGCTCTATCACCGACGCCAAAGACAAAAATGGGTGTGCTTTAGTAACGCAAAAAACAAAGTGTTATAGTCAGGAGCGAACAAGAAGCTGGTGAGAGGGGTCAGTTCTAAAGAGCACCCGCGCTCCTCCAGTCTTGGGCTTAATTCCCAGCAACCACAGGGTGGCTCACAACCATCTGTAAGCTCAGTCCCAGGGATGCAGCATGCACACCGGCATTCCTACACACAAAGTAAAAAAAAAAAAAAAAAAGAAAAGAAAAAAAGAAAAAGTGAACAAAGAGAAAAAAAAAAGTACTGAGCACTTGAGGTCTATTTTTATGTATCTCAAGGCCTTTGAGGCCCAGCCCACTTTAAAAGAATGCTGCTTTCTGACTGCACACCAGGCACTTAAGTAATTCTATGTGCCACAAACCTCATGTTTATTACAGCCACTTGATCCTGACAAGCCTGTGACACTGTTCTACTAGGAAACTTAACCCAGGTTCTGGACGATAATTTGATGGCCAAGTTTTAGACTAGGATCTTTTTACCACAAACATTAGCTATTACTGGTTTGAGACAGGGCTTTTCTTGTAGCCCTGGCTGTCCTGCACTCCCTTTGTGGGGCAGTCTGGCCTCAAACTCAGAAATCCACCTGCTATGTTAACAGGCAGGTTCGCCATCACCCTTACACTCCTACTATTGGGCTAGACCTGGTGTTTTCTGCTCCATCCCCACCCCTTTGGAGACTGTTTTGTAGCTTAGGCTTGAGGTCTTCCTGTCCGCACCTCCCAACAGCAGGGATTACAGACATGTATCACCTCACCAGGCTTTCTTCAAGGTTTACCTCTCCCCAAAAACACAAACAAACAAAATAAACTCAACTAGTCCTGGTCCCCAAATTTGTACTTAATTTCAGCATATATACACTATATAAAATATCCTATTATGAAATAGGTCACACACAAACTAAGATGGGCGGGGAGTGTTAGCCTGACGAAGACATAATAATTACAAAAATGTTCTGAGCCAGGTGTGGTGTGGAACGCCAGTACTGGGGAGGTAGATGAGCAGACCTCTGGAACCCCAAGGTAAGACAGGGCTGCAAAGTGACCTGGTCTGAAATGCACACCAAGTTAACAAGAAAAGCAAAACAGATACACCCCAATCAAAAACAAAGCTAGGCCCATAAGGCCAGAGGCAGATGACCTCTATGGCCTTCCTAGTGAGATCACAGCCC